>NC_134268.1:59797087-60136253 GCF_031893055.1 Leptodactylus fuscus | reverse complement strand
AACTTTCAAATAGCACTGCACAAAGGAAGAGCTTATCAGCTTGTCTCATGACATGCTACTGAAAAGTTTCATTTGTGTATCTTAATGTAAATATAGTTGTATAAGCTTTTTGGGTTTTAGGCACTGCCAAGTTATTTATTACCACCCGCTCCCTTATAATGATGATGACGCCAAAGTCACTGTGGGTGTTCAGAGCTCACAGCTTCGGGTGACATTTGTCTTGCTCTCTGTCGGTACCAGCTGTCTTTTTGGATACCGTAAAGTTATGTTGACTTTATTAACAGCTATAGAAGCTTTAGCCAGGTTGTGACGGTGTGTAACCCTAACAACACTAAGTGGGATACACATTAATAGTCAGTCTATGTACGCTAAACGTATCACTGAAGTAATTTTTTTTCCCTCTCCCCTAATATAAGAAAGGAACAGACATTAGACCTAGACCGGGGTTCGAGGCTTGAAAAAATCCAGTATTATTTGTTCTTCATGATGTGAAATATGTGTTGAAAAGCAACCCAAGATGAAGTCAGCCATGTGTGCCAGTGTGTTACTTGGCATGCCTTTGCTGGCCCCAACTGTAAGGGTCACTCTCCATTTCCTCCATTTTCCACTCCCCTTCACACCATTTGTGGTGAAGCAATGGGATGCACTGAAGTGCACCCTCTAGCCTCGTGTGGGATAGGGACATCAGATGCCACTCCAACCCCCTCGTCTTCCTCCGCCAGCCAACGGTGCGAAGATGAGAGGAGTGTGCTCTGAATGTTTTCTGCCTAGCAGAGGCTAGTTCTCACTTACGAAAATGGCCCCACTTTGACCTGTATATCAGGCACAATGGTGTAGGTTTCAAAGAAACATGGCACCAACAAGTTGGAAAACGTGGGCCATGCGTGGACCGTGTTTGAGTCTGGCAAGCTCCAGATCTGCTACCAGGTTCCAGCCATTATCACAGGCGCAAAAATGCCAGGCCCCAGGTGTAGCAGGGAAAAAAAAATGCCATCTCAGCCAGGATGGCATCCCTGACCTCGGAGGCACTGTGCTGTCTGTCCCCCAAGCTGATCAGTTTCAGCACGGCCTACTGACATCTCCCCATGCCAGTGTTACAGTGTTTTCCGCTAGTAGCTGGGGTGGAGGTTGCAGCTTCGTAGGGTTTCAGTCTACTCCTGCCATGAATTTTGGCCTGGGAGAGGAGATAGGCCACCCCAGTTTGCACCCGGGGAACAGACTCCACCACATTCACCCTGCCTGTCATTAAAGATAAGCACTGCAGCATCCCTGACCACAGGCGCTTGTCCATGTGTCGGTGGTCAAGTGGACCTTGCAGCAAAGCGCAGAGCTCTGGGCCCGACTGATGTTATGGGACACATGCAGGCGCAAGGCAGAGACAGCACACCAAGAGAAGTAGTAACGGCTAGGCCCAGCATAGGGAGGTGCCCCAGCTGCCATCTGCTGACGGAAGGCCTGGGTCTCCAGAAGCATAAACAAACACCAACATCTCCAGGGCCAGCAGTTTATCGATGAGGCTGTTACAGGCTTGGGCATGGGGGTGGGTTGTATTGTACTTCTGCCTGCAATGAAAAGCTTGGGAAATGTGGAGTGGCTGGGAAGAGGCGCATGATGGTGCAGGCCAAAAGGGCGCATGAGGGTGAACTCCCCAATGTGTCAGAGATAGGTGTGTAGGTGTCCTTGCATCATATACTTGCACCATATTTGGCTTTGGAAGTTAATTTTGTGCCAAAAAGTGGTTAAGACAGCGATCCCTCAGCTACTCCCGTTACACTGTCTATTGAAGTTACCATCTGTGGAAGTGGACCACCATTTCTAAGATCCCAAAGGAAGCAGGCAAGAGATGTGCAGTTCAGAAAAAAAGATGAGAAAATAAGTTTAGGCTGTAGAGCACAGAGGGATCGGAGAGGACAGAGCTGGTGTCGGCCAGGTATTCCCACAACATGCGCCTATACTTGTCCCTCCTGGTGACACTATGTTGCAGGCTGCCAAGCTACAGAGCCAATCCCAGGTTACGGCCATTATCACACATGACAACATGCCTGGGCCCAGGTGCAGTGGCAAAAACCACATTGCCGTCTCATCGAGGATGGCATGACTCACTTTGTAGGCAGTGTGCTGTCTGGCCCCCAAGCTGATGAGCTTCAGCACGGCCCGCTGACGTCTCCCCACACCAGTGTTGCAGCGTTTCCAGCTCGTAGCTGGGGTCAATTTAACAGCGGAGGAGGGTGGTGTTTCAGCCCTCCTCCCAGGAATGTTGTGTGGGGAGACAAGTCAGGCCACCACATTTTGCGACCCGGTCCACGCCTCAACTACATTCAACCACTGTGCCCAAATTGAAAGGTAGCGTCCCTGTCCGCATGCACTTGTCCATTCGTAACTGGTCACATGGAACTTTAGGGCTAAGCGCTGAATTTAGGGACCGCCTCATGTTTGGGGGAAAGTGCTGGTGTGGACGGCACAGTGCGGTGGCGCAGTAGACACTCTGCCCAAAAAGGGCAGAGTGTCCCCCAGCCGGGATTCCAACATCTCCTGGGCCAGATTTCTTGAGATGAGGCCGTTGAAGCCTTGGGCATGTGGGTGGGTTGCGCTGTACTTTAGCATGAAATGAAAGGCTTGGGAGATGGGGAGTTGCTGGGAAGAGGCGCATGATGGCGCGGGCAAAAGGAGAAATGGCAGGAAAAGGTGAGGATAAGGGTGAACTCCCCAAAGTGTCAGAGGCAGATGTGGAGGTGTCCTGGCTCCTGGTCTGGACTGCAGCGCCAGCCCTGTCAACAGTGGAAGAGGCAGTGGCAGCCAGGCCAAACGACGATTATCCTGCGCTTGCTCTCACCCACTGAGCCCAGGGCTTGCCTTCCAAATGATGGCACCCGCAAGAGGTGGTGAGATTCCTCTCCGCAGATCTCCAAACCATCTTGGACTTGCAAATTGCACTAAATTTGTCATGTAACTGACATGTATATGATGAGTCTATCCATTGTCTGTTCATTTTGGTGAAAGTCAGCCTGTCAGCTGACAGACAGCTGTGCTTGTCAGTGATGATGTCACCGGCTGCTTGTACCCCCAGTTTTTGCTGCTTAGCTTGCCTCCACATCCACACTGCTTTTGCCCCTACACATCACCCCTATCCATGCCTGTGCCTCTAGCCATAAGTCTGCCACCCATGGAAACTCATGGTGCAGAAAGTGAGGGAGCTGACTCTGAGGAACCCTTGGGTTTTGTAGCTGGTACTCCATCAAAGGTCTCTGCTGCTCACACACCCTGCTGAACATACGGTATCTAGGGTTAGAGCGTGTGGTGACCTCGCACAACAGTAGGTGCTTCAGGCAGATGTAGGCCTTGCTGGAGTGTATTGCGGCTAGCTCCAGGTACTGTAGACTTGGGAAAGTGGGTGTCCAAGTGCCGCACTTTCACCCTTAGCTCAGCTAATTTGGGGTATGTTTTTAAAAATCATTGCACCACTACATTGAACATGTGGGCCAGGCATGGAACGTGTTGGAGGCTGGCAAGCTCCAGAGCCCTCCAACAAGCTAAAAAACCTGGCCCCAGGGGCAGCGGGGATAAACAAATTGCCATCTCATCCAGGATGGCATCCCTGACCTCAGAGGCAGTGTGCTGTCCGTCTCCCAAGCTGATGAGCTTCAGCCCAGCCTGCTGACGTCTCCCCACACCAGTGTTGCAGCGTTTTCAGCTCGTAGCTGGGGTAAATCTAACAGCGGAGGAGGAGGAGGGTGGTGTTTCAGCCCTCCTCCCAGGAATGTTTTGTGGGGAAACAAGTCAGGAAAATTCTTGAAACGGGAGAGTTTTGCATCTTTGCCCTTGCTGCCTATGGACATCCCTTTGCCTCTAGCCACCATTTTCCCTGCTTTGCTTGCCTCCACATCCACACTGCTTTTGCCCCTAGACATCACCCCAGTCCATGCCTTAGCTTGTACCCCCAGTTTTTCCTGCTTAGCTTGCCTCCACATCCACACTGCTTTTGCCCCTAGACATCACCCCAGTCCATGCCTTAGCTTGTACCCCCAGTTTTTCCTGCTTAGCTTGCCTCCACATCCACACTGCTTTTGCCCCTAGACATCACCCCAGTCCATGCCTTAGCTTGTACCCCCAGTTTTTCCTGCTTAGCTTGCCTCCACATCCACACTGCTTTTGCCCCTAGACATCATCCCTATCCATGCCTCTTCCCCTAGCCATAACTCTGCCACCCCTGGAAACTCATGGTGCAGAAACTTTGGTTGCTGACTTTGAGGAACCCTTGGGTTTTGTAGATGGAACTCCATCAAAGGTCTGTGCAGCTCACACACCCTGCTCAAGATATGGTATTGTAGGGTTTCAGCGTGTGTGAATGACGGACAACAGCCTGTGTTTGGACAGATGTAGGCCTTGCTAGAGTGTTTTTAGGCTAGCAGCGACTCCTGTGCACTTGCAAAAGTGGGCGCACAAGCGCCGCATTTTCAACAGCAGCTTCGGTACATTTGGGTATGTTTTTAAAAAACTTTGCACCACTAGGTTAGACGTGGGCCAAACATGGAACGTGTTGGAGGCTGGCAAGCTCCAGAGCCGCTACCAGGTTCCAGCCATTATCACAGGCGTAAAAATGCCAGGCCCCAGGTGTAGCAGGGAAAAAAAAATGCCATCTCAGCCAGGATGGCATCCCTGACCTCGGAGGCACTGTGCTGTCTGTCCCCCAAGCTGATGAGCTTCAGCACCGCCTGCTGACGTCTCCCCACACCAGTGTTTTAGCGTTTGCCGCTAGTAGCTGTGGTGGAGGTTTCAGCGTCGTAGGGTTTCAGTCTACTCCTGCCATGAATTTTGGCCTGGGAGAGGAGATAGGCCACCCCAGTTTGCACCCGGGGAACAGACTCCACCACATTCACCCTGCCTGTCATTAAAGATAAGCACTGCAGCATCCCTGACCACAGGCGCTTGTCCAAGTGTCGGTGGTCAAGTGGACCTTGCAGCAAAGCGCGGAACTAAGGGCCCACCTGATGTTGAGTGACACGTGCTGGTGCAAGGCGGGGACGCCACACCGGGAGAAGTTGAGACGGCTAGGGACGGCATAGTGAGGTGCCACAGTTGCCATCAGGTCCGGGAAGGCGGGAGTTTCAACAAGCCGGAACGCCAACCTCTCCTGGGCCAGCAGTTTAGCGATGTTGGCGTTCTAGGCTTGCGTGGGTGGGTGGTTAGCGGTGTATTTCTGCCGGCGCTCCAATGTCTGAGAGATGGTGGGTTGTTGTAAAGAAGCGCCTGATGGTGCCTTTGATGGTGCAGGAGAAGGAGATAAGACAGAAACAGGGGAGGATGAGGGAGAAGTCAACAAAGTGGCGGAGGCAGATGAAGTGATGTCCTGGCTCGTCCTCTGGAGTGCATCGCCAGCACTGTGAGCAGAGGCAGTGGCATGAACGGCGGGCGACGTTTGTCCTGCCGTTGCTGCCTGCCACTGATTCCATTGCTTGGATTCCAAATGACGGTGCATTGAAGTGGTGGACAGGTTGCTCTTCTCAGGGCCCCTACTCGATTTCGAGAGGCAAATTGTGTAGACGACACTATATCTGTCCTCGGCGCATTCCTTGAAAAAACTCTACACCTTCAAGAAACATGCCCTCGATGGGGGAGTTTTTCTGGGCTGGGTACAAAAGGGAACATCTTCGGACATTCCGGGTCTGGCCTGGCTTCGGCAAAGCAGCTGACCTCTGCCTCTGGACATGTCTCTGCCTCTAGCTACCCTTTTTGGTGCTGCACCTGCCTCAACATCCACACTACTTTCCCAGCTTGACATCTGCCTTGTCCAGGTGGGGTCGGTGTCCTCGTCGTCCACCACCTCCTCTTCCAACTCCTGTCTCGCCTCCTCCTCCTGCACAATGCGCATGTCAACTGGCTGCCCTGACAGCAACTGCGTCTCATCGTCGTCGATGAGGGTGGGTTGCTGGTCATCCGCCACCAAATCGACCGGAGATGGAATGGAGGAGACTCTAGTGTTTGAGCATCTGGACACAGATACTCGTCTGTTAGGTCCGTGGAATCGCGAAATGGAGGGGCAGGTTGCGGTACAGTCAAAGGAAGGGAGAACAGCTCTGGGGAGCAGGGACAGTTGGGGTTATTGTTCTGAGAAGATTGGGAATTTTGGGTGGAAGGAGGACAAGACTGTTGGGTAAGAGGAGGTAGAGGCTGACTGGCTGGTGGACAATGTGCTTTAAGCGTTATCCGACAGCCATTGCAAGACCTGTTCCTGGTTCTCGGGCCTACTAATCTTTGTACCATTCAGCCTAGTTAATGTGGAACTTTTGTGCAAAGCGCAGAACTTAGGGCCCGCCTGATGTTAAGGGACACACGCTGGTACAAGGCTCAACTCACCCTAAGTGCCAAAAACACTGCTGGTGCAAGGCTCTACTCATGCCAAGGGCCTCAATCTCTGCTGGTAGCTCAGCTTAAGGTCATGTAACTTTGTTTGGAAGGGCTCATGTTAAGGGCTAGAAAAGTGAATTTTGGAAGGTCTTACCACATCACACACACACACTCAAAATGACAGTTAAGGGTGAGGGCTTTTGGAATTCCCATTGCCTATTCCATTTGTGGTTGTCATGGGGAACGTGATTTAAAGGGGTGGTTGTTACTGTTTGTTGAGCTTAAATTGGGGTTTGTGTCCATCCATTTGGGGAGTAAAGAAGGTTTCCAGGTATTTTCCCACTTTGATAGAGGTTTTTTTGAATGTGGAAAGTGTGTAGTTGTTAGGCAGTGATGTTGGGGTAATAGAGGGTCTTTGGTGTGTTAGATGCCCCCAGGCATGCTTCCCCTGCTGTCCCAGTGTCATTCCAGAGGTGTTGGCATCATTTCCTGGGGTGTCATAGTGGACTTGGTGACCCTCCAGACACGGATTTGGGTTTCCCCCTTAACGAGTATCTGTTCCCCATAGACTATAATGGGGTTCGAAACCCGTTCGAACACACGAACATTGAGCGGCTGTTCGAATCGAATTTCGAACCTCGAACATTTTAGTGTTCGCTCATCTCTAATAATTACACATTGGGAATAGCAGGTATTTCTTCAACAGGTTACTAATGTGATTTTATAATATTTCCAATGTTTTATATATAAAAGTAATAACCCATCACTCCATGTGAGCATTTGTTCAGCAAATCTACAGAAGGAATATAATGCAATTAAGTGTTCTGTCTTGCTAAGGAACTTAATCATTTCTGACAATTTAATTATTTGGGGAAAATCCTAGAAATATGAAAAGCTTCAGATTACTGTAACAGAAGAAGTGATTATTATGTCTAATGCTAAGTTTATGTTTGTGTAATCCCTATGCTATGGAAACTGTACAGTGAAAAAAGGAAGTATGGCGGCCATTTTTGCAACGTCCATCATATGACTGTTTTGAGAACCCATTGAACTCAATGGGGAAATTCATTAAGTCTATGTATTGTGCGAGGATTATTTGGAGATTGTATCATGAAGCCTCTTCATAAATCTTTCGGTTGTCCTGGTGCCATAAGTGAATCTACGCCAAATAGAAACTGGCATAGATTTCCATTATAACTCATACAAGAAAACGAATAACTCAGCTGCCTTGGCCCTGCTTCACAGCGCCCTCTAGCCGAAAATAAAAAAGCAATGCTTCTTAGGATACTTTGAAGTAGCATTGACTTCTATTCATGAATATATTTTCTCTACAACAAAATTGAATTTTCAGTTTGGGATTTGTAGCAAAGCTAATCGATATGACTTTGTGCTTTCTGGGCTCTAGAGCTGAATACATTTTTCATCATACTCCTTTTTGTTACACAGTAGGGTTCAAACTTTATCATAGTTGTTGCTATGCTCTTCTGGCTGATGAGATTATCAAGTGTATCCATTTCCATTTAGCATCTGTTAACAATATTGGTCCTGCCTTAGAAGACTTTTGATGATCAGCCATGAAAATACTTTGAACATCAATTTGCTGATGGCAAACTTTAGTCTGCCAAAAGAAGATTGGGTGTGTGGATATTGTCAGCCAACAGTCGGCCAAAAATATTAGTGTTTGGCCTGATGAGTCAAATCGCGTAGCTTAGTTGTCAGTGTCAGAGGGCAGGAATTGCTTGTGCAATTCATGTTTGTACCTTAAATTAAGTGCAAAAGTAAAATATGAAAAGGCAGCTAAGCACGCTACAGTAGGAATTACTTGTTTTCAACAACATACAGTTTTGTATGGGTTTATGCAATAAATAAAACTGGACTATGTGAGGGATAAGGGACAAGGCTGTCTTAGGGGGCGTTCACACTTGCACCCTGTCCTCTCTTTGGTTTTCCGTCCTAATTCCCGGAAAAACTGCATAGGTGACGGCTTGTCGGCGGTCAGTTTAAAAACTCGTTCATTCAAACTGTTGGTGTCCGTATGCAGCCTCTCTGCAGTGAAACTGTTTTTCTTGCACAGATACAAAATCGGACATGCAGGACTTTGTGTCCTTGCAAAAAAAACAGTATCACTGCAGAGAGGCTGCATACGGACACCGGCAGTTTGCTTTAAAAACCCATTCAACAATAAAAAAACAAATTTAAAATAAAATAAAAATCCATTCAAATTAATGGGTTTTTAAAACTGACCACCGGCAAGCTGTCCCCTGTCCAGTTTTTCTGGGGATTAGGATGGAAAGCAAAAAGGTGGACAGGGGCACAAGTATGAAGACTGCATAACTCGAAGCACTGTGTTAAGCTGAAAGTTGTATCTATTAGTGAAGAATCATCTTTGCACAAAAAAGTCAAGGACAAGGATCACATGGAAATGAAAGTTTTAATCGGTTACTGTTATGATGTTACGCATTATATGACTTTCATAAAGGGGGTCAATATCCTTACAATTATTGGCATGGCACACTACTTCATCTTTGGTTTTTTTATGTTGGCACACAATGCTAAAAAGGTTCCTGACCCATGGCATAGATATGTATCTGCTGAATAATGATGGAAGCTTTGAATACACAGAATGTCCCTTTTTTTGTACAGTAGTGGCTGCGTTTCCGGCCCGTGGGGCCCAGGCCTAAAGGTCTATTTATTATGACCTTGTGGGCAGCACAAAGTATAAAAATAAAAAAATAAAAAAAGCAAATAAAAATAAAGTAAAATAAAAAAAACACCAATATCACCAAAACCCCAAAAATGTGTCCATTCCAATGGAAAAATGAGTTGATCTTGAAGTGGTTAAACTATGTAACTCAATAAAAAACCATTTATAAAAAAAAAGTCAGAAATACCTGCTGGATAATATAAACCAATCCCAATGAACTAATGATATAGAAATAATCCCAATTCTATGTGAAAAAAAAGGCAAAAATAATAAAATAATTAATTTTTATTGATATGCGTTAAAAAAAATGTATATCCTGGGTATAAATATATTAAATTTACTAAAATATTCTCTCCAGATAGTATAGGTGTCTTGTTTGGTCAATGTTAGGAATGACATACAATTCTACCATTCCCATTCCAAAAAGATCTCCAAAACCAAAAAGCAACATATAACTGGGATCCCAAATCTTTGGTATTCTCCAGTCCTAAAGTTTGTCCTAGGAGAGATAACTACTATTGCACCAACGGCTGGCTGTATCTGAAATGTGCAAAACAGCATAATCATTTGATCACTTAGCAGATGATAAACATTGCCTGGTCCAGAATTTTGTTGCATTAAGATCATGAAAGGGTCAGAATTCCACCTCAAAATCCGCTCCACAAAACTCTGTGTGAACATACCCTTAGTAAGTCCTGATATGGTGGTTTTATTTATTCATGACACCAATAACAATTATTTTCACTCCATGACACTTAATCTTAGTTTTATCATTGATGTTCTCCTTTATTACATCCATCCAATTACGATTGCTCGGTAATGAGTAAATCATGATGGTAATTGGGGAGTGTCAATGGATCTTTGACCAAGGGGTATTCATGCCTAGGGAAGCATGAGCTGTACGTGTCCCCGGCAATAACACCTGACGAGAGTTACTGTTTTGGTTATACAATTCCCTTGCATTTTTTTAAGAAAATAACCTTACAAAAAAAAAAAAAAAAATCGGAATTCATCTTTATGCAATCTTTTTTAAACAAAACTCTCCCATCTCGTGTTGTCTTGGCCTTGACAGTTTTCAGCAGTTTCTAAATACTGCTGTGCTAGAACAATTACAGCAGGAGACTTCTCTTTGCTCCAGCGAGCACAGAAACATATCATCAACTGTGGCTGCAGATGTATCTCAATCTTCTGGCTTCTTGTTTACTTATGTGATCACTATGGGATGCAGATTCTCAGAAGCGGCTGATTAATCTGTATGGAAGATGTATGTGACATATGCATTATGCTCCAAGGGGTTGGTGCTTTGTGTCAGGACAAATTAAAATAGACACATCCGCTTGCAGTGGGACATTGATATAGAAGAACAATAAAGCAAACAGCAGCACAAACAGAAACAAGCCAACATTAAAGAAGTGAGATTGACACTAAGAAAACAGCAATTTAACAGATAGATGTGAATTGCGAGCTAAGGTACATTGGAAATGATATCTGCTGGCAAAGTAAAAACATATGCTCACAATTTCACAAACTTTTTACTGCTCATAAAAGATTTTAAAAAATCCATGATGGTAACTCACATTGGGCCCAGCAGAGTTTAGGCAGAAGCACAAATTTTACTTTAATTGTATTTACTTTTCGTTCCTGTCAATGGGACTGATCCAAGGGAAGAGAAGACAAAGCCAGAGAAATTGCAGAATCTTTATGGCTGCCCTGAGATCCCTTTAAAAGACAACAGGATGGTGTTTATAGGACACAATGCACACAGACATAAAACAACCTCAAGACTGATGACGGCGTCCATAGAGATGAGAAAAAATATTTTCATATGATTTTTTTATATTCTTGCATAATTGGAACATAATAAATAAATAAAAGTTACAAGGCCCCAATGCAAAACCTGTAACAGGGCCCTCAACTACCCAGTGCCATTTAGGATTCTGTTGTCTTTTTATGTGACAGACGGTCCCTGGAACACCAAGTCCCTGGTGAAATTACTCTCCGCACTAGAGATATACAACTGGTTGTCAAATTTAATTGGTTCAGATCTTCAAATTAAATTTAACTGGTTTAGGGCCGAGGGATTTTGAGTTTTCAGGACCAGACACCACTTAGTCTTTTTAGCATATTTTTTTTTTTATTTGGTTCTCAATCTTTAGAGTTCTTTAGTTTTATTTACATAATCGTTTAATAGTAAAGGGATTCTATCATTGCAATACCCTTTTTTAACTAAATACACTTAGGAATAGCCTTAAGAAAGTCTATTCTTCTCTTACCTTTATTATTCTGATCCGTGTCGCCGTTAATGAGAAATATCTTCTTTCTTCCTTATGTAAATGAGTTTCAGACAGCACTGGGGGCGCCCCCTATATTGTCTGAAAACTCTGCAGCAACACCTGTTTTCGTCTCCGGACTGCCACTTCTCTCGCGCTCCCATCCCATCATCTTCTTCCTTGTCCCGTCACATCTTCTTCAAAAAGCACCAACAGCGCATGTCGTTCGCCATTTTCCTGTGACCAAACGGGAAAGAAGAGGTGGAAGCAGCAAACAAGAAGAAGGCGGCGCTGGAGAAAACTAATTAGCATATGGACAAAAAAACAGGATATCTAAGGAACGTCGGCACGGCGAAGACATCTAAAGGTAGGGGAAGAATAGCCTTTCTTAAGGCTATTCCTATGTGAGTTTTGCTAAAAACAGATTCTAATGAAATAATCCCTTTAAAAGTGTAAAAAAAGTGAAAAAAATGTAAAAAAATATTTATTTTTAGATTTATTCTGACTGCCAGATTTGGAGTTGGAAAGCATTTTTTTCCCACTTTTTATTCAAAAGTAGAGATGAGCGAGTAGTGAAATAGTCTATATTTGATATTCATTTTAAGTAGCCCCTCAATATTCAACTATTCGACCGAATATCGAATCCCATTATAGTCTATGGGGGGAAAATGCTCGTTTCAGGGGAAACCACTATTTGACTAAGGAGAGTCACCAAGTCCACTATGACACCTCAGAAAATGATGCCAACACCTCTGAAATGCAACTGGGACAGCAGGGGAAGCATTCCTGGGGGCATATAACATGCCCAAGTCCCTGTTTTACCCCACCATCACAGCCTATCAACTACACACTTTTATCCACAATAGTATGGACAGAAACACAAATTTAAAGCTAAAGAAACATTAGCATGCACCCCTTAAATCACGTTGCTCATGACAACCACAGATGGAATAGGCAATGGGAAATCCAACAGCCCCCACCCTTAACTGTCATTGTGTGTGTGTGTGTGTGTGTGTGTGTGTGTGTGTGTGTGATGTGGTAAGACCTTCAAAAATTCACTTTTCTGGCCATTAACGTGAGCCCTTCCAAATTAAGTTAGAGTCCCTTAAGCTGAGCTACCAGCAGAGATTGAGGCCTTGAGGTGACTCGAGCCTTTTACCAGCATAGTGTTAGGCCCTTTAAGTGAGTTGAGCCTTGCAGCAGCAGAGTGTTAGGGAGCCTTCACATGGAGTAACACCGGGCTTGTAAAAATACAGGCGTAAAATCACTGTCCATAGACTGCAATGGATTTCTTTGGTTTCGTTTTACGCCTGTATTTTTACGGCCGTAAAGTTAATTGCAATGTATTTCAATGGGTTGAGTGTGTTTACGCAGCGTGGGCAGCGGGATGGCTGCCCCTCTCCAGTAGCTAACTGGATCCGCAGTCGAGCTACTGCGGCCTGGATCCCCAGCTGGATTTCAACGTCCCCATCCTCATCCCCGTCCCTTTGTGCTAATGACGAGGGGCACTGCTGGCTGCCCCTTTCCAGTAGCTGGACTGTGGCTTGGATCCCCAGCTGGATTTCCACGTCCCCGTCCCTTTATGCTACCCTGACGCATTGTGTGTACATGTGTACAGGTGACTGTACGAAGCTTTATTCTCACCCCACTTGTAATGAATTTGAGCCCTAAAAAGGGCTTTTGTGAAGCTTTGGCAGGCTGAGTGTATATACACTGTTCCTGCAGTGTAGCTATGAAAAGAGCTGTTGAATTTCTCCTGCCTAGCAATGGCTAAACTCTCTCTCACCCTCAGTTCAATGTCTCTCCCTATCTCACCAAACCGAATCTGACACGAATATGACTGCCACTATTCTTATAAATCCGAGATCACCTGATTTCGCCAGCCAATTACTTTTTCCTATTTTTTTTCGATGACTACATTTTCCTGCTTTCTGTCCCACCTCCCCTGCACAGTTATTGGTGCAAAAAAAGCACCAGGGAAAGTGGGAATGGGATACAAATTTTTACTGTGCTTTCCGCGTGGTATTCGTTTGAAATCGAATATGTCAAATAGCCTAATATTTGATCGAATACCTACTCAATCGAACGGTATTCGCTCATCTCTATTCATAAGGGTTTTTACCCTTGGAGGGTAATAGGCTGAGCTTGATGGACTTGTCTTTTTTTGCATATAATAGGTGCACATTCACTTTAAGGAGATATATATATATATATATATATATATATATGTGTGTGTGTGTGTGTGTGTGTGTGTGTGTGTGTGTGTGTGTGTGTGTGTGTGTGTGTGTATAGATTCCCATGATACTGTGAACTCTAAATTAACCAGCCAATGTTATAGTATGTATTATGATGAGGAGGTGAGCACTAAATATCTTTTTTCTGTTAGTCCTGAATAATAGCCAGCACAGCTTTCTTATATAAGCACAAACTTTACTGTATCCTTAGCTACATGGCAGGGGAACAGGGTTCAGAGTAATTATACAGTTACTCATCTCAGAGCCTTCGACTTCATGTTTGACATTGAATCTCGATTTTTGACATTAATTATTCCATGCATAATAATAAAGCCATTTTCTGTATTTTAGTTAAAGTTAGACTAATACTAAATGTTTTCCATTAAAAATCATGAAATGGATAAATTAACACAAATAATGTTAAATGAAAGTTCATGGATGTACAACTATATAAGCTTTTTACTGAACCTTTATATGCCTCAGATTCCATACGAATTCTGCAGATAAAGATTGCGATATGTTCCACTTGCCTCCCTATATATAGAAGTATTCTCCTACAGAAGCACATGTTCTGGAAAAGAATATCTCCAGACATGCAGCACCCCGCAACGTCTGTCCAAGGTGCATGTGTGTAATTCTAGGATCTATACGCTACATACAGTAACTTTTACTGAATACAACTAGGACATTATTGTTTCACTGCTCTATTAGTAGTATGGACCTATAGGCTTACGAGAGGAAGTATTAAAGGCCATGATACATCCACTTAAAGTAGAAAATGACTTGATCTCCTTGGTCATGTGAGACTGAGGACTTCCAGCATCAATTTAGTTGAGCAAGATCGAACGGACACCGGAATCGGACAATGGAGACAGGTGAGTATGCTTCATTTTTTATTTTATTTTATACCTTCCCTGGTCTCCATATGGGCTGAACAATCCTTGGACTACCGTTTTAAATACCATATTGATTATAAGCAGATCTTGTTACATACCGTATTTTTCAGACCACAAAAAATGCTAGACTAGAAGACACAAGAAAAATTATGAAAAAATATGTCATATTAATTTTACCTTTACTGCTGGACAAATGACATTATACTGTGTTATGGGCATTAATAGAGCGTTATATTTTGTGGCAGGTACTAGTGGAGCATAGTACTGTGTGTCGGGCACTATTGATGTGCTATACTGTACGGGGTCATTAATAGGACTTTATACTGTATGGTGGAACACTAATGGAGTTTTAGAGTAAGTTCACACAAGGTTTTTGGTACTGGAACCTGAGGCAGAGACCGCCTCAGGTTCCAGTCCAAAAGACGGGTAGCCATGACTGAATGCCGGTGCACTGCACTGGCATCTAGCCGCGCACTCCGCTCCGGATTAGGTCCAATGAATGGGCCTAGTTGGGAGGAGGGAGTGTCTTCAGAACGAATCGCAAGGCCAATAGGCCTGAAGAATGAGCATCTCGCTTCTTTTTCCGGGAGCTGGCTTGACACCTGACCAGCTCCCATTGATTTCAATGGGAGCCGTCTTTTTCGTCAGGATTTTGAGGTGATTAAAGCTTCAAAATCCTGACCAAAAATCTCCGTGTGAACTTACCCTTATACTGTGTGGGGGGCACTAATGGGGCATTAGTGCCCTCCTTTATATTTTAATGGTCCTGAGTGCCCCCACTCAGATCTAACAGTCCACTAACCTGTTATAAATGTGGACCATGACCACCAGTTGTTCGGACCTCTGCCTCCTGATAGTGGCCAGTGGGAATGCTCATCTCCAGGCCACTGCACCCTAAGCCCAATACATTAGAACAGGGTATCAGGGATCGACAATCATCTCTGCTGCCTGAATATGCATAATGTGTCTGTATAGGGATTACTGATCCCTGCTGCCTCCATTCTAATGTATTGGGATTAGGAGGCAGCAGTTAGGTAATGAGCATTTCTCTCTGTCATCATTAAGGGTGAGGGGTCTGGACAGCCGCAGTATGGAGAGCGCATCTAAGGGGGCGTTCACACTACCGTCAGTGTCCGACAGATAGTGTCCACTCCTAGTGTCAGTTCAAAATCTGGCACAGACATTAGGAGCGGACACTAGCTGTGTCCGTGACACTTGTCATTCATTTAAATGGCGATCGGGTGCGTTCTTTTGCACTCCGTGCCTGTCCTTCACTGTCCGCATGTAAAAATGTCTGACTTTTCAAGCGGACAGAAAAACCTACATGTCGGGTTTTTTCTGTCCGCTTGAAAAGTCGGACATCTTTACATGCGGACAGTGAAGGAAGGGCACGGAGTGCAAAAGAACGCACCCGATCGCCATTTAAATGAATGACAAGTGTCACGGACACAGCTAGTGTCCACTCCTAATGTCCGTGAGAGATTTTGAACGGACACTAGGAGCGGACACTACCTGTCGGACACTGACGGTAGTGTGAACGCCCCCTTACTCTCTCCTGCCCAGCACTGATCTGATAGATAAATGTGTGACAGATAGGGAGAGGACAGCTACACAGCTCTCTATGATCAGGAAAAGCGCTTTATCAGTGCTTCACCCAATAGATAAGAAAATGTCTGGGACTTTTAGAAAGATTTTTCCTATAGTTTTTCCTTATAGTCTTATAGTTCAATAAATATGGCATTTACAATTATCATATATGAGGAAAGTTTAGAAATTTTAACCATATAAATAAATGTTATAAAATAAGATAATTCTTTAAGGTCAGGTTCACACAGGGTTTTTTGGGCCGGATTTTGACGTGGATTCCGCATCAGAATCTGTCTCAAAAAACCACCTCCCATTGAAATCAATGGGAGCCGGTCATTTCCTTCTTCCGCGTGTGGTTTGTCCTCACTCGTGGAAAAAAGAAGTGACTTGTTCTTTCTTCAGGCGGATTCCATGGCTGAATCAGCCACAGACATCTGCTTCGCGATACCTCCCTCCCAACTAGGCCCATTAATTTGGGCCTAATCTAGAGTGGAATGCCACAACTGGCTAGATGTTTTTTGGATCAGATTCTGAGGCGGCCTCCGCATCAAATTCCAGCCCAAAAAACTCACATGTGAACCTACTCTAATAATCCCACCATGGAGAAATTTCAAAGGATTATCTTACTTTACCTTATATTTTTTTAATCTAAGACCCTTGTATAAAACTGATAGATCATTTCTTTCACAGCTTTTTTCTTTTTCTTGGCACATGTTGAAGGTTCTCATAAGAAGCTTCTCTCTTCCTGCATAGTTCTGATTTTGCTTCATGTTTCTGATTTATTGACGTTAAATTTATTGACGGGAAAATGCATCAAAAGCGCAATAAAAAACGCTGTGGAAAAAATACATTGAGATTCGCCGCTATTTATTCCGCAGGGTTTTTGAGCTACGTCTCGCTGTTGGGCCTCATCCTGATCATCTCAATATACTGTGTACTAGGGGCAACACGTTGGCTCAGTGGTTAGCACTGCAGCCTTGCAGCGCTGGAGTCCTGGTTTTGAATCCTGCCAGGAACAACATCTGCAAGGAGTTTGTATGTTCTCCCTGTGTTTGCGTGGATTTCCTCCCATATTCCAAAAGACATACTGATAGGGGGAAAAAATGTACATTGTGAGCTCTATATGGGGCTCACAATCTACGTAAAAAAAAAATAAAAAATAAGACTTTCTGCTTCCATTATACCTATAGGGAAACCGCCAGTGTTTCTGTAGGTACAAGTGACATGCTGCAATTTCCAAAACGACAACAGTTTTGGAAATTGCAGTGTGTCCATTGCGTGTATTTGTCTGCAATGTGTGGATGGGATTGCAGACACTATATACCTACACACTCAGGCCTGGTTCACATCTTCGTTCGGTTATCCATTTGGGGAGTCCGCATGGTGACCCCCCAAACAGACTACTGAACGCATTAGCAAGCGGTGTGCAGTGAAAGCACATGGACCCCATAGATTATAATGGAGTCTGTGTGCTTTCCATGCGGTGTCTACACGGAGCATGCGGACAGAAAAGTACTTCATGATCTACTTTCCTGTCCGCATGTTCCGTACAGAGACCGCGCAGAAAGCACACAGACTCCATTATAGTCTATGGGGTCCATGTGCTTTCACTGCATACCGCTTGCTAATGCTTTCGTAGTTCATTCGGGGGGCCTCCATGCGGACTCCCCAAATGGATTACCAAACGCAGATGTGAACCAGGCCTTATACATATACCCAGCGCCGCACCTCCCATGAGGTGACCTCAAGCGAGCGCTTCAGGTGGCGCTATGCCAGGGCCTCAGGGAGGGTGGCATTTTTGCTAGCCTAAGCCAGTCCAGGACAAGCTGTCCTGGACTGGCTTAGCACGGAGCGGTGGTTTGGGGAGGCCACTGGAGCAGCGCTGCTCCAGCAGCCTCCCCGCACGCTCAGGCAGAGCGCAGGCAGTCTCCGGGCCTGCTCTCTGCCGGCGAACGGCGCTAAGCCCCGCCCCTCCTCTAGGCCCCGCCCCGCTAAGCCATGCCCCCGCTTTCTGGGGCACGGCTTTCTGCACTTCGCCTTGGGTGGCGAAAGGGGCAGGTTCACCCCTGCATATACCATATATACATTATTATAGCATATATACACACATATACATTTATATACATTCATATACCATATATGTCATATATACTGTATATATACTTATATGAATGTATGAATACTATATATACTCACATATATACATACACTCACTCCTACATATTATTATAGTATACTATATATACATACCTGTAAACAAACATACAGTACTCATACAATATACAAGACACATACTTTAAACAAATGTACACATATATACATATTAAATAGACAGATTTTACCAAAATAATATACACACATTTTCCAGAAGAGTGAACCATCACAGCAGACTGCTTCCAGTCTTCCCTACACGCTCTGATGTGAGAGACGGCTCACTGTGAGGGGGAGGGGGAAAGGGAGAAAGTCCGGGCAGCACAGCAGGTCCTCACAGGAAAGCAGCTATACAGTAGCTGCAGCAGGTCAGTGAGAGGATTATGAGCAGCCATTATAGCTGATTCTGAAGCTGTGTCCTCCGATATATAATTTCCCTATATATTGGGAGGACACTATGTGCAGCTTCAGCATCAGCTAATGGGGGCCCGTGTGTGTTGAGGCAAATGCAGATGCACTGGTCAGGTGCTCGATTGGGGGCCCTTGACCAATGTATCTGCATTAGTACAATTGGGACTTAACAGTTGGGGCTTGGGGCCCACCGGGGGATTCACTGGTTCCCCAGTGAGTCAGTCCGACCCTGAAAGTAACATATGAGAGCAGCTAGAATCTCTTCTGTGAAGTTTACAGGGAAAGCTATAGACATGTAGAGACTGTGAGAAGAGAGTTGCCCGTCCCTCTCCTCTCCCTCAGTTCTTGCCTTAAGTAACAATGGACCTTTCTTACTGACAACAGGACTAAACAGTAAATTAGTAATGAGGGAGAGAGTTATTGGAAGCAACTTTTAGGCAAGGGCCCAAGGTGATTTGGCTACAGCGGAATCTGGCTAATCCTATCAACACATTGCAGAAAAAATCCACTTTAACCCCTTAGCGACCCTTGACGTAACTGTACGTCATGGGTCACATGGGGATGTATGGAGCGAGCTCACACGCTGAGCTCGCTCCATACACGGCAGATGCCGGCTGTATAATACAGCCAGGACCTGCCAATAACAGCAGCGGTCGGTGCCCGAGCCGATCGCTGCTGTTAACCCTTTACACACTGCGGTCAAACGTGACCGCAGTGTGTAAACGGCGCCGGCGGCATGGGCGCCGCCATGTTTCGCCGATCGCCGCCCTCCTGAACGTCACATGAGGGCGGTGATCGGTTGCTATGACAGCCGGAAGCCTATTGAAGGCTTCCAGGCTTGTCTCTGCATGAGATCTATTAGACGATGCCAGAGGCATCGTCTAATAGAAGTGCTGCGATTTTCCTATTCACTGCAATACTGTAGTATTGCAGTGAATAGTATGAGCGATCAGACCCCCTAGGTTTCAAGGTACCTAAGGCGTCTGATCATAAATGTAACAGAAGAAAAAAAAAAGTTTTTAAAAAGTATTAAAAAAATTAAAAAAATATAAAAGTTCAAATCACCCCCCTTTCCCTAGATTAGCTATAAAAGTAATTAAAGAACATTAAACATAAACATATTAGGTATCCCCGCGCTCCAAAATGCCCGAACTATTAGAATATTAAAACATTTATCCCGTACTGCAAACGGCGTAGCGGCAAAAAAAATAAAAACAGCCAAAAAGCGTTTTTTTCAACACTTTGCCTCCTATAAAAAATTGAATAAAAAGTGATCAAACCATCAGATCTTTCCCCAAATGGTATCAATAGAAAAGTAATCTTGTCCCGCATAAAAAGACACCACAACCAGCTCCATACATGGAAATATGAAAAAGTTACAGGTGTTAGAACATGATGACACAAAATTTTTTTTCTATTTTGCAAAGTTTATCATTTTTTTAAAAGTATCAAAACATTTCAAATACTACATAAATTTGGTATCACCGCGTTCCTACTGACACGTAGAACACAGGTAACATGTCATTTGTACCAAACAGTGAACGCTGTAAAAATTAAACCCATAAGAAAATGCCGCAAATGCATTTTTTCTCCAATTGCACCTCATTCTGAATTTTTTTCCAGCTTCCCAGTACATTGCACAGCATATTGAATGATGCCATTACAAAGTACAATTTGTCCCGCAAACAATAAGCCATCATGTGACTCTGTGAACTGAAAAATGAAAAAGTTATGGCTCTTGAAATGTGAGGAGGGAAAAACGAAAATGCGAAACCAAAAAATGGCCTGGTCCTTAAGGGGTTAAAAATGCTTCAAATTTAAAAAATGGAAGCATGTCCATTATATACTGCGACTTTCTGCTTCTATTATAACTATATGGAAAACAACAACTTTCCCCTAGGTATAATAACTTTCTGTTAAAAATGCTGCGGAAAAACAGAAGACAAAGTTGGTGAATATGCTATTTTGTTATATTTCCCATGCTTCATCCAATTTTTTGCAGTTTGTCTATAGATAATGAGTAGAGATGAGCGAACAGTGTTCTATCGAACTCATGTTCGATCGGATATTAGGCTGTTCGGCATGTTCGAATCGAATCGAACACCGCGGGGTAAAGTGCGCCATTACTCGATTCCGCTCCCACCTTCCCTGGCGCCTTTTTTGCTCCAATAACAGCGCAGGGTAAGTGGGACAGGAACGACGACACTGGTGACGTTGAAAAAAGTAGGCAAAACCCATTGGCTGCCGAAAACATGTGACCTCTAATTTAAAAGAACAGCGACGCCCAGCTTTGCGTCATTCTGAGCTTGCAATTCACCGGGGACGGAGGTTTCCGTCCAGTTAGCTAGGGCTTAGATTCTGGGTAGGCAGGGACAGGCTAGGATAGGAAGGAGAAGACAACCAACAGCTCTTATAAGAGCTAAATTCCAGGGAGAAGCTTGTCAGTGTAACGTGGCACTGACGGGCTCAATCGCCGCAACCCAGCTTTCCCAGGATCCTGAATGGAATACACTGACAGTGTATTCCCGTATACCCCATATATACACCCCAAATCCCCGTTCCAACGGTGTGCCCCCCCACCTTCACCTCAGAAATACCCTGCAAGTCCCCTAGCAATAGAATTGGGGCTATATACACCCACAATTTTTGCTACTGGTATATAGTGCCATTGTCTGACTGGGAATTCAAAGAATATATTGGGGTTACGTGCACCCACAATTTTTGCTACTGGTATATAGTGCCATTGTCTGACTGGGAATTCAAAGAATATATTGGGGTTACGTGCACCCACAATTTTTGCTACTGGTATATAGTGCCATTGTCTCACTGGGAATTCAAAGAATATATGGGGGTTATGTGCACCCACAATTTTTGCTACTGGTATATAGTGCCAGTTTCTGACTGGGAATTCAAAGAATATATGGGGGTTATGTGCACCCACAATTTTTGCTACTGCTATATAGTGCCATTGTCTGACTGGGAATTCAAAGAATATATTGGGGTTACGTGCACCCACAATTTTTGCTACTGCTATATAGTTCCAGTTTCTGACTGGTAATTCAAAGAATATATTGGGGTTACGTGCACCCACAATTTTTGCTACTGGTATATAGTGCCATTGTCTGACTGTGAATTCAAAGAATATATGGGGGTTATGTGCACCCACAATTATTGCTACTGGTATATAGTGCCATTGTCTGACTGGGAATTCAAAGAATATATGGGGGTTATGTGCACCCACAATTTTTGCTACTGGTATATAGTGCCATTGTCTGACTGGGAATTCAAAGAATATATAGGGGTTACGTGCACCCACAATTTTTGCTACTGGTATATAGTGCCATTGTCTGACTGGGAATTCAAAGAATATATGGGGGTTATGTGCACCCACAATTTTTGCTACTGCTATATAGTTCCAGTTTCTGACTGGTAATTCAAAGAATATATTGGGGTTACGTGCACCCACAATTTTTGCTACTGGTATATAGTGCCATTGTCTGACTGGGAATTCAAAGAATATATGGGGGTTACGTGCACCCACAATTTTTGCTACTGCTATACAGTGCCATTGTCTCACTGGGAATTCAAAGAATATATGGGGGTTACGTGCACCCACAATTTTTGCTACTGGTATATAGTGCCATTGTCTCACTGGGAATTCAAAGAATATATTGGGGTTACGTGCACCCACAATTTTTGCTACTGGTATATAGTGCCATTGTCTCACTGGGAATTCAAAGAATTTATTGGGGTTACGTGCACCCACAATTTTTGCTACTGGTATATAGTGCCATTGTCTCACTGGGAATTCAAAGAATATATTGGGGTTACGTGCACCCACAATTTTTGCTACTGCTATATAGTGCCATTGTCTCACTGGGAATTCAAAGAATATATGGGGGTTATGTGCACCCACAATTTTTGCTACTGGTATATAGTGCCAGTTTCTGACTGGGAATTCAAAGAATATATGGGGGTTACGTGCACCCACAATTTTTGCTACTGCTATATAGTGCCATTGTCTGACTGGTAATTCAAAGAATATATTGGGGTTACGTGCACCCACAATTTTTGCTACTGGTATATAGTGCCATTGTCTCACTGGGAATTCAAAGAATATATGGGGGTTATGTGCACCCACAATTTTTGCTACTGCTATATAGTTCCAGTTTCTGACTGGTAATTCAAAGAATATATTGGGGTTATGTGCACCCACAATTTTTGCTACTGGTATATAGTGCCATTGTCTGACTGGTAATTCAAAGAATATATTGGGGTTACGTGCACCCACAATTTTTGCTACTGGTATATAGTGCCATTGTCTGACTGGGAATTCAAAGAATATATTGGGGTTACGTGCACCCACAATTTTTGCTACTGGTATATAGTGCCAGTTTCTGACTGGGAATTCAAAGAATATATGGGGGTTACGTGCACCCACAATTTTTGCTACTGCTATATAGTGCCATTGTCTGACTGGGAATTCAAAGAATATATTGGGGTTACGTGCACCCACAATTTTTGCTACTGCTATATAGTTCCAGTTTCTGACTGGTAATTCAAAGAATATATTGGGGTTACGTGCACCCACAATTTTTGCTACTGGTATATAGTGCCATTGTCTGACTGGGAATTCAAAGAATATATGGGGGTTATGTGCACCCACAATTATTGCTACTGGTATATAGTGCCATTGTCTGACTGGGAATTCAAAGAATATATGGGGGTTATGTGCACCCACAATTTTTGCTACTGGTATATAGTGCCATTGTCTGACTGGGAATTCAAAGAATATATAGGGGTTACGTGCACCCACAATTTTTGCTACTGGTATATAGTGCCATTGTCTGACTGGGAATTCAAAGAATATATGGGGGTTATGTGCACCCACAATTTTTGCTACTGCTATATAGTGCCATTGTCTCACTGGGAATTCAAAGAATATATGGGGGTTACGTGCACCCACAATTTTTGCTACTGCTATACAGTGCCATTGTCTCACTGGGAATTCAAAGAATATATGGGGGTTACGTGCACCCACAATTTTTGCTACTGGTATATAGTGCCATTGTCTCACTGGGAATTCAAAGAATATATTGGGATTACGTGCACCCACAATTTTTGCTACTGGTATATAGTGCCATTGTCTCACTGGGAATTCAAAGAATTTATTGGGGTTACGTGCACCCACAATTTTTGCTACTGGTATATAGTGCCATTGTCTCACTGGGAATTCAAAGAATATATTGGGGTTACGTGCACCCACAATTTTTGCTACTGCTATATAGTGCCATTGTCTCACTGGGAATTCAAAGAATATATGGGGGTTATGTGCACCCACAATTTTTGCTACTGGTATATAGTGCCAGTTTCTGACTGGGAATTCAAAGAATATATGGGGGTTACGTGCACCCACAATTTTTGCTACTGCTATATAGTGCCATTGTCTGACTGGGAATTCAAAGAATATATTGGGGTTACGTGCACCCACAATTTTTGCTACTGGTATATAGTGCCATTGTCTCACTGGGAATTCAAAGAATATATGGGGGTTATGTGCACCCACAATTTTTGCTACTGCTATATAGTTCCAGTTTCTGACTGGTAATTCAAAGAATATATTGGGGTTATGTTTACCCACAATTTTTGCTACTGGTATATAGTGCCATTGTCTGACTGGTAATTCAAAGAATATATTGGGGTTACGTGCACCCACAATTTTTGCTACTGGTATATAGTGCCATTGTCTGACTGGGAATTCAAAGAATATATTGGGGTTACGTGCACCCACAATTTTTGCTACTGGTATATAGTGCTATTGTCTCACTGGGAATTCAAAGAATATATTGGGGTTACGTGCACCCACAATTTTTGCTACTGCTATATAGTGCCATTGTCTCACTGGGAATTCAAAGAATATATGGGGGTTATGTGCACCCACAATTTTTGCTACTGGTATATAGTGCCAGTTTCTGACTGGGAATTCAAAGAATATATGAGGGTTACGTGCACCCACAATTTTTGCTACTGCTATATAGTGCCATTGTCTGACTGGTAATTCAAAGAATATATGGGGGTTACGTGCACTCACAATTTTTGCTACTGCTATACAGTGCCATTGTCTCACTGGGAATTCAAAGAATATATGGGGGTTACGTGCACCCACAATTTTTGCTACTGCTATACAGTGCCATTGTCTCACTGGGAATTTAAAGAATATATGGGGGTTACGTGCACCCACAATTTTTGCTAGTGGTATATAGTGCCATTGTCTCACTGGGAATTCAAAGAATATATTGGGGTTACGTGCACCCACAATTTTTGCTACTGCTATATAGTGCCATTGTCTCACTGGGAATTCAAAGAATATATGGGGGTTATGTGCACCCACAATTTTTGCTACTGGTATATAGTGCCAGTTTCTGACTGGGAATTCAAAGAATATATGGGGGTTACGTGCACCCACAATTTTTGCTACTGCTATATAGTGCCATTGTCTGACTGGTAATTCAAAGAATATATTGGGGTTACGTGCACCCACAATTTTTGCTACTGGTATATAGTGCCATTGTCTCACTGGGAATTCAAAGAATATATGGGGGTTATGTGCACCCACAATTTTTGCTACTGCTATATAGTTCCAGTTTCTGACTGGTAATTCAAAGAATATATTGGGGTTATGTGCACCCACAATTTTTGCTACTGGTATATAGTGCCATTGTCTGACTGGGAATTCAAAGAATATATTGGGGTTACGTGCACCCACAATTTTTGCTACTGGTATATAGTGCCATTGTCTGACTGGGAATTCAAAGAATATATTGGGGTTACGTGCACCCACAATTTTTGCTACTGGTATATAGTGCTATTGTCTCACTGGGAATTCAAAGAATATATTGGGGTTACGTGCACCCACAATTTTTGCTACTGCCATATAGTGCCATTGTCTCACTGGGAATTCAAAGAATATATGGGGGTTATGTGCACCCACAATTTTTGCTACTGGTATATAGTGCCAGTTTCTGACTGGGAATTCAAAGAATATATGGGGGTTACGTGCACCCACAATTTTTGCTACTGCTATATAGTGCCATTGTCTGACTGGTAATTCAAAGAATATATGGGGGTTACGTGCACCCACAATTTTTGCTACTGCTATACAGTGCCATTGTCTCACTGGGAATTCAAAGAATATATGGGGGTTACGTGCACCCACAATTTTTGCTACTGCTATACTGTGCCATTGTCTCACTGGGAATTTAAAGAATATATGGGGGTTACGTGCACCCACAATTTTTGCTAGTGGTATATAGTGCCATTGTCTCACTGGGAATTCAAAGAATATATTGGGGTTACGTGCACCCACAATTTTTGCTACTGGTATATAGTGCCATTGTCTCACTGGGAATTCAAAGAATATATTGGGGTTACGTGCACCCACAATTTTTGCTACTGGTATATAGTGCCATTGTCTGACTGGGAATTCAAAGAATATATGGGGGTTACGTGCACCCACAATTTTTGCTACTGCTATATAGTGCCATTGTCTCACTGGGAATTCAAAGAATATATGGGGGTTACGTGCACCCACAATTTTTGCTAGTGGTATATAGTGCCATTGTCTTACTGGGAATTCCACAAATAATTTGGGGATTCATTCACCCTACATCTCAGGCTCTTGCCATATTCACCCAGGTTGTCAGTGCTGCACCAGCTCGTTCCCAGACAGCTCGGCCCGAAAAACACGTTACCTATATAGAGGATTTGGACAATGAAGACAACATGTTCTAAATCTAATGTCTGCACCTTCTCCAGAATTAAAATAAAGGCAGCGTTTAACTTTCAAATAGCACTGCACAAAGGAAGAGCTTATCAGCTTGTCTCATGACATGCTACTGAAAAGTGTCATTTGTGTATCTTAATGTAAATATAGTTGTATAAGCTTTTTGGGTTTTAGGCACTGCCAAGTTATTTATTACCACCCGCTCCCTTATAATGATGATGACGCCAAAGTCACTGTGGGTGTTCAGAGCTCACAGCTTTGGTTGACATTTGTCTTGCTCTCTGTCGGTACCAGCTGTCTTTTTGGATACCGTAAAGTTATGTTGACTTTATTAACAGCTATAGAAGCTTTAGCCAGGTTGTGACGGTGTGTAACCCTAACAACACTAAGTGGGATACACATTAATAGTCAGTCTATGTACGCTAAACGTATCACTGAAGTAATTTTTTTTCCCTCTCCCCTAATATAAGAAAGGAACAGACATTAGACCTAGACCGGGGTTCGAGGCTTGTAAAAATCCAGTATTATTTGTTCTTCATGATGTGAAATATGTGTTGAAAAGCAACCCAAGATGAAGTCAGCCATGTGTGCCAGTGTGTTACTTGGCATGCCTTTGCTGGACCCAACTGTAAGGGTCACTCTCCATTTCCTCCATTTTCCACTCCCCTTCACACCATTTGTGGTGAAGCAATGGGATGCACTGAAGTGCACCCTCTAGCCTCGTGTGGGACAGGGACATCAGATGCCACTCCAACCCCCTCGTCTTCCTCCGCCAGCCAACGGTGCGAAGATGAGAGGAGTGTGCTCTGAATGTTTTCTGCCTAGCAGAGGCTAGTTCTCACTTACGAAAATGGCCCCACTTTGACCTGTATATCAGGCACAATGGTGTAGGTTTCAAAGAAACATGGCACCAACAAGTTGGAAAACGTGGGCCATGCGTGGACCGTGTTTGAGTCTGGCAAGCTCCAGATCTGCTACCAGGTTCCAGCCATTATCACAGGCGCAAAAATGCCAGGCCCCAGGTGTAGCAGGGAAAAAAAAATGCCATCTCAGCCAGGATGGCATCCCTGACCTCGGAGGCACTGTGCTGTCTGTCCCCCAAGCTGATCAGTTTCAGCACGGCCTGCTGACATCTCCCCACGCCAGTGTTACAGTGTTTTCCGCTAGTAGCTGGGGTGGAGGTTGCAGCATCGTAGAGTTTCAGTCTACTCCTGCCATGAATTTTGGCCTGGGAGAGGAGATAGGCCACCCCAGTTTGCACCCGGGGACCAGACTCCACCACATTCACCCTGCCTGTCATTAAAGATAAGCACTGCAGCATCCCTGACCACAGGCGCTTGTCCATGTGTCGGTGGTCAAGTGGACCTTGCAGCAAAGCGCAGAGCTCTGGGCCCGACTGATGTTATGGGACACATGCAGGCGCAAGGCAGGGACAGCACACCAAGAGAAGTAGTAACGGCTAGGCCCAGCATAGGGAGGTGCCCCAGCTGCCATCTGCTGACGGAAGGCCTGGGTCTCCAGAAGCATACACAAACACCAACATCTCCAGGGCCAGCAGTTTATCGATGAGGCTGTTAAAGGCTTGGGCATGGGGGTGGGTTGTGTTGTACTTCTGCCTGCAATGAAAAGCTTGGGAAATGTGGAGTGGCTGGGAAGAGGCGCATGATGGTGCAGGCCAAAAGGGCGCATGAGGGTGAACTCCCCAATGTGTCAGAGATAGGTGTGTAGGTGTCCTTGCATCATATACTTGCACCATATTTGGCTTTGGAAGTTAATTTTGTGCCAAAAAGTGGTTAAGACAGCGATCCCTCAGCTACTCCCATTACACTGTCTAGTGAAATTACCATCTTTGGAAGTGGACCACCACTTGTAAGATCCCAAAGGAAGCAGGCAAGAGATGTGCAGTGCAGAAAAAAAGATGAGAAAATAAGTGTAGGCTGTAGAGCACAGAGGGATCGGAGAGGACAGAGCTGGTGTCGGCCAGGTATTCCCACAACATGCGCCTATACTTGTCCCTCCTGGTGACACTAGGCCCCTGAGTGGCAGTAATTTGTCCAGGGGGGCCATTAACGTGTTCCAGACCTAGGAATAAGTCTTCCAACAGGGTAGAGTTTTGCATGCCTTTGCTTCTACCCACTGTTTTTGCTGCTTAGCTTCCCTCCACATCTACACTGCTTTCACCCCTAAACATCACCCCAGTTTATGCCTTTGTTTCTACCCTGTTTTTTTTGTTGAATTAGCTTCCCTCCACATCTACACTGCTTTCACCCCTAAACATCACCCCAGTTTATGCCTTTGTTTCTACCCTGTTTTTTTGTTGAATTAGCTTCCCTCCACATCTACACTGCTTTAGCCCCTAAACATCACCCCAGTTTTTGCCTTTGCTTCTACCCTGTTTTTTTTGTTGAATTAGCTTCCCTCCACATCTACACTGCTTTAGCCCCTAAACATCACCCCAGTCCATGCCTTAGCTTGTACCCCCAGTTTTTCCTGCTTAGCTTGCCTCCACATCCTCACTGCTTTTGCCCCTAGACATCACCCCAGTCCATGCCTTAGCTTGTACCCCCAGTTTTTCCTGCTTAGCTTGCCTCCACATCCACACTGCTTTTGCCCCTAGACATCACCCCAGTCCATGCCTTAGCTTGTACCCCCAGTTTTTCCTGCTTAGCTTGCCTCCACATCCACACTGCTTTTGCCCCTAGACATCACCCCAGTCCATGCCTTAGCTTGTACCCCCAGTTTTTCCTGCTTAGCTTGCCTCCACATCCACACTGCTTTTGCCCCTAGACATCACCCCAGTCCATGCCTTAGCTTGTACCCCCAGTTTTTCCTGCTTAGCTTGCCTCCACATCCACACTGCTTTTGCCCCTAGACATCACCCCAGTCCATGCCTTAGCTTGTACCCCCAGTTTTTCCTGCTTAGCTTGCCTCCACATCCACACTGCTTTTGCCCCTCGACATCATCCCTATCCATGCCTCTGCCCCTAGCCATAACTCTGCCACCCCTGGAAACTCATGGTGCAGAAACTTTGGGAGCTGACTTTGAGGAACCCTTGGGTTTTGTAGATGGAACTCCATCAAAGGTCTGTGCAGCTCACACACCCTGCTCAAGATATGGTATTGTAGGGTTTCAGCGTGTGTGAATGACGGACAACAGCCTGTGTTTGGACAGATGTAGGCCTTGCTAGAGTGTTTTTAGGCTAGCAGCGACTCCTGTGCACTTGCAAAAGTGGGCGCACAAGCGCCGCATTTTCAACAGTAGCTTCGGTACATTTGGGTATGTTTTCAAAAAACTTTGCACCACTAGGTTAGACGTGGGCCAAACATGGAACGTGTTGGAGGCTGGCAAGCTCCAGAGCCGCTACCAGGTTCCAGCCATTATCACAGGCGTAAAAATGCCAGGCCCCAGGTGTAGCAGGGAAAAAAAAATGCCATCTCAGCCAGGATGGCATCCCTGACCTCGGAGGCACTGGGCTGTCTGTCCCCCAAGCTGATGAGCTTCAGCACCGCCTGCTGACGTCTCCCCACACCAGTGTTTTAGCGTTTGCCGCTAGTAGCTGGGGTGGAGGTTGCAGCGTCGTAGGGTTTCAGTGTACTCCTGCCATGAATTTTGGCCTGGGAGAAGAGATAGGGTACCTCAGTTTGCACCCCGGGACCAGACTCCACCACATTCACCCTGCCTGTCCTTAAAGATAAGCAGCATCCCTGACCACAGGCGCTTGTCCAAGTGTCGGTGGTCAAGTGGACCTTGCAGCAAAGCGCGGAACTAAGGGCCCACCTGATGTTGAGTGACACGTGCTGGTGCAAGGCGGGGACGCCACACCGGGAGAAGTTGTGACGGCTAGGGACGGCATAGTGAGGTGCCACAGTTGCCATCAGGTCCGGGAAGGCGGGAGTTTCAACAAGCCGGAACGCCAACCTCTCCTGGGCCAGCAGTTTAGCGATGTTGGCGTTCTAGGCTTGCGTGGGTGGGTGGTTAGCGGTGTATTTCTGCCGGCGCTCCAATGTCTGAGAGATGGTGGGTTGTTGTAAAGAAGCGCCTGATGGTGCCTTTGATGGTGCAGGAGAAGGAGATAAGACAGAAACAGGGGAGGATGAGGGAGAAGTCAACAAAGTGGCGGAGGCAGATGAAGTGATGTCCTGGCTCGTCCTCTGGAGTGCATCGCCAGCACTGTGAGCAGAGGCAGTGGCATGAACGGCGGGCGACGTTTGTCCTGCCGTTGCTGCCTGCCACTGATTCCATTGCTTGGATTCCAAATGACGGTGCATTGAAGTGGTGGACAGGTTGCTCTTCTCAGGGCCCCTACTCGATTTCGAGAGGCAAATTGTGTAGACGACACTATATCTGTCCTCGGCGCATTCCTTGAAAAAACTCTACACCTTCAAGAAAGGTGCCCTCTATGGGGGAGTTTTTCTGGGCTGGGTACAAAAGGGAACATCTTCGGACATTCCGGGTCTGGCCTGGCTTCGGCAAAGCAGCTGACCTCTGCCTCTGGACATGTCTCTGCCTCTAGCTACCCTTTTTGGTGCTGCACCTGCCTCAACATCCACACTACTTTCCCAGCTTGACATCCGCCTTGTCCAGGTGGGGTCGGTGTCCTCGTCGTCCACCACCTCCTCTTCCAACTCCTGTCTCGCCTCCTCCTCCTGCACAATGCGCATGTCAACTGGCTGCCCTAACAGCAACTGCGTCTCATCGTCGTCGATGAGGGTGGGTTGCTTGTCATCCGCCACCAAATCGACCGGAGATGGAGGAGACTCTAGTGTTTGAGCATCTGGACACAGATACTCGTCTGTTAGGTCCGTGGAATCGCGAAATGGAGGGGCAGGTTGCGGTACAGTCAAAGGAAGGGAGAACAGCTCTGGGGAGCAGGGACAGTTGGGGTTATTGTTCTGGGAAGATTGGGAATTTTGGGTGGAAGGAGGACAAGACTGTTGGGTAAGAGGAGGTAGAGGCTGACTGGCTGGTGGACAATGTGCTTTAAGCGTTATCCGACAGCCATTGCAAGACCTGTTCCTGGTTCTCGGGCCTACTAATCTTTGTACCATTCAGCCTAGTTAATGTGGAACTTTTGTGCAAAGCACAGAACTTAGGGCCCGCCTGATGTTAAGGGACACACGCTGGTACAAGGCTCAACTCACCCTAAGTGCCAAAAACACTGCTGGTGCAAGGCTCTACTCATGCCAAGGGCCTCAATCTCTGCTAGTAGCTCAGCTTAAGGTCCTGTAACTTTGTTTGGAAGGGCTCATGTTAAGTGCTAGAAAAGTGAATTTTGGAAGGTCTTACCACATCACACACACACACACACACACACACACACACTCAAAATGACAGTTAAGGGTGAGGGCTTTTGGAATTCCCATTGCCTATTCCATTTGTGGTTGTCATGAGGAACGTGATTTAAAGGGGTGGTTGTTACTGTTTGTTGAGCTTAAATTGGGGTTTGTGTCCATCCATTTGGGGAGTAAAGAAGGTTTCCAGGTATTTTCCCACTTTGATAGAGGTTTTTTTGAATGTGGAAAGTGTGTAGTTGTTAGGCTGTGATGTTGGGGTAATAGAGGGTCTTTGGTGTGTTAGATGCCCCCAGACATGCTTCCTCTGCTGTCCCAGTGTCATTCCAGAGGTGTTGGCATCATTTCCTGGGGTGTCATAGTGGACTTGGTGACCCTCCAGACACGGATTTGGGTTTCCCCCTTAACGAGTATCTGTTCCCCATAGACTATAATGGGGTTCGAAACCCGTTCGAACACACGAACATTGAGCGGCTGTTCGAATCGAATTTCGAACCTCGAACATTTTAGTGTTCGCTCATCTCTAATAATGAGTATTATCCACAAGCCTCCTAATTATTGTACAACAAAATATATTAAGCAATTAAAATAGGGTTTTTAAAGCATATTTCTGCTAGTCTCTTTATAACATTCTGTTCTACTTCATGTCAAAGTAAATGAATATGACCTGACAAAATGCAACCATTTTACCATAAAAACCCTAATTATAATCAGCACTAATTTGAGTAATTAGTTAAGCTGGGGCAGAGATCACATTAATGTTTCCTATTCCCATCAGCAACTCAAGAATAAAAAGTAAAGCTTAGGAGGATCGGTAAACATTTTAACCGGTTAAGGACCGAGCCCAAAAGTATGTTAAAGACCAGGCCTTTTTTTTCAAAACTGACATGTGTCACTTTAAATGGCAATAACTTTGAGACGCTTTAACATAGACAAGTGATTCTGAGATTGTTTTTTCGTAACACCTTGTACTTCATGTCAGTAGTAAATTTTGGTCGGTATGTTATGTCTTTGATTATTAAAAAATATGAAATTTGGCGAAAATTTGGAAAAAAATGCAGTTTTCAAACTTTGAAATTGCATGTCTTTCAAATAGAAAGTCATACCACCCAAATTTTTTCATAAATATAACTAATAGAGATGAGCGAACACTAAAATGTTCGAGGTTCGAAATTCGATTCGAACAGCCGCTCACTGTTCGAGTGTTCGAATGGGTTTCGAACCCCATTATAGTCTATGGGGAACATAAACTCGTTAAGGGGGAAACCCAAATTCGTGTCTGGAGGGTCACCAAGTCCACTATGACACCCCAGGAAATGATACCAACACCCTGGAATGACACTGGGACAGCAGGGGAAGCATGTCTGGGGGCATAAAAGTCACTTTATTTCATGGAAATCCCTGTCAGTTTGCGATTTTCGCAAGCTAACTTTTCCCCATAGAAATGCATTGGCCAGTGCTGATTGGCCAGAGTACGGAACTCGACCAATCAGCGCTGGCTCTGCTGGAGGAGGCGGAGTCTAAGATAGCTCCACACCAGTCTCCATTCAGGTCCGACCTTAGACTCCACCTCCTCCGGCAGAGCCAGCGCTGATTGGCCGAAGGCTGGCCAATGCATTCCTATGCGAATGCAGACTTAGCAGTGCTGAGTCAGTTTTGCTCAACTACACATCTGATGCACACTCGGCACTGCTACATCAGATGTAGCAATCTGATGTAGCAGAGCCGAGGGTGCACTAGAACCCCTGTGCAAACTCAGTTCACGCTAATAGAATGCATTGGCCAGCGCTGATTGGCCAATGCATTCTATTAGCCCGATGAAGTAGAGCTGAATGTGTGTGCTAAGCACACACATTCAGCACTGCTTCATCAAGCCAATACAATGCATTAGCCAGTGCTGATTGGCCAGAGTACGGAATTCGGCCAATCAGCGCTGGCCAATGCATTCTATTAGCCCGATGAAGTAGAGCTGAATGTGTGTGCTAAGCACACACATTCAGCACTGCTTCATCAAGCCAATACAATGCATTAGCCAGTGCTGATTGGCCAGAGTACGGAATTCGGCCAATCAGCGCTGGCTCTGCTGGAGGAGGCGGAGTCTAAGATCGCTCCACACCAGTCTCCATTCAGGTCCGACCTTAGACTCCGCCTCCTCCGGCAGAGCCAGCGCTGATTGGCCGAAGGCTGGCCAATGCATTCCTATGCGAATGCAGACTTAGCAGTGCTGAGTCAGTTTTGCTCAACTACACATCTGATGCACACTCGGCACTGCTACATCAGATGTAGCAATCTGATGTAGCAGAGCCGAGGGTGCACTAGAACCCCTGTGCAAACTCAGTTCACGCTAATAGAATGCATTGGCCAGCGCTGATTGGCCAATGCATTCTATTAGCCCGATGAAGTAGAGCTGAATGTGTGTGCTAAGCACACACATTCAGCACTGCTTCATCAAGCCAATACAATGCATTAGCCAGTGCTGATTGGCCAGAGTACGGAATTCGGCCAATCAGCGCTGGCCAATGCATTCTATTAGCCCGATGAAGTAGAGCTGAATGTGTGTGCTAAGCACACACATTCAGCACTGCTTCATCAAGCCAATACAATGCATTAGCCAGTGCTGATTGGCCAGAGTACGGAATTCGGCCAATCAGCGCTGGCTCTGCTGGAGGAGGCGGAGTCTAAGATCGCTCCACACCAGTCTCCATTCAGGTCCGACCTTAGACTCCGCCTCCTCCGGCAGAGCCAGCGCTGATTGGCCGAAGGCTGGCCAATGCATTCCTATGCGAATGCAGACTTAGCAGTGCTGAGTCAGTTTTGCTCAACTACACATCTGATGCACACTCGGCACTGCTACATCAGATGTAGCAATCTGATGTAGCAGAGCCGAGGGTGCACTAGAACCCCTGTGCAAACTCAGTTCACGCTAATAGAATGCATTGGCCAGCGCTGATTGGCCAATGCATTCTATTAGCCCGATGAAGTAGAGCTGAATGTGTGTGCTAAGCACACACATTCAGCACTGCTTCATCAAGCCAATACAATGCATTAGCCAGTGCTGATTGGCCAGAGTACGGAATTCGGCCAATCAGCGCTGGCCAATGCATTCTATTAGCCCGATGAAGTAGAGCTGAATGTGTGTGCTAAGCACACACATTCAGCACTGCTTCATCAAGCCAATACAATGCATTAGCCAGTGCTGATTGGCCAGAGTACGGAATTCGGCCAATCAGCGCTGGCTCTGCTGGAGGAGGCGGAGTCTAAGGTCGGACCTGAATGGAGACTGGTGTGGAGCGATCTTAGACTCCGCCTCCTCCAGCAGAGCCAGCGCTGATTGGCCGAATTCCGTACTCTGGCCAATCAGCACTGGCTAATGCATTGTATTGGCGTGATGAAGCAGTGCTGAATGTGTGTGCTTAGCACACACATTCAGCTCTACTTCATCGGGCTAATAGAATGCATTGGCCAGCGCTGATTGGCCGAATTCCGTACTCTGGCCAATCAGTGCTGGCCAATGCATTCTATTAGCTTGATGAAGCAGAGTGTGCACAAGGGTTCAAGCGCACCCTCGGCTCTGATGTAGCAGAGCCGAGGCTGCACAAGGGTTCAAGCGCACCCTCGGCTCTGATGTAGGAGAGCCGAGGGTGCACTTGAACCCTTGTGCAGCCTCGGCTCTGCTACATCAGAGCCGAGGGTGCGCTTGAACCCTTGTGCACACTCTGCTTCATCAAGCTAATAGAATGCATTGGCCAGCGCTGATTGGCCAATGTATTCTATTAGCCTGATGAAGTAGAGCTGAATGTGTGTGCTAAGCACACACATTCAGCTCTACTTCATCGGGCTAATAGAATGCATTGGCCAGCGCTGATTGGCCAGAGTACGGAACTCGACCAATCAGCGCTGGCTCTGCTGGAGGAGGCGGAGTCTAAGATCGCTCCACACCAGTCTCCATTCAGGTCCGACCTTAGACTCCGCCTCCTCCAGCAGAGCCAGCGCTGATTGGCCGAATTCCGTACTCTGGCCAATCAGCACTGGCTAATGCATTGTATTGGCGTGATGAAGCAGTGCTGAATGTGTGTGCTTAGCACACACATTCAGCTCTACTTCATCGGGCTAATAGAATGCATTGGCCAATCAGCGCTGGCCAATGCATTCTATTAGCGTGAACTGAGTTTGCACAGGGGTTCTAGTGCACCCTCGGCTCTGCTACATCAGATTGCTACATCTGATGTAGCAGTGCCGAGTGTGCATCAGATGTGTAGTTGAGCAAAACTGACTCAGCACTGCTAAGTCTCTGCATTCGCATAGGAATGCATTGGCCAGCCTTCGGCCAATCAGCGCTGGCTCTGCCGGAGGAGGCGGAGTCTAAGGTCGGACCTGAATGGAGACTGGTGTGGAGCGATCTTAGACTCCGCCTCCTCCAGCAGAGCCAGCGCTGATTGGTCGAGTTCCGTACTCTGGCCAATCAGCGCTGGCCAATGCATTCTATTAGCCCGATGAAGTAGAGCTGAATGTGTGTGCTTAGCACACACATTCAGCTCTACTTCATCAGACTAATAGAATACATTGGCCAATCAGCGCTGGCCAATGCATTCTATTAGCTTGATGAAGCAGAGTGTGCACAAGGGTTCAAGCGCACCCTCGGCTCTGATGTAGCAGAGCTGAGGGTGCACAAGGGTTCAAGTGCACCCTCGGCTCTCCTACATCAGAGCCGAGGGTGCGCTTGAACCCTTGTGCAGCCTCGGCTCTGCTACATCAGAGCCGAGGGTGCGCTTGAACCCTTGTGCACACTCTGCTTCATCAAGCTAATAGAATGCATTGGCCAGCACTGATTGGCCAGAGTACGGAATTCGGCCAATCAGCGCTGGCCAATGCATCCCTATGGGAAAAAGTTTATCTCACAAAAATCACAATTACACACCCGATAGAGCCCCAAAAAGTTATTTTTAATAACATTCCCCCCTAAATAAAGGTTATCCCTAGCTATCCCTGCCTGTACAGCTATCCCTGTCTCATAGTCACAAAGTTCACATTCTCATATGACCCGGATTTGAAATCCACTATTCGTCTAAAATGGAGGTCACCTGATTTCGGCAGCCAATGACTTTTTCCAATTTTTTTCAATGCCCCCAGTGTCGTAGTTCCTGTCCCACCTCCCCTGCGCTGTTATTGGTGCAAAAAAGGCGCCAGGGAAGGTGGGAGGGGAATCGAATTTTGGCGCACTTTACCACGTGGTGTTCGATTCGATTCGAACATGGCGAACACCCTGATATCCGATCGAACATGTGTTCGATAGAACACTGTTCGCTCATCTCTAATAATTAACCATGTCTTTCATTTATGTAGCAATCAAATTTTAATCACTCTTTAATTTTTTTCAGATATTATAAGGCTTACAAATCAAGCAGTAATTTTCAAAATTTTCAAGAATATTTCCAAAACACATTTTTCAAGGGACCAGTTCAGTTCAGAAGGGAACTTGAAAGGCCTCTGTAATAAAAAACCCCATAAGTCACCCCATTCTAAAAACTGCACTCCTGAAAGAATCCAAAACAGCAGGTAGAAAGTTTTTTAACCCTTTCAGCATTTCACAGCAATTAAAACAAAATGGAGGTCAAATTTACATTTTTCAATTCCTATCACTAATATATTCATTTAGCCCTAGAATTTACACATTTACTAAGAGTTAAAAGAGGAAATGCACCCCACATTTTGTTGCACAATTTCTTCCGAACACGACAATACCCCATAAGTGCTGTTACCCTAATGTACGGGCACACAATCGCTCTCAGAACGGATGGAGCGCTAATTGGATTTTGTAGGCCAGATTTTGATAAAATAGTTTGCAGGCACCATGTCCCATTTGCAGAGCTCCCAAGGTGCCAAAATAGTGGAAACCCCCCAAATGTGACCCCATTTTGGAAACTAGACCCCTCAAGGAATTTATCAAGGGGTATAGTGAGCCCTTTGACCCTACAGGTGTCTCACAGATTTATTTACCATTTAGACGTGAAAATGAAAAATTACTTTTTTTGTAATAAAATGTTACTGTAGCCCCAAATTTTTCATCTTTACAAGGGGTTAAAGGAGAAACTGCACCCCATATTTTGTTGCACAATTTCTCCCGAACACAACAATACCCCATATGTGCTGGTACCCTAATGTACGGGCACACGGTCGCTCTCAGAACGGATGGAGCGCTAATTGGATTTTGTAGGCCAGATTTTGATAAAATAGTTTGCAGGCACCATGTCCCATTTGCAGAGCTCCCAAGGTGCCAAAATAGTGGAAACCCCCCAAATGTGACCCCATTTTGGAAACTAGACCCCTCAAGGAATTTATCAAGGGGTATAGTGAGCCCTTTGACCCTACAGGTGTCTCACAGATTTATTTACCATTTAGACGTGAAAATGAAAAATTACTTTTTTTGTAATAAAATGTTACTGTAGCCCCAAATTTTTCATCTTTACAAGGGGTTAAAGGAGAAAATGCACCCCATATTTTGTTGCACAATTTCTCCCGAACACAACAATACCCCATATGTGCTGGTACCCTAATGTACGGGCACACGATCGCTCTCAGAACGTATGGAGCGCTAATTGGATTTTGTAGGCCAGATTTTGATAAAATAGTTTGCAGGCACCATGTCCCATTTGCAGAGCTCCCAAGGTGCCAAAATAGTGGAAACCCCCCAAATGTGACCCCATTTTGGAAACTAGACCCCTCAAGGAATTTATCAAGGGGTATAGTGAGCCCTTTGACCCTACAGGTGTCTCACAGATTTATTTACCATTTAGACGTGAAAATGAAAAATTACTTTTTTCATAATAAAATGTTACTGTAGCCCCAAATTTTTCATCTTTACAAGGGGTTAAAGGAGAAACTACACCCCATATTTTGTTACACAATTTCTCCCGAACACGACAATACCACATATGTGCTGTTACCGTAAAGTACGGGCACATGGTCGCTCTCAGAACGGATGGAGCGCTAATTGGATTTTGTAGGCCAGATTTTGCTAGAATACTTTTCAGGCACCATGTCCCATTTGCAGAGCTCCCAAGGTGCCAAAACAGTGGAAACCCCCAAAATATGACCCCATTTTGGAAACTAGACCCTTCAAGGAATTTATCAAGGGGTATAGTGAGCACTTTGACCCTACAGGAGTTTCACAGAATTGGCCCAGCAAATTGGAAAATGACATTTTTTGCTATAAAATGTTGCTTTAACCCAAAATTTTGCATTTCCACAAGGGGTTAAAGGAGAAATTGCACCCACATTTTGTTACACAATTTCTCCCGAACGTGACAATACCCCATATGTGCTGGTAATCTAATGTACGAACGGATGGAGCGCTAATTGGATTTTGTAGGCCAGATTTTGCTAGAATAGTTTGCAGGCATCATGTCCCTTTTGCAGAGCCCCCAAAGTGCCAAAACAGTGGAAACCCCCAAAATATCAGCCCATTTTGGAAACTAGACCCTTCAAGGAATTTATCAAGGGGTATATTGAGCACTTTGACCCTACAGTTGTTTCACAGAATTGGCCCAGCAAATGGGAAAATGACATTTTTTGCTATAAAATGTTGCTTTACCCCAAATTTTGCATTTCCACAAGGGGTTAAAGGAGAAATTGCACCCCACATTTTGTTACCCAATTTCTCCCGAACGTGACAATACCCCATATGTGCTGGTACCCGAATGTACGGGCACACGGTCGCTCTCAGAACGGATGGAGCGCTAATTGGATTTTGTAGGCCAGATTTTGCTAGAATAGTTTGCAGGTATTCAATAAGTGCTTTAGCATCTTCTTAGAGTATCCAGATTTTTTGTGAAATGTTGAAAAAGATGCAAAAAAATGTAATTAGTATTTTTTTTCCCCAATGTATTCATCTAGGGGTATAATTTAGGGAATTTAGAGTTTATAACAATAGGAATTTGCAGGTTTATGCAAAAGATGGGGCTTGGTGGCAATCACAAAATTAGAAATGGAATTTTCTGGGGAAGAGATCTAATAATGAAGAACAGTGTGGTATCTCTCAAAGCAAGGGACAATACACAGGCCTGGTTTTGAGGGGCATGAGGGACAATGGTAACGGGTATCTCTGCGTCGCCCATTTTTGGTGCAGACACGGCATTTTTTTTGCGCGTTAGCTTGTGTTGTTGTGGAGGGAAGTAGACTAATAAAATGCCTTTCAGTGAGTCGTTTGACATCTTCAGACTGGGGGGTCTCTATGGGGTCCTGAGGGTCAAAAAGGAGGTTGTGAATTATTTTTTCCTGGAAATCCAGATATTTGTCGGTGCCTCCCTTCTTTTTATAAAGTAAAAAGGCATTTTGGATTCCAATTTGTATTAGGTAGATGGCCACTTTTTTATACCAGGTTTTGGTTTTTCTTTTTACTAGATAGGGCTGTAAGATTTGATCACTTAAATCCACCCCCCCCATGTGTTTGTTATACTCGGACACACTTATTGGCTTATGCTTGTCTGCTGTTGCCCCTCTTTCCCTCACTGCCACTGTTCCTGTGGGGTGTATTGTGCTCAACAAATAGACATCTCTCCTATCTCTGTATTTCACCGCCAACAGCTCCTCACAAGAATAAGAACAGGACTCCCCCTTTTGTATGCCCTTCCCCACTAGCTGCTGCGGAAAACCAATTCGGTTTTTGCGCATGGTTCCACATGCACCTGTGCTTGCACAATGCAAGTGTCTAAATAGGGCCACACCTGAATAGAAGTTGTCACAATACAAGTGGTACCCTTTGTGTAGCAGGGGCTGCATTATCTCCACCACTATTTTACTACTGATGGGAAAATTTGGGGGGCATCCTGGGGAATTAATTTTTTTATCTCGTCCCTCATATATTCTGAAGGCGGCGGTGTAGCCAGAACTGCTTTCGCAAAGCTTATATAGCTTTATGCCATATCTTGCCCGTTTGGAAGGGAGATATTGGCGAAAGCTCAGTCTACCGTGAAAACTAAGGAGGGATTCGTCCACACTGACGTTTTGCTCTGGGGTGTAATGTTGTAAAAAGGAGTGGTTCAAATAATTTATGAGGGGTCTCAGTTTGAATAACCGATCACGGTTTGGATCATCACTTGGGGGGGCCTGTGAATTATCACTGAAGTGAAGGAACCTCATTAGTCGCTCATAGCGAAGCCTGGACATGACTGCCGAATATATTGGGGTTGACTGTGCGGGACTTTTTGACCAATATGATCTGATTGAGGGCTTTTTTACAATACCCATATTTAGGGTGAGGCCCCAAAATTTTTTCATTTCCACCAGATCTGTGGGTGTCCAATCTTTGGCATGGGCAGAGGAAGGTTTTTGGGTTATGTACTGGGTGGCATATAAATTTGTTTGAAGGACAATGTCATTGAGGAGGTCGTCGCTTATGAATAAACTAAAATAATTCATGTGGGTAAACTGGGAATCATCCACTGTTATGCCAGGAGATGCAGTAAATGGGTGGACTCTAGGGGCAAAAGATGGAGCAGGTGCCCACTGGAGGGAACGCACATCAATTAGTGGGAAAGTGTCACTGTGTGCTGCCGCACTGCTAGTTCCGGCACCTTCACCATCTGAAGAGTCAATGTCATCAGGGAGAACGTCTCCTGAAGACACATCTGAAATGACACTTGTATTGTCATTTTCATTGTCTGCAAATGTTTCAGTGTCAGACGCATCTGATGCATCTGACCAAAGAATGGCGTATGCCTCCTCACTAGTATAAAACCTCCTCGCCATAATGTCACTGATTGCGAGCCCTCTTTGGTAGAGTGGCTGTAAAGCGCCGCAGAATATGTTAGCGCTATACAAGTCACAGATATATATATACCTATATGGCGGGTATATATATATGTATATATATATATCTAAAATTTATACGGTAGATATATATATAGTGCTAGAGAGCTGATTATTGTGAGCCCTCTTTGGTAGAGTGGCTGTAAAGCGCCGCAGAATATGTTAGCGCTATACAAGTCACAGATATATATATATATACCTATATGGCGGGTATATATATATATGTATATATATATCTATCTAAAATTTATACGGTAGATATATATATAGTGCTAGAGAGCTGATTATTGTGAGCCCTCTTTGGTAGAGTGGCTGTAAAGCGCCGCAGAATATGTTAGCGCTATACAAGTCACAGATATATATATATATACCTATATGGCGGGTATATATATATATGTATATATATATCTATCTAAAATTTATACGGTAGATATATATATAGTGCTAGAGAGCTGATTATTGTGAGCCCTCTTTGGTAGAGTGGCTGTAAAGCGCCGCAGAATATGTTAGCGCTATACAAGTCACAGATATATATATATACCTATATGGCGGGTATATATATATATGTATATATATATATCTAAAATTTATACGGTAGATATATATATATATGGTGCTAGAGAGCAATTTATTGTGAGCCCTATAGGGTACGGTGACTGACACTTTCTGTAAAGCGCCACAGAATATGTTAGCGCTATACAAGTGACAGAAATATATATATATACCTATATGGTGGGTATATATATATATATCTCCCTATCTAGCTCTGATATACACAGATATATATATATATATTTATTTTTTTATATATATATATATATGATCTATATATAGATCTGGGGATAGGGGATTAGGAATTAGGGGATCGATGGGTTTGGGGGCAGGATCGGGCAGTGGAAAGTGTGTATAGGGGTGTTTTTTAGCAAGCAATGTCTCAAGTCTCTCTCCTTCTTCTCTTCTCCTCACAAAGTAACAATGTGTAAGGAGAAGAGGAGAGGGAGGAGACTTAAGACGCTGGCTATACTGTAAATAAAAGAGATCGCTGTGACTTGCTGTCACAGCGATCACATGACCGGGGACCAATCAGATCGGTCCCCGGCATCTTCACCAAGTCCCGGGCTAGAGGTAGGGGCGGGACTGTTACCAGGGGGGGGCGCGATCTGCTCTAAAATGGCACCTAAAGACCGGACGTATTTCGACAATAGTCCGGTCTTTAGGTACCATCACATGAGGCCGTAAATTTACGTACGGCGGTCCTCATGTGGTTAAAGGCTGAGCTAAATTTCAGGTTTTAGATTTGGGCTATATACAGTAGTCTGTCATTTATATTACATTATATGGACAATCTGGTGCTATGGTGCTATGGTGTTTATGGCAAATCCCATTGGTTGCCCCACATTCCATCATCCTGTGAGCATCTTCTGGTCTCCGCGGCAAAACCGTTTTTTTTTTTTTTAACCGTACACAAAGTCCTGCATGTCCAACTTTGTGTCCGGTTAAAAAAACGGTTTTGCCGACAGAAGACGCTCACTGGCGCTCACAGGCGGACACTTTGCAAACGCATTCTGGCTCCTTGAAAAACAGAAGCGACATGCTCATTCTTTAGGCGAATTCGCCTCGCGATATCCGCCTGAAGACACTCCCTGCACTGCATTGCATCCAATCGCAGCTACCATTTTTTTGGTCCAGAATCTGAGGCGGCCTCCACCTCAAATTCCATACCAAAATGGGGCAACATAGTGGCTCAGTGGTTAGCACTACAACCTTGCAGCGCTGGAGTCCTGGGTTTGACTCTCAGCAGGAACAACATCTGCAAAGTGTGTGTTCTCCTCGTGTTTGTGTGGATTTCCTCCCATTCTACAAAGACATACTGATAAGCAAAAAAAAAGTACAATGTGATCCCTATATGGGGTTCACAATCTACATTTAAAAGGAAAAAAAAATGCCAGACCAAACACGGGCTTAGAAGGAGAACAGATTGTGAATATGGATTAGACAAGTAACTGATTCTCAATGTATGCTTCTGGCTAAGAACACAATGACAAAAGACAATATGGTGTGTATTGTGGGATTTTATGATTGCAGTTGTATTGAATATGAACTGCTATAAACAATTATATAACTGGGCTCATGACAATAGTCTAGATAAAGCTGAATACTGAATTATTGTATATAACAAAAAATTGTCTTTACGTCCTGGTACACACAGGAAAGCACTGCGTAGCCACTCACTGGTGGTTACCAAGAGAAACCAAGAGGCTGGCAAGGGAAGTAGCAGAACAGGAACAGTAAATTTCTATTGTTTTTTTATGCTATTTGACCCTTTTAGGCTAAGGCCCCATGGGCCATAAATGCAGCACTAAAGCGCTGCAGGAACGACCGCGGCGTGAACACATCGTGGTTCTTCCTGCAGCGCTTTGAACAGAAAGGTCAGAGTTTTCCCCCGCTGACTTTCTGTTACAATTATATCTATGGGGAAGCCACTGTTGTTTCCATAGATATAATTGATATGCTGCGATTTTCAAAACCGCAATGGTTTTGGAAATCTCAGCGTTTTACAGTCATTGCAAGGTGGATGGGATTCCAGCGAATTCTATCCACACCTAGGGGAAAACTGTGTGGAGCAGACATACTATGATTTCCAAAACTATTGCAGTCTTGGAAAACACAGCAGACCAATTATACCTACGGAAACACCAGAAGTTTTGATTTTATGGAAGCCAAAATTCCACAGAAAAAAACTAAGCAGATTTTCTGTGAAAAACTGCTGCAGGAAAAACCGTAATGCATAGCCACAGTGTTATTTTCTTGCAGCAGCCCTGTATGTCAGGGCTTATCCTAAGGCAGTCTTGACACACAATGCTATGCTTTTTTTATGTAGCTTATGAGCTCCATATAGGGATCACAATGTACATTTTTTTTCCTATCAGTATGTCTTTGTAGAATGGGGAGAACATACAAAAACAGGATTGGAACCCAGGACTCCAGCACTGCAAGGCTGCAGTGCTAGCCACTGAGCCACCATGTTGCCCCATGCATGCTCTACTCTTTTTTATCATTGTTTTACCATATTTTTATGGTGCTGATTTAGCGGAGAGAAGCAAAAAGGAACATGCAAAAAATGTGCTTTTTAATATTTTCTTTTAGTATTTTAAAAATGGTATATTTTAGTTATCACAGCTTCACGATTGTGTGTAGGATCCCATGTTACAACCTTTTATGGCATTTACTACAGAAGAACCTGAAGCTTTGCTACATGTTCTACTGCTAGGGTATAAGCATATAACACAATGTCCACTCGACTTTTTACATATATTTGTTAACCTCCAAATACAGGTTTTATTTGGTTAGAAAATATTGTAAATTTAACATCTGAATTGTTTTTATTGCACAAAAACCAGAAATGTTGATGAGACCACCCTGCAGAGAAGGACACGGGATTAAATCAGTATATGTTGTCTCTGGAAAGCTATTACCATTACAGTGATGAACAGGAAAATCCAAATGGCAGATGCTATGTATAGGAAAACTCAGCAGGTCTGCTTGTCTCTCATTAGCAATGATTACATTGAATGACAGCCATACAGTCACCTTCATCAGACCCCAAGCTGGATGAAGCGAACACCAGTTCAGTGTTATACGGTTCTCAAAGGTACAATAGTTCAACACACGCAACTGAAGGCATTCTATTCCCATCTGTAGCTGATCACTCCCAACTCAAGCATGTGTTTAACCTCAGCTGACACTACCTCCCTACGTGCCTCTGGTATTCTGTAGGGTTTGAGGTTTACTTTCCTCCCAGGTTCTTCTCTACATGGTGCCCTATCAGTTGGGTACACCCTGGTAGGCCAGAGAACTTGCGTCTATTTTTCTGCAGGAACTCTCTTGCCTCTTGTTGCTAGGGCACTGAGAAGGTCTCATTCACACGGACTGAAGGGATTGGTGGCAACAAATCACCCACCTCTGTATTTGAGGCCACCAAGGATTCCCTCTGATTCCAGGGCTTAATCAAGTTCACATGGTAGATTTGAAAAGGTTTCCTTTTTTCCTGGTTGATGAACCTTGCAGTTGACTGGCCCTATTTTTTCCACAATTTCATATGGGCCTTGCCATTTTGCTAAGAACTTGCTCTCCACAGATGTGACCAGCTGGAAACAGGGAAGCTCAATGAGGTTCCGCCTGAGAACAAGCACGGCCAGCTCCTGAGGGAGGGAGGAGAGCCAGCAGCAGCTCCGAAAACGGCTGACATAACTCCAAGGCGCGGTAAGCGCCGTAGGTCTGCTGGGAGCCTTTTAGAAAATGATCTTAATAATCTTTGCTGGAAGCATGTCGCAAGGAAGCTGTGGAACAAACACCGAGCCAGGTAACTGTTCAGAGCTGATCCTTTAGGAGGACACAACGTCCTCTCCACCTGTCCTGGTCCACACAGGACAGAAAAAAAACACGTTTTGGGGGAGGAAGCTGTGTCCTTTTAAGGGATCCTAGCCATGTGAAATTAATACTGGCTAATTAAAAATCTGCCTGTCCTACCAGCACACAGGGGCAGAAAATACTCCCGGTTGTGCCGCTGGTAGGGACAACAGGGAAGCGCAATTTACTTCATAAGCAAACGATTTGTTTGTTGTTGCTGCACATTGGACTATACAAGATGCTTCAGTATTTCCTTCATAGTCTGGGTCTGTATAGCTGCAGCAGCCTTCACCCAGGACATAAAAAAAAAAAATTCTCCAGCAAGGAATGGATGTGACGTTGCCCCTAGTAACTACTGTATGCCCGCTTTCCCCACCAATTGTCAGAGTCTGGGGTTGCTAGGTGGGGTGGCATAGACACACAAGTCCGGTTTCTTTAGTCCAAAACAAAGGTAGAGTTTTATTTTCACTTAAAAATATAGTGCAGCAACAAAAGGAAACAATACAAAAATAAATCCCTGCCTGCCTAGGCTCTAACTAAACATAGAATAGGTTACCTCACCTAGAATAACAGAAATCAAAAGCCAGTAGAATCGTTCAGGGCACAGCTCCAAAAATATGACCTCTTTGTTGGCTCTCCAGCCAAGCTCTGCCCAAAGTCTGCTGCTGGAGCTGACTTCTTAAGCTCCCTTGATGAGCAGATTCTCTGCAGCTGAGTCGCTGCCGGAACATCCCCAAAGTGTGGACTAGAGGGGGTGGAATGACAGGTCCCACTGCCAACCTACCTGCCATTCCTAAAAGTCCAGCCCAGTAACCGGAACTTTGAAGTAATCTGGGTGAAATGTACACTCCCTCCATGATTTTGCCGGTCATTGGCTTACAATATATTCATATTTCTCCTATATACTTGTGCTGGCCTACAGGTAATTTTGACCCATCTTCAGCACTTAATTGTTTAATTGATATTTGTGTCTGGAATTACCAGCATAACAGGATAATAAACTGGCATAATAAAGATAATATGACTTAGATAAAGTTGATGGAAAATATCAATATTAAATAGTCATTTGGGACTTTGACTGGGCACGCAACAAGATGACTTGACCTTGTTGTTCACCTTTACCTTTTTGGGAAATTGTCGTTGGAGACATGTGAATTAAAACTGCTTATTCAAATGATTAATGCTTAATTGTATATTTGCGCCCACTCTAGTGGGTATGAAAAGGTGTGTTGTGCACAATAAAGGTATGCTTCTACCCAGGTTCAATTTGTCTGTGTGTTGAATGCATCACTGACTTGAGTTTGACTTTAAGTTTGACTATCATTCAATATACTTAAGTGGTCCTATTGAGACCACCCCTAACACGCGCTGTCAGGAACTGAGCTCACTGGGTCTTGAATCCTTGACCTCCTGGAAATGTTTTGCATCCTTGTCCATTATGCTATTGAGAAGCCTGTTTGTTCTGTGCCTTGCTTTTGTCTGATCTTTTCCATTGGAGTAATTGGCTTATGGATATCGCCTGCTCTGTGGCCAAGCATAGCTTAGCCAGTACCATATAAACCGACAGCATACTCCATTTTGTGCCTGATTATTCTAACTGTCTGGTCCTTGTCTACCCTGAACCTCACCACCACTTTGCTGTTTACTGTGTACCGAACTCTGCTAACATCTGACTGCAGCTGATCCACTGTTCCCGTATACCGACACCTGCAAACATCTGACTCCAGCTGATATACTGCTTCTGTGTACTAAACTCTGCAAACATCTGACTATAGCTGATCCACTGCTCCTGTGTACCGAACTCTGCAAACATCTGACTCCATCTGATCCACTGCTCCCGTATACCGACCTCTGCAAACATCTGACTCCAGCTGATATACTGCTTCTGTGTACTAAACTCTGCAAACATCTGACTACAGCTGATCCACTGCTCCTGTGTACGGAACTCTGCAAATGTCTGACAACGGGTGAGCCACTGCTCCTGTGTACCGATCTCTGCAAACGTCTTACTACAGCTGAACCATTGCTCCTGTTTATTTAACTCTGCAAACATCTGACTACAGCTGATCCACTGCTCCTGTGTACTGAACTCTGCAAACATCTGACTACGAATGATCCACTGCTCCTTTGTACCGAACTCTGCAAATGTCTGACTACAGTTGACCTACTGCTCCTCTGTATCTAACTCTGCAAACATCTGACTATGGCTGATCCACTGCTCCTGTGTACTGAACTCTGCAAATGTCTGACTACAGCTGATCCACTGCTCCTGTGTACTGAACTCTGCAAATGTCTGACTACAGTTTCTTCAACCTCTGAGGAACTATTCTTGCATACCTTACTATTTACAGTCCTATGAAAAAGTTTGGGCACCCCTATTAATCTTAATCATTTTTAGTTCTAAATATTTTGGTATTTGCAACAGCCATTTCAGTTTGATATATCTAATAACTGATGGACACAGTAATATTTCAGGATTGAAATGAGGTTTATTGTACTAACAGAAAATGTGCAATATGCATTAAACCAAAATTTGACCGGTGCAAAAGTATGGGCACCTCAACAGAAAAGTGACATTAATATTTAGTAGATCTTCCTTTTGGAAAGATAACAGCCTCTAGTCGCTTCCTGTAGCTTTTAATCAGTTCCTGGATCCTGGATAAAGGTATTTTGGACAAACAATTCAAGTTCAGTTAAGTTAGATGGTCGCCGAGCATGGACAGCCCGCTTCAAATCATCCCACAGATGTTCAATGATATTCAGGTCTGGGGACTGGGATGGCCATTCCAGAACATTGTAATTGTTCCTCTGCATGAATGCCTGAGTCGATTTGGAGCGGTGTTTTGGATCGTTGTCTTGCTGAAATATCCATCCCCAGCGTAACTTCAACTTCGTCACTGATTCTTGAACATTATTCTCAAGAATCTGCTGATACTGAGTGGAATCCATGCGACCCTCAACTTTAACAAGATTCCCGGTGCCGGCATTGGCTACACAGCCCCAAAGCATGATGGAAACTCCACCAAATTTTACAGTGGGTAGCAAGTGTTTTTCTTGGAATGCTGTTTCTTTTTGGACGCCATGCATAATGCCTTTTTTTTATAACCAAACAACTCAATCTTTGTTTCCAAAATGAAGTTGGCTTCTCCAAATGTGCTTTTGCATACCTCAGGCAACTCTATTTGTGGCGTACGTGCAGAAACGGCTTCTTTCTCATCACTCTCCCATACAGCTTCTCCTTGTGCAAAGTGCGCTGTATTGTTACCGATGCACAGTGACACCATCTGCAGCAAGATGATGCTGAAGCTCTTTGGAGGTGGTCTGTGGATTGTCCTTGACTCTTCTCACCATTCTTCTTCTCTGCCTTTCTGATATTTTTCTTGGCCTGCCACTTCTGGGCTTAACAAGAACTGTCCCTGTGGTCTTCCATTTCCTTACTATGTTCCTCACAGTGGAAACTGACAGGTTAAATCTCTGAGACAACTTTTTGTATCCTTCCCCTGAACAACTATGTTGAACAATCTTTGTTTTCAGATCATTTGAGAGCAGGCTGTCCATGTTCGGCGACCATCAAACTTAACTGAACTTGAATTGTTTTGTAGAAAGAAATGGTCCAAAATACCTTTATCCAGGATCCAGGAACTGATTAAAAGCTACAGGAAGCGACTAGAGGCTGTTATCTTTGCAAAAGGAGGATGTACTAAATATTAATGTCACTTTTCTGTTGAGGTGCCCATATTTTTGCACCGGTCAAATTTTGGTTTAATGCATATTGCGCATTTTCTGTTAGTACAATAAACCTCATTTCAATCCTGAAATATTACTGTGTCCATCAGTTATTAGATATATCAAACTGAAATGGCTGCTGCAAACACCAAAATATTTACAACTAAAAATGATTAAGATTAATAGGGGTGCCCAAACTTTTTCATAGGACCGTAAGTACTGTACCGTGTGCCTCACCATTCGGACTCCAGATCTGATAACTAGTATCGGTACACATGCCTCTCCTGTTTTATATTCATAAACAATGATTTGAATCCCCTTGTTCTCGACAACAGTGTTTGCTATCGCTTGACATACTCTTTGAGGACTTACATTCTTATGAGTAATTCCGTAATATAATATTACTATAAGGCTTAGGCCATACGTTGCGGAAAAGCTGTGTTTGTCAGCTTTTGCAATATATTTTTCAGCCAAAGCCAAGAGGGGTTTCAAAAGGAATCACTCTCACTTCTCACTTCTATTAATTTTGGTTTTGACTCAGAAAAGTATAGCAAAATCTTCAATAAGAAGTGCAGCTTTTACCCAATGTGTAGCTAAAACCTGCAGCGCTTGGGGAGATATCCGATTCCTTCCAGTTGCCCTTTGGGTTCCATCAATGACCTGCTGCTGTATTGCAGCTTCTATGATGTAGGATGACCTCCCAGTGAGGTTGTAGCAATGTGCTGATACTGACTATATATTAGGATAGTGCTAATATTGCATTTCCTAATCTAAAATTCATAGCTTTGCCTTAATACTATACTAACTGCATAGATCAAAGAGTGGCCCAATTCATAAATCCAGTAAAAGGAAGTAACAGCTGACTTATTAATATTAGTTAAGTAAGGAAGTCTGAGGCAAGCTGCTTAAAAGCTGTTCGGCAAAGCACAGAAAATGGAAATTTATAGTCATGATGGAGAGTGCGGTCTACTTGCAGCCATTAAAGGCCAAGCCGGAAAGTATAAAAGTGGTGTTAAATATTGTTGATTAATATATGCTCTGTCTTGAAGGACTCTCACCAAGGGACTCTGAGAGATAAGTTAAAGTCTTCACTTACAGAAATGTTTTGGATAGAATTATTCGTTAATGATACTGTAGATACCGATAAGCCATATCATTAAATCACAGACCGGTTAAGTGACTCTCCAAAATAAAAGTTCTTATGGTATGTTGTGGTTAGAACCTACCAAAAGTGGTCCAAGGAAGGATAGCCACTGAACTGCTGACAGAGGAGGGAGTAAAGGTATGCCAGTTTGGTCCAGTCTTGCAGAAATTCTACTGTAGCACAAATAACTGGAAAAGTGAACACTATTATCTAAATCTGTCAAAACACAAGGGAGGAAAGTTATGAAGACTAGCATTGCACACAGTCTTGATACCCTGAACGTTAAAGTGAGATGTGTCTAATATATTACAAGTCATACTACATGAGAGCAAATGAATCAGATGCCTCCATGCACTAGAAAATGAAATCTATGCCAGCTAAGACCTGGTATAGATATTATCATTAATTTACATCAGCTTCTGGCATACATTGTAAGTTCTATCTATCCTGGCAGGCCATGGGAGGCCACACCATTCCTGCTAAGCCCTGCTCTAACAGAAAATTCGATTGCAGACCAAAATGTACCCAAAGTCACAGATTTTGGCACAAAAAGCTATGCAACATCTTCGTATCTCATCTTGTATCCAAGCTAGAGGCACCCAACAAGGTACTAGATCCTTTGTTCAGTTGTAGAGTTTACCCAATAAACTGATTGTTAGAAGCAGGGCTGGAGCCTCCTCAGCACTGTGCGGAGGCTGCCGGCCCTCTCTTTCCTGCGCTCCCAAGTCCCCTGTTTCCGGATCTCGGTAGGCAGGCCGGAACATCCGTAGTGTTGTGCGGCGTTTGCCGGTCTCCTCCTGATCCAGACAAGGAACTTCCAGTTTTTGGCCTGACAGCGGACCAGAGCCTATTGAAATAGGGCTCGGGCTCCAGACCGTCACTGGCTAATCAGTTCTACTCTATGTCCTGATAGTAAGCGTTTTCTCCTGTCCAGATTGGCTGTGGATTTTCCACTGTACTACATTGCCCTCTTGTTGACGACACAGACCGTACGACTACACTTTGACTCTCTTCTGCCATCTGCTGACCACCCACCACAGCCTTCTGGATCTTTGGACCCCAAGACATCTGCTGGTAAAAATTGTCAGCGTCTGGTTCTACTGTGATTTGCGGTGCACTGAGTGTCTGGCATTTCCCGACCCGTACCGCTCTACCCAGCAATGCCGCCAAGACCATCCCCACCATCTGGGGCTCAGGTGAACACCATTGTGGGGATGGAGTTGGTGTAGCCCGGGGGTGTTGGACACACAGTGCCGTGTTAACCATTTTGATCCGTGTATCTAGTATTGGTTTTCAATATTGTCTCAGATCTGCATCTGCTATCCTAACACTTATCCTTTCGCTCTAATATTGTAATCATGTACATATATCACCTTGGCAACCATACATAGAACGTTTCATTTAATCCCAGTGTCTTGATATATTATTTTTTGGTCAATGAGTGCATCTATCTAGTCCACTAGTACTTGTGAGCTTTTACAAGATAAGCTCAGTCCTTTATATGTTAACTAGTAGAAATGAGAAAGCTGCTAACCAGGAGTGAGCCTATCCTCTCTGCCAGAGGCAACCTATGGAAAGGTGGGGGTCGGTGAGTAAAATATCAGTCACTATCTGTAGGAATAACCAATAGGTAATGCCGTCCCTCAGTTTGTGCCAAGAGGTACTGCCATGTCAGGTGTGTCTCTGCTGCTAAATACTTTTAGGGTGGTAGTAGGCTGCAGGGCGTAGGTTGCAAATTGGGCATGCTTATCCTAATCTTAACACAAGGCTCACTGGCCCTTTACCAACATTTCCATAGATTTTAGCAGCATTTACTGGTAACTGCTGATCAGTAGGGGCCCCAGGTGTTGGTTTTACAGTCACTGCAAAGTAGATGAGATTCTAGTTTATCCCATCTGCATTTGTAACATCTCTACCTGTTCGGGTCACTGCACCACCCTCTGCTCGCATGCTGCGGCGCAGGAGGTGGGTGCAGTTTGGTTCTTGGATTAAAGTTTTTGGTCGCACTGTGTGAACTCGGCTCTAGTTCTGTGATTGCATTTGCACCACACCCGTCTTCTGCCTATGTTGCCTCTGACAGCTGCCTTTCTGTGAACTCCATGGGCGGGTTCTTCCTCCCTATTTAGCCTTGGTTCCCATTCACACCAGTGCTTGTTATTGCCGTGTGCATACCTGCTCTTACTGTCCCTTTTTTGCTTATACTATTATCCTTGACCTTTGGCTTTCCTCATTGACTATTCTCTTGACTCCGATTTGGCACTGCATCGCTCTCCTGTTACCGAACCCTGGCTAGCTGACCTCCCTTTGTTGTTGTTCGTCTTGTCTGCGTTTTGTGTGTCACATACTCAGGGAGGGACTGTCCTCGTGGTTGTCGCCTATTACCTAGGATAGGGTCTGGCAATAGGAAGGGAAAGCGGGGGGGCTTCAGCTTAGGGCTCACTGTCCCTTGTGCCCCTCCCAGGGTTTAACAGTTCTGGGAATTGCCGTCTTAGCAATTCCCTTACATAATAACAAGCCCAAAAACCTACATCCATTGCTTCCCTACAGATAGCATGGATCCTATCCAGTGCCTTGCAGCCAAGTTGGAGGGATTGACAGACCTGGTAGCTGAGCTAGCTAAACAGGTTCAGACCCTAACTGAGGCTGCTGCATCATCCCCAGCTGTTTTGGCACCTTATAAGGTCAAGATGTTACTCCCGGATCGTTTCTCAGGAGACCGTGAAAAATTTGAGACGTTCAGGGAGTCTTGTCGCTTGTATTTTTGTATTAATCCACATGTGACTCAGGCGCAAATGGTGGGAGTGGTTATATCTCTGCTACAGGGGGATCCACAAGCTTGGGCCCTTAAACTCCCTCCTGATGCTGATGAGTGGTCTGATGTGGAAAAAAAAATTTAAGTCCCTGGGCTCTATCTATGCTGAGCCAGACCACATTGCGCTTGCGGATTCGCAACTCCTCACCATGCGGCAGGGCAAACGCTCTGCAGAGGAGTATTGCGCGGAGTTCCGTAAGTACAGTGTAACCGCAGGTTGGTGTGAGTCCGTGCTAAAGGCTCACTTTAAGCAAGGCTTGTGTGACCGTGTTAAGGAGCTCTGGATTGGTCACCCAGATCCCCCGACTCTTGAGAAGGCCATGACTTTGGCGGTCCGTATTGACCTTAAGATCCGGGAAAATTTGAAAGAGAGAGTAGGACTTGTTTCTTACAAATTTTCTGTCTCTTCCTCTCTCTCTCCTGAAAAATTTACCTGTCCTCCCATCACTTCTGGAGAGGAACCCATGCAACTGGGAGCTGTGGACGCCAAGACACGACGACAGGAATAACCTGTGCCTGTACTGTGGTTCCTCTGGTCATGTCATCCGAGACTGCTCTATCAGACCATTGTCACCTGCGAATAAACCTCAGTGCCTGAGTGGTAATCAGGAGAACCACTCAGGCAAACAGGTATTTGGTGGAAATAACAATAAGATGATGTTATCTGTGTCTCTGTCCTCTGGGGACAGATCTGTTTCTGGCAAGGCCCTAGTTGACTCTGGGTCTGCAGCAAATTTTATTAAATATTCAGTTGTTGAATCTTTGGGCATTGAGCTTTTGCCACTGGACATGCCTATGTCTGTTACTGGAGCGGATTCTACTCCACTGGCCAGGGGTAAAGTCAGGTTTAAAACTCCTTTGATCTCTTTGCAAGTGGGATCGACACATTCGGAGGTCATAGGCCTTTTTGTTATGGAGAATTTTTCTGCTGATGTTATTTTGGGGTTCCCCTGGCTGAAGCTCCATAACCCTATTTTTGATTGGGGTAAAAAGGAGTTGGTAAAGTGGGGAGATCAGTGCTCATCCCACTATATTGCATTTTATTCCTTAGATTGTGTCAGTAAGGAAAAGGTCTCAGCAACTAAAAGTTGGGAACGTCCCTCCAGTCTTAAACCCAACAGTATCAAAAAGGTCAGGTAAATAAACATTTGCCTGATCCGCAAGTATCTGTTGTTCAAACAGATGGTAAATACAAGGCAGAGAAAATTCAGAATTCCTCCAGAACTGGTTTATCTAGTGAGGGTCCGGTGGCCCCTCATAAAAGGGGGGGTACTGTAACATCTCTGCCTGTTCGGGTCACTGCACCACCCTCTGCTCGCATGCTGCGGCGCAGGAGGCGGGTGCAGTTTGGTTCTTGGATTAAAGTTTTTGGTCGCACTGTGTGAACTCGGCTCTAGTTCTGTGATTGCATTTGCACCACACCCGTCTTCTGCCTATGTTGCCTCTGTCCATTAAGTGGTTATCTGGCCTTGCCCTGTGATTGACAGCTGCCTTTCTGTGAACTCCAGGGTCTGGCAATAGGAAGGGAAAGTGGGAGGCTTCAGCTTAGGGCTCACTGTCCCTTGTGCCCCTCCCAGGGTTTAACAGTTCTGGGAATTGCTGTCTTAGCAATTCCCTTACAGCATTGCAGTAAAATACATGCATCGGAAATACTGCGATTTCCACAACCATTGCCTTTTTGGAAATCTCAGCATGTCAATTATACCTATGGAAACACCGGTGGTTTCTCTTTAGGAATAATTGAAGCAGAAATTCCGTAGAGAAAAAACTTATGGACTTTCTGTGAAAAGCGCTGCAGGGAAAAATGCAATGCGTTTCCAGAGCAGTTTTTCCAGCAGCATTTTTTTCTGTGGCTTTAGCCTTAGGTTGAAGTCCAACATTGCAGAAAAGATGTTTTGGGGGTTTTTTTGCTGATGCAGATTTTGCTGCTGTTTTGTGAGCCAAAGTCAAGAGTGGCTTCAAAAAGGAATGGGAAATATAAAGGAAGCTCTAAGACATGTCCCTTCTGTTAAATCCATTACTGATTTTGGCTCACAATCCACCTTAAAATCTGCAACAAAAAAGCAACTTTTCTGCAACGTGAGGCCTTAGCCTAAGGAAGATAAGTAATATCTGATCATTTACATAGCAGTGTTTAGTCTTCTCTCTTTGCCAAAAGTACTGTACAGAAAATACACTGACAGGTTCCATCGGTCTCCATTCTTGTTTTCTATTTTTGCAGTCCATTTATCCATTTTCTGGTCCTCCGAAGAACGAAAACCAAGAGCAGATGTGAACCGAGCCTGAGTTTATATTACTGACTACTCTGGTAGAGAAGGCTCCAAGGTACCTTATTCAAGTGACTTTTTCAGGTTAATATGTCAACTGCATATCCTATATGTCAACGCATACATTTCACAAAGTCAGCTTCACACAAGCCCGTAGATCCTACAGTATTTTTTCTTTTTATTTACAACTCTTTGTTATCCAGGGATACATTACATTATTGCTTCCTAAACCTGTATGTCAGCTGCATATAGTCACTCAGACTCAGAACACTTACCACTTATTGGGTATGTAAAGCCAAAAATATTATGAAAATTAAAGACATATTGTCATAATTAAAGAGAACCTATGTATCATATACTGTGACGTGATGAAATGATAAATTTACTGCTTGTCTTAGAGCAGAGTCATTTTTCCCCTGACATGGGGCGAATGGCATAATCCTCATGGGTTTTTTTTGCCTTCCGCTGGATCAACACTATAGGGTTATAGGTTGGACTTGATGGACCTGTGTCTTCATCTGCTAAGTATGTAACTATGTAAGGTAAGGTCAAATATTGTGAAAAAAAAAATGCAGCATTTTACATTCCCACCAAAGTGAATGATTTTTTCTGAGTTTTTTTCTGCAGCATTTATTAGCTGCCTTTGTTACACATAACCTTAAGCTGCAAAGTAGAGATGAGTAAACGGCGTTCAATCGAATTGGTATTCGAACGAATATCAGGCTGTTCGAGGTATTCTATTCCAATCGAATACAACGCGGCAAACACACGTAAAATTTGTATTCCCTCCCACCTTCCCTGGTGCTTTTTTTTACACCAATAACTGTGCAGGGGAGGTGGGATAGGAAGTAGGAAAATGTAGGCATCGAAAAAAAATCGGAAAACGTCATTGGCTGCTGAAATCAGGTGACCTCCATTTTATACGAATAGTGGATTTCAGATTCAGTTCATATGAGACTGTGAACTGGACAGGGATAGATGTACTGGCAGGGTTAGCTAGGGATTAGCTTTATTTAGGTAGGAATCTCACTCAAACAGCTCTTTGGGGCTCTATATACCTTCCTTGCCAGCCCGAGATACATGCAACAGTATGGTCAATGCATTCCTATGGGAAAAAGTCAGCTTCCGCATACCGCAAGCTACCAGCGATCCCGACTAGCATATGGTGCGCTGCCACGATGTGTTTGCATTGAACTTACTCTTGCATTTAGCTTGGGCTGGCAAGGTCTCATCACTTTCAAACTTTACCTGCAAGCACATCTTTTGGCAGCCCATTATATGCTAGTCGGGAGAGCTGGCAGCTTGCGTTATGCGGGAGTTGCCTTTTTCTCATAGGAATGCATTGACCAGCATTGATTGGCCGAATGCCATACAGTGTACAGCATTGGCCAATCAAGGCTGGTTCTACCGAAGGCTCGTCTGTGAGGAGGCGGAGTCTAAGATCGGTCCACAGCAGTCTCCATTGTGGTCCGATCTCAGATGTAGCAGCTCTGTAGCAGCGCACAGCCAGCTCTGCTACATCTGAAAAGTAGCAGCGCTCAGCACACAGCCAGCTCTGCTACATCTCAGATGTAGCAGAGTTCAGCGCACAGCTAGCTCTGCTACATCTCAGATGTAGCAGAGTTCAGCGCACAGCCAGCTCTGCTACATCTCAGATGTAGCAGAGCTGGCTGTGTACTGAACACAGAGCTGGCTGTGCGCTACTACAGAGCTGCTACATCTGAGATGTAGCAGAGCTGGCTGTGCGCTGAACACAGAGCTGGCTGTGTGCTGAGAGCTTCTATATCTGAGATGTAGCAGAGCTGTGCGCTGAACTCTGCTATATCCGAATGCTGTACACTGTATGGCATTTGGCCAATCAACGCTGGTCAATGCATTCCTATGGGAAAAAGTAATCTCCCGCATTATTAGTGGTGTAATACAGTTACTTGGGCCTGTTTGATGCCCCCAGGCATGCTTTCCCTGCTGTCTCAGTTGCATTCCAGAGGTGTTGTCCTCATTTCCTGGGATGTCATAGTGGACTTGGTGACTCTCGTGAGTCGAATAGTGGTTTCCCCTGAAACAAAGGTTTTTCCCCATAGACTATAATGGGATTCAATATTCGTTCGAATATTCGAATATTGAGGGGCTAATCGAAACAAATATCGAATATTTCACTGTTCACTCACCTCTACTGCCAAGCCCATATTTTAGTTGGTCGTGGTCCATAACTGACATCTGCATAGAATAATCTTTCGTTAGGTATGTTACTGTATGTGATGTAGTTTATTTTACGTGTCTGAATATTTAGTTTGTCATTAGTCCTAATACTTACTGTACCTATGCAGCAAAAAGCAGCAATGACGGAGGAAGAAGATATGTAACTTATATTTTACACAGGGTATGTAATTCTGCCATTGCTACCCTCTTGTGGTAAGAAAGGGAACAACATGAAGTATAAAAATCCATCTAGCAGTATAATCTAATAATAAAGTAGATGACAGATGTGTCACATGCTCAGTCTGATACTACTGGCTATTAAATGTATATGTAATTATAGTCTTAGTTTATGCATATATTATATATTTCTAGCTGTCTCCCATACATTGGAATGATTACTAATTCTGCCAGAGCTTTCTTCCATGTGCTCGCAATCTGCGTTATACGGTGTCACTGTTGATTATCTTCTTTATGTCTCATTCACGATGCAATTAAGTTTACAGTAGATTAATCAGAACTTTCTCTCTCTTTATCTGAACCCATCTCCCATTCACCATTTCAGAATCTTTGTCCAGTTTCGACATTTCTAGTTTTTCTGTAACCCCGAGACGTCCATTGCAATTATACCGCCACTCACTATAGCTACACCCAACTACTTGTCATGCCCCTGACCAAGCTCATTTTAATGGGAAAATACAAATATTGCAAGGACAGGGATTTTAAGGGGTTATGTCATGAAATGTATGTATCCTCTACCATGGTCAGACACCTACCGAGGTATTTATCCTCCATCCAATAAATAAAGCATAAATATTTGTTACAACCCCTTTAATGATAAAAGTAATAAAGAGAAGTACAATCCAAAAATCCTATCTATCTATCTGGCAGTGTTTATTCACACTTATTATTATACTTTTTTTTTTATAACTGGATCCTTGGCGTGCTGTCTATTTTTTTTTTCTTTTTTCATATTTTTCTATTTATATGTATTGGCATATTGAAAATTCAGAACTTGAAGTGTGCAAATACATTCTTTCAGTACAAATGTTTACAAACAGCACAAACCTTGAAATATTCAAACCCATTCTGTCACCAAACCCCAAAGAAGAATGAAAAATATCTCAGATCAAAAGCAGCTAAAAACAGTATCAGGGAAGTGGAAGAAGACTGTAATTAGTGTAATACTGCCATCTAGTGGTGACTATGGGCACAGCTTTACCGTTAACTAAAATGCAACACTCTAGATTTTACGGTTCATCGTTTTACCACTCCTGATATGTAAATTTTAGTAAATACTTGCATTCTTTCATTCTGGTGCAACTATTTCTACCATTTCTCCTGGATATGTAGGAATAAATTGAAAATTAATGATGAATTCACACATTGTGGATTTTGCACAAAAATAAGAGTGAAAAATCTATCCTATACATCTGAATCTATCCCATACATCTGAATAGGACAATTCGTAGAACCATGTGCTTTGAGTTCCGTAAGTTCCTAATGATGACAGTCAGCAGGACCTTCCATACAAAATACGTTGTTAATTCCCAATTTCAAAATTCCATTCTCCTCAATGGAAGGTTCTATTTTTCTTTTTACTTGCTAGCTATTTTTTTCAGTTAGCATTAAAAATAATAATAATAATAATAATCATAATAATAATAATAATAATAAAAAAGAACAGTACTTGCCTCCCTTTGAAGAATGAGGCAGAATTAATATGGTGGTTTCTGCCACAAACGTGTTGCTTTGTGAATTCTAATGTATTCCCTAATTTATTAAACATTAAAAATGGGACCATTAAACACTCCGTATATAGCTGTATTGCTGGAAAATTAAAAAGGTCTTGGTAGGCGATGACAAAAAACACAAAAGAAAATGGCTTAAGGGGTAAAACGGACCAGTCATTAAAGGGTTAATATATCTTTATTTCTCTATTGTTTATATCTACTTATTGTAGGGCAACATTTAGAACATTTAGTTTGGATCCCCATATTGTTACTGAAAAAGATGTAAAAACCTTAAAGGGGCTCTATCACTAGGAAAAGTCATTTTTAACTAATCACATCCTTGCATAGGCTTTAGAATTTCACACCTACCTATAGTATGTAGATTGTCTCAGTGGTGTCTGAATAAGTCCGTTTTTATTCATATGCTAATTAGACTGGTGCACGATACATCGTGCACACCTTTCCTGTTGTTTCCTATCTGAGGCTGCTGCTGACTCGCTTTCTGTTTGCCTCACACACATAGGAGATCATAGGAGAGAGGAGGCTGCTGGGAACTTCCTGTGCTGGCTGGAAGCTCATTAGCATATGAATAAAAACGGACTTATTCAGAAACCATTGAAATCCAGTTGGTGCTCCCTTCTTTTTGGGCCCTACCGTGCGTCCGTACATAGAATTAAGGCCAGAAAGTGTACATTTTTGAACACGAGAGAAATGGGGTCATCTATTTTAGGGTGTTTTTCTTCATTTTCATGTGTTATGTGCAAAAAAACTGCCTATAAAATGACACTTTTGTGTAAAAAAATATGAAATTTTTTTGTTTGATGCAAATTTTCTCAAAACTCAAAGTACTCACTATACCCCTCAATGAATACCTTAAGGGATCTAGTTTATAAAATGGTGTCATTTATGGGTGTTTTCAATTGCTTTGGTAACTGAAATCTTGTTCAAAAGTGCAATGGGCCTAAAATATCTGCAAGCAAAATTTGTGTTTTGAAATCCATTTGGCCCTCCCTACCTCTTGGGCCCTACTGTATGTGCTTACATAGGACTAAGGCCATGATATATTTTGGGGTGTGTTTCTTCTTTTTGATGTGTTGTGTGCAAAAAAAACTAGCTGTAATTTGAAGAAAATGAAAATGTAATTTTTTTCATCATTTGTAATAATTCTTGCAAAACAATATTTGTTTGATCAAAATGTTCACTATACGCCTCAAAGATACCTGAAGGGGTCTAGTTTTACAAATTGGGTCATTTAATGGGAGTTTTTGTCATTATGCCACCTATTCCTGTCTGGAAACATAGCTTGGTACAGGAAAAAATCACATACTCCAAATTTCCAAAATATGCTTATAAACTTGATAAACTTGTAAATTGTCTAAATTACTCAAATATGCTAAAATTATTTCAAATATGCTTGAAACACAAAAGGAACATTTGGAAGTAGATAACTACTAACTTTATTACCCTGTATTATTGTGTATATGTGAGATATCGCAGCTGAAAATTGAAAACATTGAAAAATGTTCAAAATTTTTAGCATTTGAGTTTTTTTAATAAATTTACACAAGTTATATCAGTCTATTTTTATCTTCTCAGTAAAGTACAACATGTCACGAAAAAACAATATCAGAATCGCTTGGATGCGCTATACTGTTACAGAATTATTCACTGATAAAGTCACACAGGGCAAATTTCCAAAATTTGGCTTGGTCATTAAGGTCCAAAACAGGCTAGTCACTGAGGGGTTAAGGACGAAATTCACTTTGTAAAATTTCTCAGATTGGTTCTGTTTTTGGAGGCAGACACTTTTTCTTTTTCTAGACTCACCCAATCCCTTTAAGAGTAATGTCCAAGAAATAACTGACAATGGAATATGATTGATAAAACTTTATTACAATAATGATGAATCCGTGTATGTCAGGCTGAATGGCTACTTGCATGTTTTTATAGTAGTAACTTACTTTCCCCAGTACAATCCATCATATTGACAGGACGGGAATTCCTTTTGAACTTCATAAATCTTTCTCTTGACACTGAGCAGTTTTAAACTGACTTGCGGACATTTACCATCACTCTTTCATTCCCCGCTTGTCTCCAACTATAAATCTGGCCACCTCTCATTTTTATCTTTCAGACCTTTTATCATACAATATCTTTATAAACTGTTTACCATAGTTACGTGAATCCTCCAGTATCATCGGGACATTGAATATCTGCTTATGGTAAGATTAAAGAAAATTATTTAATATTCCATATTTTAGGTGATGAGTAACCCAAATGAATCATATCTAGAGATGAGCGAACAGTGTTCTATCGAACTCATGTTTGATCGGATATTAGGCTGTTCGGCATGTTCGAATCGAATCGAACACCGCGTGGTAAAGTGCGCCATTACTCGATTCCCCTCCCACCTTCCCTGGCGCCTTTTTTGCTCCAATAACAGCACAGGGTAGGTGGGACAGGAACTACGACACCGGTGACGTTGAAAAAAGTAGGCAAAACCCATTGGCTGCCGAAAACATGTGACCTCTAATTTAAAAGAACAGCGCCGCCCAGCTTCGCGTCATTCTGAGCTTGCAATTCACCGAGGACGGAGGTTTCCGTCCAGTTAGCTAGGGGTTAGATTCTGGGTAGGCAGGGACAGGCTAGGATAGGAAGGAGAAGACAACCAACAGCTCTTATAAGAGCTAAATTCCAGGGAGAAGCTTGTCAGTGTAACGTGGCACTGACGGGCTCAATCGCCGCAACCCAGCTTTCCCAGGATCCTGAATGGAATACACTGTCAGTGTATTCCCGTATACCCGATATATACCCCCGATACCCGTTCCAACGGTGTGCCCCCCCACCTTCACCCCAGAAATACCCTGCAAGTCCCCTAGCAATAGGATTGGGGCTATATACACCCACTATTTTTGCTACTGCCATATAGTGCCATTGTCTCACTGGGAATTCAAAGAATATATTGGGCTTACATATAACTTCAATTCCAGGGAGAAGCTTGTCAGTGTAACGTGGCACTGACGGGCTCAATCGCCGCAACCCAGCTTTCCCAGGATCCTGAATGGAACACACTGACAGTGTATTCCCGTATACCCCATATATACACCCCAAATCCCCGTTCCAACGGTGTGCCCCCCCACCTTCACCTCAGAAATACCCTGCAAGTCCCCTAGCAATAGAATTGGGGCTATATACACCCACAATTTTTGCTACTGGTATATAGTGCCATTGTCTGACTGGGAATTCAAAGAATATATTGGGGTGACGTGCACCCACAATTTTTGCTACTGCTATACAGTGCCATTGTCTCACTGGGAATTTAAAGAATATATGGGGGTTATGTGCACCCACAATTTTTAATACTGGTATACAGTGCCATTGTCTGACTGGGAATTCAAAGAATATATGGGGGTTACGTGCACCCACAATTTTTAATACTGGTATACAGTGCCATTGTCTGACTGGGAATTCAAAGAATATATGGGGGTTATGTGCACCCACAATTTTTAATACTGCTACACAGTTCCTTTGTCTCACTGGGAATTCAAAGAATATATGGGGGTTATGTGCACCCACAATTTTTAATACTGGTATACAGTGTCATTGTCTGACTGGGAATTCAAAGAATATATGGGGGTTATGTGCACCCACAATTTTTACTACTGGTATATAGTGCCATTGTCTGACTGGGAATTCAAAGAATATATGGGGGTTATGTGCACCCACAATTTTTAATACTGGTATACAGTGCCATTGTCTGACTGGGAATTCAAAGAATATATGGGGGTTATGTGCACCCACAATTTTTAATACTGGTATACAGTGCCATTGTCTGACTGGGAATTCAAAGAATATATGGGGGTTATGTGCACCCACAATTTTTAATACTGGTATACAGTGCCATTGTCTGACTGGGAATTCAAAGAATATATGGGGGTTATGTGCACCCACAATTTTTGCTACTGCTATACAGTTCCATTGTCTCACTGGGAATTCAAAGAATATATGGGGGTTATGTGCACCCACAATTTTTAATACTGGTATACAGTGCCATTGTCTGACTGGGAATTCAAAGAATATATGGGGGTTATGTGCACCCACAATTTTTAATACTGGTATATAGTGCCATTGTCTGACTGGGAATTCAAAGAATATATGGGGGTTACGTGCACCCACAATTTTTGCTACTGCTATACAGTTCCATTGTCTCACTGGGAATTCAAAGAATATATGGGGGTTATGTGCACCCACAATTTTTAATACTGGTATACAGTGCCATTGTCTGACTGGGAATTCAAAGAATATATGGGGGTTACGTGCACCCACAATTTTTAATACTGCTATACAGTGCCATTGTCTGACTGGGAATTCAAAGAATATATGGGGGTTATGTGCACCCACAATTTTTAATACTGGTATACAGTGCCATTGTCTCACTGGGAATTCCACAAATAATTTGGGGATTCATTCACCCTACATCTCAGGCTCTTGCCATATTCACCCAGGTTGTCAGTGCTGCACCAGCTCGTTCCCAGACAGCTCGGCCCGAAAAACACGTTACCTATATAGAGGATTTGGACAATGAAGACAACATGTTCTAAATCTAATGTCTGCACCTTCTCCAGAATTAAAATAAAGGCAGCGTTTAACTTTCAAATAGCACTGCACAAAGGAAGAGCTTATCAGCTTGTCTCATGACATGCTACTGAAAAGTTTCATTTGTGTATCTTAATGTAAATATAGTTGTATAAGCTTTTTGGGTTTTAGGCACTGCCAAGTTATTTATTACCACCCGCTCCCTTATAATGATGATGACGCCAAAGTCACTGTGGGTGTTCAGAGCTCACAGCTTTGGGTGACATTTGTCTTGCTCTCTGTCGGTACCAGCTGTCTTTTTGGATACCGTAAAGTTATGTTGACTTTATTAACAGCTATAGAAGCTTTAGCCAGGTTGTGACGGTGTGTAACCCTAACAACACTAAGTGGGATACACATTAATAGTCAGTCTATGTACGCTAAACGTATCACTGAAGTAATTTTTTTTCCCTCTCCCCTAATATAAGAAAGGAACAGACATTAGACCTAGACCGGGGTTCGAGGCTTGAAAAAATCCAGTATTATTTGTTCTTCATGATGTGAAATATGTGTTGAAAAGCAACCCAAGATGAAGTCAGCCATGTGTGCCAGTGTGTTACTTGGCATGCCTTTGCTGGCCCCAACTGTAAGGGTCACTCTCCATTTCCTCCATTTTCCACTCCCCTTCACACCATTTGTGGTGAAGCAATGGGATGCACTGAAGTGCACCCTCTAGCCTCGTGTGGGATAGGGACATCAGATGCCACTCCAACCCCCTCGTCTTCCTCCGCCAGCCAACGGTGCGAAGATGAGAGGAGTGTGCTCTGAATGTTTTCTGCCTAGCAGAGGCTAGTTCTCACTTACGAAAATGGCCCCACTTTGACCTGTATATCAGGCACAATGGTGTAGGTTTCAAAGAAACATGGCACCAACAAGTTGGAAAACGTGGGCCATGCGTGGACCGTGTTTGAGTCTGGCAAGCTCCAGATCTGCTACCAGGTTCCAGCCATTATCACAGGCGCAAAAATGCCAGGCCCCAGGTGTAGCAGGGAAAAAAAAATGCCATCTCAGCCAGGATGGCATCCCTGACCTCGGAGGCACTGTGCTGTCTGTCCCCCAAGCTGATCAGTTTCAGCACGGCCTACTGACATCTCCCCATGCCAGTGTTACAGTGTTTTCCGCTAGTAGCTGGGGTGGAGGTTGCAGCTTCGTAGGGTTTCAGTCTACTCCTGCCATGAATTTTGGCCTGGGAGAGGAGATAGGCCACCCCAGTTTGCACCCGGGGAACAGACTCCACCACATTCACCCTGCCTGTCATTAAAGATAAGCACTGCAGCATCCCTGACCACAGGCGCTTGTCCATGTGTCGGTGGTCAAGTGGACCTTGCAGCAAAGCGCAGAGCTCTGGGCCCGACTGATGTTATGGGACACATGCAGGCGCAAGGCAGAGATAGCACACCAAGAGAAGTAGTAACGGCTAGGCCCAGCATAGGGAGGTGCCCCAGCTGCCATCTGCTGACGGAAGGCCTGGGTCTCCAGAAGCATAAACAAACACCAACATCTCCAGGGCCAGCAGTTTATCGATGAGGCTGTTACAGGCTTGGGCATGGGGGTGGGTTGTATTGTACTTCTGCCTGCAATGAAAAGCTTGGGAAATGTGGAGTGGCTGGGAAGAGGCGCATGATGGTGCAGGCCAAAAGGGCGCATGAGGGTGAACTCCCCAATGTGTCAGAGATAGGTGTGTAGGTGTCCTTGCATCATATACTTGCACCATATTTGGCTTTGGAAGTTAATTTTGTGCCAAAAAGTGGTTAAGACAGCGATCCCTCAGCTACTCCCGTTACACTGTCTATTGAAGTTACCATCTGTGGAAGTGGACCACCATTTCTAAGATCCCAAAGGAAGCAGGCAAGAGATGTGCAGTTCAGAAAAAAAGATGAGAAAATAAGTTTAGGCTGTAGAGCACAGAGGGATCGGAGAGGACAGAGCTGGTGTCGGCCAGGTATTCCCACAACATGCGCCTATACTTGTCCCTCCTGGTGACACTAGGCCCCTGAGTGGCAGTAATTTGTCCAGGGGGGCCATTAACGTGTTCCAGACCTAGGAATAAGTCTTCCAACAGGGTAGAGTTTTGCATGCCTTTGCTTCTACCCACTGTTTTTGCTGCTTAACTTCCCTCCACATCTACTCTGCTTTCACCCCTAAACATCACCCCAGTTTATGCCTTTGCTTCTACCCAGGTTTTTTGTTGATTTAGCTTCCCTCTACATCTACACTGCTTTAGCCCCTAGACATCACCCCTGTCCATGTGGGGTCGGTGGCCTCGTCATCCACCAACTCCTCTTCCAATTGCGCACTGCCCCCTTACTGCAAACCGCACATGACCACAGCTTGCCTTGATGGCAACTGTGTCTCATGATCCCCACTTAGGTCCAGACAAGTCGGTGGCGGGTCCAAAACCCCAAAATTGGAAGGAAATGGCAGATGCTGCAGTATTTCTAACACCTGTTCCTGGTGCTCGGGCCTGGTCTGTGTTGTACCCTGCACCCTGCTTAACGCATCTGCCATATCCGAAGTTGTGCTGAGCGCATGCTAATGTTTCGTGTCCAGTGCAATGGATGGGATGGGATTTCACATAAGTCTGCCACCCATGGCCACTCATGGTTGAGCAACTGAGGGAGTTGACTTTGACGAACCCGAGGGTTTTGGAGTTGGAACTACATCAAAGGTCTGTGCTGCTCACACACTCTGCTCAACACATGATATGTTTAGTGCCAGCAGTGTGGAGACGTCACACAACAGCCGTTGTTCCAGCAGGTACAGGCGTTGTAGGAGTGCATAGAGGCTAGCAGCGGCAACTATACACTTTAAAAACTATCCGCACAAGCGCCACACTTTCACCAGTAGCTCAGGAACATTGGGGTACCTTTTTCAAAAGATTAGCAGCAATGAGTTAAAAACGTGGCCCAGGCATGGAATATGTTGCAGGCTGCCAAGCTACAGAGCCAATCCCAGGTTACGGCCATTATCACACATGACAACATGCCTGGGCCCAGGTGCAGTGGCAAAAACCACATTGCCGTCTCATCGAGGATGGCATGACTCACTTTGTAGGCAGTGTGCTGTCTGGCCCCCAAGCTGATGAGCTTCAGCACGGCCCGCTGACGTCTCCCCACACCAGTGTTGCAGCGTTTCCAGCTCGTAGCTGGGGTCAATTTAACAGCGGAGGAGGGTGGTGTTTCAGCCCTCCTCCCAGGAATGTTGTGTGGGGAGACAAGTCAGGCCACCACATTTTGCGACCCGGTCCACGCCTCAACTACATTCAACCACTGTGCCCAAATTGAAAGGTAGCGTCCCTGTCCGCATGCACTTGTCCATTCGTAACTGGTCACATGGAACTTTAGGGCTAAGCGCTGAATTTAGGGACCGCCTCATGTTTGGGGGAAAGTGCTGGTGTGGACGGCACAGTGCGGTGGCGCAGTAGACACTCTGCCCAAAAAGGGCAGAGTGTCCCCCAGCCGGGATTCCAACATCTCCTGGGCCAGATTTCTTGAGATGAGGCCGTTGAAGCCTTGGGCATGTGGGTGGGTTGCGCTGTACTTTAGCATGAAATGAAAGGCTTGGGAGATGGGGAGTTGCTGGGAAGAGGCGCATGATGGCGCGGGCAAAAGGAGAAATGGCAGGAAAAGGTGAGGATAAGGGTGAACTCCCCAAAGTGTCAGAGGCAGATGTGGAGGTGTCCTGGCTCCTGGTCTGGACTGCAGCGCCAGCCCTGTCAACAGTGGAAGAGGCAGTGGCCGCCAGGCCAAACGACGATTATCCTGCGCTTGCTCTCACCCACTGAGCCCAGGGCTTGCCTTCCAAATGATGGCACCCGCAAGAGGTGGTGAGATTCCTCTCCGCAGATCTCCAAACCATCTTGGACTTGCAAATTGCACTAAATTTGTCATGTAACTGACATGTATATGATGAGTCTATCCATTGTCTGTTCATTTTGGTGAAAGTCAGCCTGTCAGCTGACAGACAGCTGTGCTTGTCAGTGATGATGTCACCGGCTGCTTGTACCCCCAGTTTTTGCTGCTTAGCTTGCCTCCACATCCACACTGCTTTTGCCCCTACACATCACCCCTATCCATGCCTGTGCCTCTAGCCATAAGTCTGCCACCCATGGAAACTCATGGTGCAGAAAGTGAGGGAGCTGACTCTGAGGAACCCTTGGGTTTTGTAGCTGGTACTCCATCAAAGGTCTCTGCTGCTCACACACCCTGCTGAACATACGGTATCTAGGGTTAGAGCGTGTGGTGACCTCGCACAACAGTAGGTGCTTCAGGCAGATGTAGGCCTTGCTGGAGTGTATTGCGGCTAGCTCCAGGTACTGTAGACTTGGGAAAGTGGGTGTCCAAGTGCCGCACTTTCACCCTTAGCTCAGCTAATTTGGGGTATGTTTTTAAAAATCATTGCACCACTACATTGAACATGTGGGCCAGGCATGGAACGTGTTGGAGGCTGGCAAGCTCCAGAGCCCTCCAACAAGCTAAAAAACCTGGCCCCAGGGGCAGCGGGGATAAACAAATTGCCATCTCATCCAGGATGGCATCCCTGACCTCAGAGGCAGTGTGCTGTCCGTCTCCCAAGCTGATGAGCTTCAGCCCAGCCTGCTGACGTCTCCCCACACCAGTGTTGCAGCGTTTTCAGCTCGTAGCTGGGGTAAATCTAACAGCGGAGGAGGAGGAGGGTGGTGTTTCAGCCCTCCTCCCAGGAATGTTTTGTGGGGAAACAAGTCAGGAAAATTCTTGAAACGGGAGAGTTTTGCATCTTTGCCCTTGCTGCCTATGGACATCCCTTTGCCTCTAGCCACCATTTTCCCTGCTTTGCTTGCCTCCACATCCACACTGCTTTTGCCCCTAGACATCACCCCAGTCCATGCCTTAGCTTGTACCCCCAGTTTTTCCTGCTTAGCTTGCCTCCACATCCACACTGCTTTTGCCCCTAGACATCACCCCAGTCCATGCCTTAGCTTGTACCCCCAGTTTTTCCTGCTTAGCTTGCCTCCACATCCACACTGCTTTTGCCCCTAGACATCACCCCAGTCCATGCCTTAGCTTGTACCCCCAGTTTTTCCTGCTTAGCTTGCCTCCACATCCACACTGCTTTTGCCCCTAGACATCACCCCAGTCCATGCCTTAGCTTGTATCCCCAGTTTTTCCTGCTTAGCTTGCCTCCACATCCACACTGCTTTTGCCCCTAGACATCACCCCAGTCCATGCCTTAGCTTGTACCCCCAGTTTTTCCTGCTTAGCTTGCCTCCACATCCACACTGCTTTTGCCCCTAGACATCATCCCTATCCATGCCTCTTCCCCTAGCCATAACTCTGCCACCCCTGGAAACTCATGGTGCAGAAACTTTGGTTGCTGACTTTGAGGAACCCTTGGGTTTTGTAGATGGAACTCCATCAAAGGTCTGTGCAGCTCACACACCCTGCTCAAGATATGGTATTGTAGGGTTTCAGCGTGTGTGAATGACGGACAACAGCCTGTGTTTGGACAGATGTAGGCCTTGCTAGAGTGTTTTTAGGCTAGCAGCGACTCCTGTGCACTTGCAAAAGTGGGCGCACAAGCGCCGCATTTTCAACAGTAGCTTCGGTACATTTGGGTATGTTTTTAAAAAACTTTGCACCACTAGGTTAGACGTGGGCCAAACATGGAACGTGTTGGAGGCTGGCAAGCTCCAGAGCCGCTACCAGGTTCCAGCCATTATCACAGGCGTAAAAATGCCAGGCCCCAGGTGTAGCAGGGAAAAAAAAATGCCATCTCAGCCAGGATGGCATCCCTGACCTCGGAGGCACTGTGCTGTCTGTCCCCCAAGCTGATGAGCTTCAGCACCGCCTGCTGACGTCTCCCCACACCAGTGTTTTAGCGTTTGCCGCTAGTAGCTGTGGTGGAGGTTGCAGCGTCGTAGGGTTTCAGTCTACTCCTGCCATGAATTTTGGCCTGGGAGAGGAGATAGGCCACCCCAGTTTGCACCCGGGGAACAGACTCCACCACATTCACCCTGCCTGTCATTAAAGATAAGCACTGCAGCATCCCTGACCACAGGCGCTTGTCCAAGTGTCGGTGGTCAAGTGGACCTTGCAGCAAAGCGCGGAACTAAGGGCCCACCTGATGTTGAGTGACACGTGCTGGTGCAAGGCGGGGACGCCACACCGGGAGAAGTTGAGACGGCTAGGGACGGCATAGTGAGGTGCCACAGTTGCCATCAGGTCCGGGAAGGCGGGAGTTTCAACAAGCCGGAACGCCAACCTCTCCTGGGCCAGCAGTTTAGCGATGTTGGCGTTCTAGGCTTGCGTGGGTGGGTGGTTAGCGGTGTATTTCTGCCGGCGCTCCAATGTCTGAGAGATGGTGGGTTGTTGTAAAGAAGCGCCTGATGGTGCCTTTGATGGTGCAGGAGAAGGAGATAAGACAGAAACAGGGGAGGATGAGGGAGAAGTCAACAAAGTGGCGGAGGCAGATGAAGTGATGTCCTGGCTCGTCCTCTGGAGTGCATCGCCAGCACTGTGAGCAGAGGCAGTGGCATGAACGGCGGGCGACGTTTGTCCTGCCGTTGCTGCCTGCCACTGATTCCATTGCTTGGATTCCAAATGACGGTGCATTGAAGTGGTGGACAGGTTGCTCTTCTCAGGGCCCCTACTCGATTTCGAGAGGCAAATTGTGTAGACGACACTATATCTGTCCTCGGCGCATTCCTTGAAAAAACTCTACACCTTCAAGAAACGTGCCCTCGATGGGGGAGTTTTTCTGGGCTGGGTACAAAAGGGAACATCTTCGGACATTCCGGGTCTGGCCTGGCTTCGGCAAAGCAGCTGACCTCTGCCTCTGGACATGTCTCTGCCTCTAGCTACCCTTTTTGGTGCTGCACCTGCCTCAACATCCACACTACTTTCCCAGCTTGACATCTGCCTTGTCCAGGTGGGGTCGGTGTCCTCGTCGTCCACCACCTTCTCTTCCAACTCCTGTCTCGCCTCCTCCTCCTGCACAATGCGCATGTCAACTGGCTGCCCTGACAGCAACTGCGTCTCATCGTCGTCGATGAGGGTGGGTTGCTGGTCATCCGCCACCAAATCGACCGGAGATGGAATGGAGGAGACTCTAGTGTTTGAGCATCTGGACACAGATACTCGTCTGTTAGGTCCGTGGAATCGCGAAATGGAGGGGCAGGTTGCGGTACAGTCAAAGGAAGGGAGAACAGCTCTGGGGAGCAGGGACAGTTGGGGTTATTGTTCTGAGAAGATTGGGAATTTTGGGTGGAAGGAGGACAAGACTGTTGGGTAAGAGGAGGTAGAGGCTGACTGGCTGGTGGACAATGTGCTTTAAGCGTTATCCGACAGCCATTGCAAGACCTGTTCCTGGTTCTCGGGCCTACTAATCTTTGTACCATTCAGCCTAGTTAATGTGGAACTTTTGTGCAAAGCGCAGAACTTAGGGCCCGCCTGATGTTAAGGGACACACGCTGGTACAAGGCTCAACTCACCCTAAGTGCCAAAAACACTGCTGGTGCAAGGCTCTACTCATGCCAAGGGCCTCAATCTCTGCTGGTAGCTCAGCTTAAGGTCATGTAACTTTGTTTGGAAGGGCTCATGTTAAGGGCTAGAAAAGTGAATTTTGGAAGGTCTTACCACATCACACACACACACACACACACACTCAAAATGACAGTTAAGGGTGAGGGCTTTTGGAATTCCCATTGCCTATTCCATTTGTGGTTGTCATGGGGAACGTGATTTAAAGGGGTGGTTGTTACTGTTTGTTGAGCTTAAATTGGGGTTTGTGTCCATCCATTTGGGGAGTAAAGAAGGTTTCCAGGTATTTTCCCACTTTGATAGAGGTTTTTTTGAATGTGGAAAGTGTGTAGTTGTTAGGCAGTGATGTTGGGGTAATAGAGGGTCTTTGGTGTGTTAGATGCCCCCAGGCATGCTTCCCCTGCTGTCCCAGTGTCATTCCAGAGGTGTTGGCATCATTTCCTGGGGTGTCATAGTGGACTTGGTGACCCTCCAGACACGGATTTGGGTTTCCCCCTTAACGAGTATCTGTTCCCCATAGACTATAATGGGGTTCGAAACCCGTTCGAACACACGAACATTGAGCGGCTGTTCGAATCGAATTTCGAACCTCGAACATTTTAGTGTTCGCTCATCTCTAATCATATCCTAACAAAGAATAGTGCCAAACAAGTAAAGACTATCTGAACCCTTTGCCTTCCTTCCTAAGGATTTTGCACACTGTCAGCATTTTTTAAGACCTTTACCTGATACGCTTTTCTAAAGTCTTAAGGATTTTGCAATACACAGTGTACTGAGCACTTGTAGCCTGTTGTTTCTTGCATGGTCTAATTTAGACCAAACCATCTCTATGGCCTTTGTTTTGGTCATCTGATACCATCACACCCCTCCATTCCACCAGACATTGTCTTATAAAAAAAAAAAAAAAAAAAAAGTGATGGATCTTTTACAAGGGTATATTTTTTGCCCACAATAAATAATGTTTTCCCAACATGATTAAAATTGGGAAACTGACAATTTGGATTAAAAGGATTTTCCCATCTCAGTGTCTCAGTACGCTGCCTGCAATGTCTGCTTCTCACTTCCTGTATTTATTTCCTCCCCTCCTCCCTCTGGCAGAACAGGAGACAGAACACTTACACAGATCAGATAATATGCAGATGGTTGAACAGAATGTACTCAGGGTTATCTGTGTGTTCAAGAGATAACAGACCAGGCTTTATCAGCAAACTGCAATTAGCAAACGGCAAGAGCAGTTTAATATAGTATATTAAAATAAATTCATAACAGTCATGAAGCCATGTCATTTACTGGGATATCCTATGTGTTAATCCAGGTTACAAACTATCTATGTGCCAAATTTCATCCAAATCCGTTCAGCTGTTTTTGCGTGATTGAGTAACAAACATCCAAAAAGACAAACATACAAACTTTCACATTTATAATATTAGTATCATGGTCAGTGACTGAGTTATCCTGGACTTATTGTATTCTGCTATTTCTTTTGGAATTTTGTTTGTCTCTTTCTTTACTAAGAGGAAACAATTTTACATTCCAAACCAGAGACTATAAGACATGTGGCATAGCATAGACACTTCTCTAAACTTCTAGAAAGGTCTTTACATTGGATATGGGGGTAATAGACAAGAGAAAACCAATTTGTAACGAGCCATGTTCATTGAAATTTTCAGAAAATTTCAGGTTAGGCCGAAAGCCAAGGTTCGAAATCTGATTCGAACAGCCGCACACTGTTCAGCTGTTCGAACGGATTTCGAACCCCATTATAGTCTATGGGGGGAAATGCTCGTTTCAGGGGTAGGCAAAATTCAATACAATTATACTTACCAAGTCCACGAGTGACGGTCGGGCTGCATTCCCCTTGAAGTCTTCTCCCGGCACAGCGCCCCCGCGCCGTCTTCCGGCTGGAATTCACTCTGCCTAGGCATGCGCGGTCGGCTCTGCCCCGCGCCTGAGCAGATCCGACTGCGCATGCGCAGGCATGCCCGCGCATACGCAGTCGGCTCTGCCTAGGCCGGATGCCTAGGCAGAGTGAATTCCACCCGGAAGAAGACGCGGGGACGAAGCGCGGAGAAGACTTCGGAAAGGTAAGAGAAGAACCAGCGTTGATTGGCAGAATGTATAGCATCGAACCTTAAACTTCGAACAGCTAGTAGTGTTAGATCGAGTACGAGTATTTCGAATACTGTAGTATTCGATCGAACACCTACTCGATCGAACACTACTCGCTCATCTCTAGTAATCATTATTACACTTGCCAAGTCTCTTCAGATCCAACGAGTATAATAATAGACCAAGGGCCTCAGATCTGAAAGTATAACTAAGATTTATCATGTACTAGCAGGAGGACCCGGATTTGCACGGGTATATTTAATTTTTTGTTTGTGTAGTGGCCCCATAAGAATAGGTTGATTGCTATGGAAATCTGGTGTAAGGCTGTATTCACACAGAGTAACGCCAGGCGTTTTTTGTGTGCTTTTTGCACATAGCGCCGCGTAGCGCCGAGTTAACGCCGGGCAACGCCACCGCAAAATAGCGCGGCGTTAACACGGCGTTAACGCGGCGTACACGCGGCGCTACGCAGCGTTAACGCGGCGCTATGTGCAAAAAGCACACAAAAAAACGCCTGGCGTTACTCTGTGTGAATACAGCCTAAAGCTGTGTGCATGTGAAGGCTGAAGAACCTGCGAGTTTCCATTGGTCCATAAGCGTCATGTGATTAGTGAAAAAAAAAAACCCTGATTGGTTGTTATGGAAATCTCGAGTAAAGCTGTGTGTATGTGACCTTGTGTATCATCCACAGTGCCCTACCCCTTTACAGCTGACCTACATTAGTGAAGAAAAATGGCTGGGTTGTTAGAGAAACCTGGAGTTAAGCTGTGTGCATGTGGAGACTAAGTGCCTGCGAGCTTCTATTCTAAAAGACATGTGACTGTTTTTATGGCAGTTAGAATATGAGTGAAAGACTTGCAGGCGTGTATTGGCTAATGCAGGTCATTTTTTGGGGAAAACTGTACCTCAGGAACGGTACATCCTAAAGAGCTGAGACCTTTTCTAAAACCTTCCTGGACACCTAATGCACCTGTGTGTCAAATTTGGTGAGAATCGGTCCAGTCATTTGGTCATGCATAAAGAACAGACAGAAACTCTCTCAATTAATCTTCGAGAGTATGTGTCTGAGAAATTACAAGCTCCATTAGGGACAAAGACTTATGTGGGCTTGACGGAAATTTTTGCACGCTACAGCAGAATGTGCTGACACTATATAATAAATAAATATAACTCTAATTGTTACCTGTATTTTTGGTAAATTCCTTTGCGGTAAATTTATCACTAGGTTTGGGGCCCCTAAACCACCAGCATGTCCTTATGATGATGGTGTTTATAGCACCAAACCTCTGTGACCTCTTTTATAAGTTCAACAACTTTTAATTACTTTGAATTGGCTATGGTACTTAAATCCTTACCCTCCCGCAAATCTCCTGGTCCTGCCGGCCTGACTAATGAATACTATAAAACATTCTCCCTCTTTTTGTCTGGTCCTTTAATAACTTTTCTCTCCTCCACCATTGCCTCCAAAAAATTCCCTAGAGAAAACCAGGAGGCTCTAATAGTCACCGTACCTAAACCTGGCAAAGAACCATCTGTTCCCCAGAACTTTAGACCTATTTCTTTGTTAAATGTACTGTAGATATGAAAATATACGCTAAATTGTTAGCAACCAGACTGGCAGACTGCCTTCCTACTTTAATTAGCTATGATCAAGTGGGTTTTGTGAAAGGGCGTCAATCATTCGAAAACACTAGACAGGTTCTCAACCTGGTCCACCGACTCACTCTGGACAAAACAGAGGCGGTCATGATGGCCTTGGATGCCGAGAAGGCGTTCAACCGCATTTGTTGGTCATATGTCTTCTTGGTGTTACATAAGATGGGCTTCTCTGGAGCCATTATGGGAGCAATTGAGGCTTTATACTCAAACCCATCAACCTAAGTATTTACTAATGGCACTTTTTCTGATATATTTAGCATTACCAATGGAACCCATCAAGGGTGTCCACTGTCGCCATTGATATTTGTTCTATCGATGGAACCCCTGGCTTAAGCAATTAAAGAGGACCCAGCTGTGCACAGTGTTGAAGTGGGAGGCCGCTCCCACTTGATATCCCTTTATGCGGATGATATATTACTCACATTGACTGATCCGCGTTCCTCCCTTCCTCGCCTTATGCATTTGATTGATAATCTTGGTCTTTTGTCCTATTACAAACTGAATCTTTCGAAATCTCAAGCCCTCTCTTTTAATATTCCCCCTGCCCCCCTCCAGACCCTGCAAATAAAGTATGGTTTTGACTGGCGGCAGGATTCACTCCAATATTTGGGTGTGCAAATAACCTCTTCTCCCAGGTCGCTCTTCAGCAGTAATTATCTCCCTTTACTTGAAAGCTTCCAAGATGACTGTGATAGGATGTCGCGTGTTGAGGTATCTTGGATAGGCCGTGTGGCCGCCTTCAAAATGCTTCTCTTACCCAAACTTCTCTACCTGTTTCGAACATTACCGATATCAATCCCGAAGTCTTACTTTGAATCTATACAGAGACTAATTTCCCGATACATAAGGAATGGAAAACAACCCAGAATTAATAGAGGACCCTTATTCAAACACAAATTAGCGGGGGGATTGGGCATCCCAAAAATTCGCAACTATTACTTAGCCACTTTAGTAGTAGTGTGCCAGATGGTGGAATGTGGATTTATCTCTTCCATGGGTCCACATTGAACATTCTTATATTCCACATGGGAAACTTAGAGACTTGTTGGTATCTGCCTTTTGGAATATTACCTACCCTACCACATTGTCTCCGACAATGATGGCTTCTTTGTCTGCCTGGTCCCAAATGCATGCTGAGGCTTCTCCTCACATGTATTGGACCACATCAAACATGCCCACTTCATTGTTGTCTTGGATGATGCCTGATTTGAATTTGTCCTCTTGGGAATACTCCGGAATTATGTTCCTATCCCACCTGTATGATTCGACCGGCCATCTACTCTCCTTCACTGAGTTGCAAATGAAATTCCATATTCCACCATCACAAATTTCTCAGAATAACTAATTTGTTATCCAAAACTCCCCTACCACATATACCCTATTGTATTGTAATAAAATAATAGCTTGAATATCCACTAAAATGAAAGGGATACGTTTTCTGTATGACTTACTAGGCAATACAACTGCCTTCTGCAAATCTCTACCTTTTAGATATTGGGAATGGGATCTTCAGTTAACTTGTTCTCCGGAAGAACGGTGTCAAGCCTTTCGCTTGCTCCACAGTTCCCTACATTGCTCACATATTGAAACAGCAACGAAAATGGCTCTTTGTTGGTATTACACACCTTCAGCATTACAATATATGTACCCCTCTACCTCTGCCATGTGTTGGAGAAACTGTGGGGGAGTAAGGACACTGTTCCACGTTATTTGGCAATGTCCAGCTCTTACCTCCTACTGGTCATCCGTATTTGCTTTGATCTCGGACACAGGCCATTGCAATGTTGCTCCGTCACCTGCGGTGGGAATCCTATCATTGAGATTGCCTATGGTGCTACGCCCCTACAGATGTATTGTATGTAAAATTTTGACTATGGCTAAAATTCTGATCTTTCAGAGATGGAAGTCGACTTTGATCCCGCCCATCTCTGCCCTAATTGAGATGATAAATACCACCTACATGTATGAGAAGATACTGTCGTGTGTGATGATTTTTGTTCTGTGAAAACCTTTAATAAAAATTATTGAAACAGAAAAAGAGAACCTTTCACCGATTTGGGCACAGGCAGATCTATATACTGCTGGAAAGCTGACAGTGCGCTGAATTCAGCACACTGTCAGCTTTCCCGATCTGTGCTACGGGTAAAGAGCTATCGGTGCCGGTACCGGAGTTCTTTACAGTCAGAAGGGCGTTCCTGACAGTCTGTCAGGTATGTACTTCTCCACAGCAGCGCCTATTGCGCTGTGTTGTGTGAGCGAGGAGGAACTTCCCCCTCCCCTCCTGATAATACTCGCCTATGGACGAGCACTGTGAGCAGAGGGAGGGGGCGTTCCTCCCCGCGCACACTGTACTGTGCGATAGACGCTGCTGTGGAGAAGGACGTACCTGACTGACTGTCAGAAACGCCCTTCTGACTGTAAAGAGCTACGGTACTGGGATCGATAGTTCTTTACCTGGGGCACAGATCGGGAAAGCCGACAGTGCGCTGAATTCAGCGCACTGTCAGCTTTCAAGCAGTACAGGTAGTCATCGACTTACGACGTTGATCCGTTCCTACGTGGCGGCGTAAACCGAATTTCAACGTAAGTCAGAAACATGTACCATACGATGCCGTGCAGGAACGGATCAACGTGATTTAGTGTGCAGCGGCTCAGAACCGAGGAAGACTGTACCATATACAGTACAGTACAGTCTTCCTCGGTTCCGAGCCGCTGCACACTAAATCACGTACTGTACATGGAGAGCTGGTGAAAGGTCCTCTTTAAGCCAAGGTCAGGACACCTCACTTCACTAAGCATACACAATGCAGCATGGCATACTGTCTGCAGCTTTAACAGTGTAATGCAAAACTCATCTCCAGCTAATTAAAGCGATTCCTCAGTGGTTATTTTTTACTCATTTTACAGTCTGAAAGACCATACCCCAATATTAATAGATGTCTACTTAGTTTATTTTCTTATCCTGCTTTTACATACTTCATAAAGTCTCAAGATCACAGTTTGACCTTTTTTTTTCTAGCATGGATTGCTGTGCAAACAGGAGTCTCTAGGCTACCTGCAAATACTATTGAGAGCTCCCATATGACCTCAGGTTTATCAAAGTCTCGCTCACCTGCTCTTCTGCCCTATTTGTGAAAATGCTCTTTGCTCATCCTTTCTTCACATTTTGCCCAGTCAGGTCACCATGTCCCTAATACATTGTCCTGTGTTATTAGGGGCTGTTTCTGTAGTTTGCAAGATCTGTGGTGACATCATCCTCAATTTCAACAGGGTTTTGCTTAAGCAGAAAATATACATGGGTGACAGTAGCAAGAATAGCACATTTTGCATCTACTTTGACGACTACCTTGTGTAACAAAAATAAATAAAAAAAATCCTGGAATTTTACTTTGGCGCCATTGATGGGATTGATATAGTCAAGTTTAGGGCTCTAAACAACAGCAGCATAAGGACTTGCTGCTTGTTCAGGGCTCCTAAACCTGGTTCCCTTTAAGGATTCAGCCCATGAAGCTGATAGCAGAGCTGTGTAGGTTGGAGGTTATAGTGTACCTGTTATTTCAGTTGACTTTCCAGTATAACCTGCTGTGTGTACTGACCGAAGGAAAGTGCTTTGGTTGTGATAGGATTCGATTCTGCTCCATCAACTGTCTAAACCAGTCTTTATTTAGAGAGATAAGCTTTGCTGATAAAGCCAAGTCTCTTATCAGCAAAGCACAATTAGCTGAATGGATTGTCCTGCCAGCACAGCAGTGAGTGATGTCACTTGTCCCATCTCCCACGTCTGTGGTTATAATTTCTAGCATGAATTGCTGTGCAAATAGGTTTCTCAAATCTGCAGATACTATTGAAAACTACCATGTGACCTCAGGTTTAGTCCCACTCCCCTGCTCATTCTTTTTTTTTTTTTCAGCCAAAGCCAGGAGTAGCTACAAAAGTTATGGGAAATATAAATGAAGCTCTTATACTTTTCCCTTCTCTTAAATTCAATCCTGGCTTTTGGTTAAAAAAAAAAAAAAAAATCTGCAGCAAAAAAAATGCTGTTTCCGCAATGTGGGGCCTTAGCCTGAGAGTCAAGAACAGTGTTGGATCTTTTCATGAAGTCAGACTTTCCTTATCTCCTTGGACCTGTATTAGCGTCAGAGGAATGCACCGAATACATAGAAAGGCCTAAATGATATCTAACTTTGCTCGAACAATAAAATATGCACAATTTCTTTGACTTTTTTATTGCAATAATGTCCCAATCAACAGCATATGCAAAATGTTCAAATATCCACTTTTTTTTACTTTTCTATTTTCAGTTAATGCATTTTTAAAGTGGGTGAAAGGGATGAGACAAGCATTTCATGAAAATACATATATATATATATAAACCAAACATTTAAAAATAGTCATGAAAACATATATATATTAACCGCTTGCAAAGAATACAATCAAATGAAAGTGCAGTCAGTCTTTCTACAAAAGCATTTTACATATACAGCTTTGAAACTACCTCAGCTGTCCATTAGGCCCAGAGAACCACATGTTAGAAACATCACTACGGTTTAGAGAATGCTTAAGAAATAAAAAAAAAAAAAAAATAAGCAAAATAACCACCTAATTGTCTGCCATTACCTATCAATGTGACAATGCGTAATGCAGAAATCGGAAATAAAACAATATAGGTTCGGGGCAGCTATGTCAACCTCAGCAAGAATACACCACACACTATAAAAGTGATCTGAAATGAAGCTACATTGTTAATGTCCATTGTAAGAGGAACGTTAGCTATTGTACGACAAGCTTGCAACAATGTCGTTGGTAGCAAAGGGTATTTACATTTATAATAAACTATAAACGGATTAATATATCATCTACCGTCTTCTCCATGAAATAAAGCGATCCTCAGAGAATATCTTCAAAATATTCTCTATATTAATCTATATTGTTCTGTGTGGATACAGGGCTATGAACCATCTGAATATAAGCTGGTGATGTTATTTTAAAGGGAATGTTTCACATTGTGCCCCACAGAAAAATACACTTTACACATACGTCCTGTTTATATACAGCTGTCCATCAAATGAAAGCAGATTTATACACTTATATTTCCATATGCCACGTTCAAGATAGTCCGGAATATAATGAGAGGCTTCAATCTTTGAAGAAGGCTCAATATTCAGAAGTCCCTTAAAGAATCCATATGACTTTCTCAATATAACAATATTATACATTGACATGAGGCTTTCTTACGTCAATTTGTGTCATTTACAGTTTCCATAGTAAAAAGATAGTTCACTTTCACAACCAATGTAAAGTAAAAAAAAATAACCAAAAACCTTCTTTGTAAATAGATTATGATTAAAAATATCCTACAGCTCCTGTTTGGCTCCATGGTTACAGACTACAAACAGAACTTGTGTAGTCTGCTACTGCTCAATCACCTGGCGACCATTCAGCGGTGGTGAGGCTTGCGAGAACGGATAAAGCTTGCAGCCATTAACTCCTGCCAGGATACCCTTAGCAAATAGGTCTATAAAGAGAGACTAACATCAGAGTCATCCATGACAGAACTGGTGCAGAAAGACAGGTACTGTTAAAGAGGAACTTTCATCATTTGGGGCACATGCGGTTTTATATACCGCTATAAAGCTGACACTGCGCTGAATTCAACGCAATGTCAACTTTCACGATCTGTGCCCCGGGTGAAGAGCTATCGGTGCCGGTACTGTAGCTTTTCACCGTCAGAAGGGCGTTTCTAACAGTCAGTCAGGAACGCCCTTCTTCACAGCAGCGCCTATAGCGCTGTACTGTGAGAGCCTCCCCCAGTACTTGTCTATGGACGAGTACTATCAGGAGGAGAGGAGGCGTTCCTCCCCACTCTCACAGTACAGCGCTACAGACGCTGCTGTGAAGAAGGGCGTTCCTGACTGACTGTCAGAAACACCCTTCTGACAATGAAGAGCTATGGTACCAGCACCGATAGCTCTTCACCCGGGGCACAGATCGTGAAAGCCGACAAAATTCAGCGCATTGTCGGCCTTCTAGCGGTATATAAAACCGCATGTGCCCCAAATGATGTAAGATCCTTTTTAAAATAGCAGAAGGCGGCTGTGACTTCCCATTCTATCAAGGTCACTGGACCCAATGTGAAGTATGCTACTGTAGTTATACCACCCCTTCAATGCACCCCAAAGTTTTCTTTAACACATATGTATTTGGTAGGTTAGTAAGAAGTAGGGGACAGATAGTAGGTAGAATAATTGCATGATCAGACTACACAGGGTAAGATTGTAGTCTGTAACCATAAAGACCACCTAGGTTTACATGGCAGCTGCAGACACAAAACATTTGGAGATTTTCAGTGAAGACTATTGGCAAAGGTTGTTTTTTTTTCCTACTGGAGTATAGGAAAAAAAAAAAACTGTTGTGAAGGTTTTACATGCCCATTTAAGAACAGGAACAGAAACTTACTTTATAAGAGGGTGCCATCACCCACTACTCATAGTCTACCTATTATTGTGGCATGAACGGAAAACACTGTAATGAAAGCCGTGAACGAGTCTCATTACATTACATAGACATTGAAAGAATATAGTGAATATACTTACAATATTCCTACACGCTCAGGAATTGTAAGCAGTCTCAACATCAGAGTTGGATGGAATAATTAGTTTCTATAAATGATGCTGTACAATTTTCTTCTTCCCAAACATAATAAAAAATACTTCTATTGAACACGTTTCATATTGGCTTTTTTTTCTTTTTTTTTGGAAAAGTTTTTCAAGCATAACGAGTCAGATGGTAATTTTTTTAGCAATGGTTCTTTGTGGATAGCCAACACAGAACACATTTAAACACGTCAGGCATATAGAAAACAGAGGCTGGATTACCTGTAAAGAGGATTGTAACAAGCAACTTTTTTTTTTTTTCCGAATGCAACGTAATTTTCGTATTTGACACTTCCAACTTTTTCTTAGAAAATTCACAAAACTGGTGGCATTCACAAAAAGGTTACCTTTGCTAAACTATTGCACTTTTCACTCTTTTTCGACTGGCATATATATAAAACAAGAGACTAACAGGATGAAACCATCGGAATGGAATGTTCCACTGCGACTTGGGTGTTTGAAATGATTGAAATGGCTTTTAAGACCATTCAGATCTTTCTCCAGTGTGCTATGCCCTGTACATACTACTAGATTACGGGCTGCTGAAGAACGCCTTCCCCAAAGAACAAGTGATACTACCAAGCAGTAACTTGTTACAGTTAAAAATCTGTGTACAATTTATCTTAAAATGTACAGAAAATATCGAGCTTGTAAAAAAAGAAATCTAAATGAATGAACGGAGTTAAGACCATTTAGGTGTCCACTCGATCTGTTGCTGAAAGAAAGAACTGCCAAATTCTTTATTAACAAATGCTACATTTTCAAGGAAAAAAAAATAATTAAATTTCAGCAGGCAAATAAAGTTTCATATTCAAGTGCATCGTCATCATCATTTCTCTCGGTAATAGGTCAAATATGCCTTTAAAGATTCAGGGAGAGGTAAGCTCAGTATTCTCTCGCGAAGAAGGTTCTGTGGAGGCTCCTCTGCTTTCATCGCTTCGTTGTGATCCTTTTCTTCTTCCTTGCTGTCCTCGTCAATCTTTTCATCGTCGTCACTATCTAAGGCTTGAGGAATTAGCTGATTTCCTACAAATACATAGGTGTTTATGCGGCGTCTACGGCACCGTCTCCTTTTCCGCTTTGGAGGTGCTTTGGGGGGTATTCCTTTGGCCTGCATTTCATCATTTATGCAGTTCCTAAGCGTACGGCGAATATAGATACGAGCTAAGTCCTGTAGGCCCCTTACTGTACAGGGAGCTGAAAGAAAAAATTGTATTTAATAACAATAATTTTTTTCTTTAATGGAGAGAGTTTTTATTTTGTTTAAAACCGTAACTATCCTGGTAGCTACTTTCGGTCCCATTCCAAATTTTTCACACTGGCAGGTTTCCAGTTTCAATAATACTTAACCATGTACTATAATTTAGTTCCCATACAGGTAGCAATTTACAGCCATCAAGCAACAAAAGGGTATATCATCATACAAAGGTCAGTCTTATCATAATACGCTTCCTTTACCAGCCATAACAACCAAAGAAAATGTTGTGCCATTTGGTTTCTAGAATACTCAAGCAATAAGATTGTTGTATTTTTTTTTTTTTTTTTAAGTCTATCTGTATTCATGATCTGAATGTTAACACATCCTTCTCACAAACTCTTGCTATGCACTTACAGTACAGACCAAAAGTTTAGACACACCTTCTCATTCAAAGAGTTTTTGGTATTTTCATGACTATGAAATTTATAGATTCACACGGAAGGCATCAAAACTATGAATTAACACATGTGGACTTAACAAAAAAGTGTGAAACAACCGAAAATATGTCTTATATTCTAGGCTCTTCAAAGTAGCCACCTTTTGCTTTGATTACTGCTTTGCACACTCTTGGCATTCTCTTGATGAGCTTCAAGAGGTAGTCACCTGAAATGGTCTTCCAGCAGTCTGCAAGAAGTTCCCAGAGATGCTTAGCACTTGTTGGCCCTTTTGCCTTCACTCTGTGGTCCAGCTCACCCCAAACCATCTCGATTGGGTTTAGGTCTGGTAACTGTGGAGGCCAGGTCATCTGGCGTAGCACTTTATCACTCTCCTCCTTGGTCAAATAGCCCTTACACAGCCTGGAGGTGTGTTTGGGGTTATTGTCCTGTTGATCAATAAATGATGGTCCAACTAAATGCAAACCGGATGGAATAGCATGCTACTGCAAGATGCTGTGGTAGCCATGCTGGTACAGTATGTCTTCAATTTTGAATAAATCCCCAACAGTGTCACCAGCAAAGCACCTCCACACCAACGTACCTCCTCCTCCATGCTTCACAGTGGGAACCAGGCATGTAGAGTCCATCAATTCACCTTTTCTGCATCGCACAAAGACACGGTGGTTGGAACCAAAGATCTCAAATTTGAACTCATCAGACCAAAGCACAGATTTCCACTGGTCTAATGTCCATTCCTTGTGTTCTTTAGGCCAAACAAGCAGCTAACAGTCTATTCAGTAGGACTATCAGCTCTGTATCCACCTGACTTCTGCACAACACAACTGATGGTCCCAACCCCATTTATAAGGTAAGAAATCCCACTTATTAAACCTGACAGGGCACACCTGTGAAGTGAAAACCATTTCAGGTGACTACCTCTTGAAGTTCATCATGAGAATGCCAAGAGTGTGCAAAGCAGGAATCAAAGCAAAAGGTGGCTACTTTGAAGAACCTAGAATATAAGACATATTTTCAGTTGTTTCACACTTTTATGTTAAGTATATCATTCCACATGTGTTAAATCATAGTTTTGATGCCTTCAGTGTGAATCTACAATTTTCATATTCATGAAAATACAGAAAACTCTTTGAATGAGAAGGTGTGTCCAAACATTTGATCTGTACTGTACACCAAGCATCTTGCCAGGCCAAAGGCACAGGTCAGTGAAAATGGAACAGATGGCACAATGATTGGTATCCATGTGCCATCCAGAATACACTTTAATGAATGGCCATATCCCCAAAACGAGTGGGCAGGACCTGCTACATATTTTGAGGCTCCTTTCTATGGCTCCAGACATGCAGCTGCAAAAACTATGGCTGCTTCTATGGGCCCATAGAAAAGAACGGGCCTGTATATTTTCCACAATTGCTGACCCATAATTGCGGCTGATATACTGAAATAAATCAGTCACATATATGAGGCCTTAATCACCTTCCTTATATAGGACAATGTATTAAACTGACAAATTGTAACAAAATTGTGCAATTGCATTTTTTTTAGACTTCATTTTTACGGAATTCACTGTGCGGTAAAAATTATATTACCTGGGGTACTGTGCGTCAGTATGATCACGGCGATACCAAATTTATATAGTTTTAAGTTTTTAAAGTTTTAACATCTTTACAAACATTTAAAACTTTCTTTCCGTTGCCATATTGCGACACCCGTGACATTTTTATTTCCATGTACGGTGCCATGTAAGGGCTCTATTTTAGCGGGGGCAAGTTGTAATTTTTATTACTAACATTTTGCAAATAGTATTACACTAAGCCAGTTTGTCTTGATTTTTATTTCCCCTTTCCCCGCTACATTGTTCACCGTATAAGAAAAATATCATTATATTTTTATAGTTCAGGCCTTTTCTAATGCTGCCAATGGCAGAGTGTAATAGAATCATAGCGAAGGTAGGCCTGGGGGCCTCCCATAGGCTCCAGGCTGTCATGATAACTGGCTGGGTCTATTTAGGAGCCTCGGTTGCAATTGACAGGCATCTAAAGAGTTAACATCAGTTAGTGCCTGCTGTATAATACAACCTGCCTGGAGAGGGCTCAGTTGCTAAGCCTTCTCCTACTTCCTTAGGGATAGCATAACGTACAGGTACGTCATGTGTTACTAAAGGGTTAAAATCCTAAAAAACCAGCAACACAGTTAGTTGTTACATCAAGGAGAGATTGCTTATTTACATGTTGTCAAATAAATAAATCTCTCAACAACCGAGATATGAATTGTCACGTGTAAAAAAACGTTCAGGTGTTGAAGGCTTGAAGCAAGTCTGCAGAAAATCTGTATAAAATAGTGTTGATTCGAATAGTATTCAAAACTATGTCGGAGCGGGCGAACTGCAAGTGGTTAAGCGCCAGCTGGCGTGCGGCCGCTCCCATTCATTCCTATGGAGCGAGGTATTCGAAACAATAGTTTTGAATACTATTGGCTCATCTCTAGTATAAAACTAATGGCAGTACCTTGTAGGGCAGTGTCTACACTTTCTTATTCTGCGTTGCAGTATCATTTTCATGAAAACCACCATTTTATTGTTATGCAAATTAGCTGAAAAGGGCGTTAGGGGTGTGACTTCCCCTGTCAGGGCTAGCTATATAGAGCAGACAGCGAGGCCTCAGGAAGAGAAGTCACACCCCCTATAGCCCTTTTCAGTTAATTTGCATAAGAATAAAACATTGATTTTCATGAAAATGGAGCTGCAATGTAGAGTAAGAAAGGCATCTTTGTAAAGTCTAGAAGAAGCCCTACAAAGTTAGTCATAAGTCTTGCACCTCTTTTCCTATTGAAAGACTCCCTTTAATAAGCGTCACATTTTTAACTCTGTCACAGTACTGTATGGTGCAGGTCACCAAAGTGTTAAAATTTACCCAGATTTGTGGGAGAAAACTAGGCTGGCCGTTCCATATTTTCATCCAGTACTTCTACCTTGGAAAATCAAAGTGCAGACAAGAAAACTATTAGGGTAAGTTCACACAGAGTTTTTTGGTCAGGATTTTGACACGGAATCCGCGTCAAAATCCACCTCACAATAGAGTCCTACGAAAAAAAGTGACATGACCTTTCGTCAGGCAGATTCCACCTAAAAAAACCCCAACAGGCGCCAATTGGAGGCGGAAAAAAACGCTAGCGGTTTTCGACGCTAGTGCTCTTTTCAATTCCATGCACTGTGCTGGAGGGAAAAAAAAACAAAAACTAAAAATGCCTCAAAAAAGGCACTAAAAAATGCCTCGAAAAAAAAAAAAAAAACTTAAAAAAAAAAAACTATTTCCTGATTACTCATGTGGATTTTTTTTTCTCTCCAAAATCCTCACCAAAAAATGCAGTGCGAACCCAGCCTTAAACGGAATACAGAAGCCTAAGAGACAGAGTATTCTGCTCTTAGAAGGTTTCATGTACCGCACCTTGGTTGAGCCTTTCACGTCACAGCTCAGTGATTTATGCTGGAGACGATCAGTTAACAGTGTAGTATGTTATGTAGCATGTTAGGGTTCATTCACACGGAGGAAAATGGGGAGGAATTTGGTGTGGAATTTCCTCGCTGAAAAAAAAGCCTCCCATTGACTTCAATGGGTTCCTTTTTTCCCCCGTGTGAAGGGGCCATTACAGATACAGTAGGGCGCCGGCCTATCCATAGACACGGTCTATATAAGCCTGCCAGGCTCACAATGGTGAATTGGTGCTGAGGCTCCAGTAATCACATGACTTTATTAACTAGCAAATTTCCTCATTATTTGGGTAAGGTCTTAAAATTATTTTAGTAAACTGATCTTAAATAGAGTTGAGTGAGTACTGTTCGGATCAGCCGATCCGAACAGCACGCACGCATTGAAATGAATGGAAGCACCTGGTGCTTCCGGTTTGACGGCAGCCGGCCGCTTAACCCCCCCGCGTGCCGGCTGCGTGCATTGATTTCAATGCGTGCGTGCTGTTCGGATCGGCTAATCCGAACAGTACTCGCTCAACTCTAATCTTAAAGTAATTCAAGTCTAATTTTATTGCATTATGTTTAGGAGTTGATAGTCTGCAAATAAATAAAGCTAATAAATCGCATGGATGATTTTTCTTTTTTCTATTCCAGGTTACATAAACTTCTGAACAACTTCCTTCTTTCCAGCAGCATGGGGCATTAATAAAAGTTGTAATATATTTTATTAAATTTTGGCTTCTTTCCGTGCAATCTACTTTTTAGATCTCATCTTTCATACAACACCACAATCACCGCTTTAGATGATAAAATGCCATACATATGAAGGCTTCCTTTCATTATACGGTACATGAGCCTGTTCACACCTACTTCAGTTAGAAACAGTGAACAGATTTCAGCAGGTAAAGAAAGTGGATTTCAGCACAAAAGTGAAAGAAGAAAAAAAAAAAGTGTTAATAAAGTTATTACTACAAAATGTGTTAATACTGCCAAATCAATAGGAGTTACAATGTTTAGTGACGCTTTAACCCTTTCACTACCAAGGGTCTCTGGAAATTTTGCACTTCCAGTAGCCAGAGCAATTTGCAGTTTCCAGAAAAAATGTAACATTAAAAAAAATCATCCAACCCCCCCTATACCTTTATATTTTCTTAAAGTAGACACCTGCAGCATTGTCTCAATGCCACTTGGTACTGTATATGAACAGGCACCTTCATGCAATTTTGATTTAAAGTGATGAAAAAAATGCAAAGAAATGTATATTAGTTGTTAAAAGTGGAAACCAAACAATAAATGAAATGCACCAAACTGCCTAAAAATAAGAGTTCAACATGTGCAGAGGTCATACATATCACAATGGCCTACATCCGCATGCATGTCTTCAGAAAATCGCTAGAACTGGAAGGAACAAAAATCTGCTTTGAAGCTAGAATATAAAATGTAGGGATTACACACCATGAAAAGTAAGTGAACCCCTAAACCCTATATAATTTTTTGAAAGTAGACAACCTGAAGATTACAAATGTCTAAATGGATCATCGATAGCCACATCCACCTTCATGTAACTTTGTGACAAACACAAAACATTTTTTAAAAAAAATGCAGTAAAACACATATTTGCACCTAAAACTCATGTTCAATCTCACATTCATATACAAAATACATTTAAAATAATAGCTTATGGTGTATACAGTATATACTATACGTACCGCAAACATCAACTACAACAAGAGCTCGGACTCCCAAATACACGAATACAGAAGACAAGCAGGATTTTGCTGTTATTCACTAATATGTTAAAAAGATATACTGCACCTACCAAACTGTGACACCAAAATCTAACTTTTTTCAGATTACACAGCATACCATATATAAAAACACAACGTAATGTTTCATATATACAACCACCTTCATGCAACGTTGCGGCAAACACAGATTGCAAGCAAAAATTGCACAAAAATTCAAATTTGCCACTGAAGTGTGACTCAAGCAATCCCTTTCTGCAAATAAAATGTACTTTCTAAAAAAACTGCAATATGTGAGGAGTTCATACATACCACACATGTATATATTTACAGGGGCGGGAGTTAAAGAAACGCCAAAATCGCAGAAATGTGCCATCCCACTTTGTGCATGCAAATTAAATAGGACTTTACATAAAAATATTATTCTCCATCCCCCTATAAAAATTTTAGCAATCTATAGGTTCATCTCTAGTGATAATTGTTATTATTTTAGTCTGTAACGGACATCACTAGAGACGTATTTTACTGTAGAAAGCTCAGGTATAGACCGGGCAGGGATTGGGTGAAATGTAAACTTTATTCATGATTTTGTGTAGATGTTGTGTGTTTGGTAAGACTTTTTTTTTTGGCGCTGCGACCTGGACAATGGTAAATGTCTGGGTCACAGCGCCAATAAACTTCCTGGTTATGTTCAGGGGGTATAACATAAGAATACCCCACTAGTAAAGCTCAGGGGAGAATTATATTAAACCTGTATGTGACAATCAAAGAGCAAAAGTATAGTATGCACTCTGATTGACAGGAGGGGGGAAATAGGGACTTAATCCCCTTCTACCCCCCCCCCCCCTCCTGGGGTCACATACAGGATGTGCACAGGGATAGAGAAAATGCTTCTTTGTCTCTGTGCACGCTGCAGACTGCTCCTCCTCCCCCTTCCTGTTTCACTAATGCTTCACTGAAACTCTAAAGTCATGTATCTCAGGACTCATTTGGGCTATGAAGATAATTTTAGATTCATTTTAAAGATGAGAATCTAATTTTTGAAATGATACCAAGATCTTCATAATAGCCCTTACAGATTTTTAGCGAATTGCTGTTAAATACGCTGTCAGGAATTGAGATCTCAATCCCCAATAGCGTTTTCAACATTGAATTGCTTTGGCACAGTAAGGATTAACATGAAGAACTTGGTATCATTTTAAAGAAGAGACTCTCCTTTTTAAAATGAATCTAAAATTATCTTCATAGTCCAAACGAGTCTGGAGATATGGGCATTAGAAGTAAGGACGTAGCAGCTATGTCCTCGACTAGGCAAGTGACACCTTGGGAGGACGTAGAGCTACGTCCTTGGCAAGAAAAGGGTTAATGTACACTGTACTGTAATAATGCATACGCCATGGAGAACAATAAATATATAAATAACCCAGACACACTGGTTAAAGGGTTATTTCCATTTGGGAAATTTGTAGCTTATCCACAGAGTATAAATAAACCATAGAGGCGGGTCCTCTATCCCGGTCTCATTTCAATGTGACTTACAAGAATAATCATAGAATGCACTGGGAAGTCCCATAGAAGACAATGGAGAGTGGAACATGCCAGGTGTACTCTCCATTCACTGCAGCCTTGAGGTGGGGGTCGAGGATCCCATTTTCAAGGCAGATACAGGTTTGAGAGGTGGGATTCACATCTATGGGACATTTATAGGATACCCCGTGGATATGACAAATGTCTGAAATAGAAATACCACTTTAAGGTTGCGCTAATATAACCAGGCTTGGTGCCAGATCTTGACAAATGACAAATACTGAAGGTACTTAGAAAATAAATAAAATAAAAAAATACATGTGTCAGGTTTTTTTTTTTGTTTAGTATTTTTGATATATATCAAGAAGAGAAATTAAGATACAGTAAAGATACTTACGCAATTTCACAGTTTCAGATTTGTGATTGTCATTCTTACTTGGTTGCATCAAGGGGGCAAAAGAAACTGCTAAAATGTTTTTACTTTCCCAAGTATTCTGTCCTGTTCTCTGGATCTGTGTAAGCTGAAGGGTTAAAACCAAGCATGTCAATACAATACTGGCGGCAGTGCTTCATTGTGAGAATCTTACAAACATGTTATAGAGAGTCAGAAAACCTTAAGCAACACAATTTGTGCAATAGAGGACTATATGTAAGAATTTCTAAGGCTGTTGTAGTGGCGCAGTACAAAGCTTGAACAGTCATAGCTTCGCAGAAACAAGTCAGAGTTATTCATACATTGCTGGGTGGAATTGCAGAGGAATGGCTCCAGAATGGTTATTTCATGGAAAGTCCGGGCCACAAAAGTCAGGACAGGTCCTATTCCTGCCCGGTTTTGTGGCCATGCTTCCACAGATCCTATTCATTGAACGAATGGGGACGTAGAAACACGGCCGGCACACAGATGATATCCGTTCAATCACAGCCAGGGGGCAGCACACAGTCTCGTGCAACTATCCTAAGTCTACATAGAGTTTTTGGCATACAAATGAAATGGATGCATATGATATTTTTCACCCATTTCTTGTGACAATATCTGATGAAAACATTACAAAAGGTCTTACTTACCATTTGATGGAACAAATCCACAAAAAAGTAGCAGAGTATTAACAGCGCAAGGCTGAAAGCTGATCTGCCTTCTGCTCATTCCGAATTTCAGCACCTGCACATATGGCAGCCAGGGCATAGTATGGACATAGCAGTTCACGTAGTATGTGAGTACACAAAAGGTGTAGCCTGAAATACTAACTAAGGAGATCATAACCCATATTAGCTACTAGGCTAGAGCACTATGATGGACAAACAAAGCAATTACTAAATGAAAAGACCATGGCATGAATGGGATGGACAGCGGGAAGATCATGGAGAGGACACTAGAAGTCATTCTTTGGGGAAAAGAAAAATATCATCACAGGTTATGGGAACAAAATTTTTGGATTTGATATCAATCCAGGGCTTTATCCAGATTGCCATATCTGGAGCTGAAAAGGAATTTCCCCCTAATATGGGGCAATTTGCACTCACATCATGTTTTTTTGCCTTCTTCGGGAGCAACAGAGTAAGATTACAGGTTGGACGTATTTTTATCAAACCTTATCAACTAAGTTATTAGATATTAGGATATTGCCCTGAACAAGATTTAACACTACGGGTCAAGTATACGTGATGCCGCTCCATGGACTACTGAACACGGCCTAGTGCTGTATATGGCTTCTCTTTGGCTGTCCCATGAAAATGAACGAAATAGATGTATGTATGTATGTATGTATGTATGTGTGGTCGAAACTCCATGTCAGAACTCATGACCACTGTTTCTGATGTTCAGACACATGAAATATAGACAGACATACATCCCCTCATCTGTGTATATGAGGATAAGCCTTCTCTATGTGTGACAACTAGAGATGAACGAGTACTATTTGAAACTCCCATTTCGAATAGCACGCACCCATAGGAATGAATGGACGGGCCACTTCCATTTATTCCTATGGGTGCGTGCTATTCGAAATGGCCGTTTGAAATAGTACTCGCTCATCTCTAGTGACAACCCATTTAACTTAACTGCATATATGCCATTCATTTATGTATAAAATAGAGTAATTTAGCTGAACTGAGGGTGAATATAACTGTAGAATCAAAGCCTTTAACCAATACTTCTTGTCCAAACACAAAAATATCTGTTACAAAAAAAAAAAAAAAAAAAAAAAGTCATCACCTGGTCTTCAATAGGCATAACTAAAATTCCTCCAACTTTCAATAAAATTTTCATGTAATTTTCATGGTCTTTTTGGACACCGGCACCACAATAAATCCGATCATATTGTGGACTGTCTGATGCTATCTCCAAACAATTCCCAACAACGAAATTAGGTTCGCAAAACTCAAATCTGAAACACAAAATGTGACAAATTAAAAAAAGAAAAGCATCTAGCAAAAGCATGAAAATAAAAGTCATTTATAAAAATGTGGCTTGTCCCTGCAGTAAATTACACTATCTGGTTAATCTGTCATTTTATACACTAGCTGTACTTGCAAAACTGTATGGGATTTTAATCCAGAATATCCCACAGATAATGGAGGTCACCTGAATCAAACAGCAGATTCCCATTGTGAACTGGAGTCTACATTGAAGGGAAATTGCTGTTTTTGTCAATAAGATCTTTGAAGCAACAAAGGTGTAGCTGTTACCCCAAAGAGCTCATTGACAAAAACTGTGATATCTGTACAGAACAAATACTTTTATATAGTTTGGTCATTCCGGACAAAGCAATATCAATATGTTTTTTCGGTTTCTTGTGCAAAATAAGGAGAGTATTTTGAGATTTTAATATATTTAAAAAACAAAAAAATATATTAAAATTACATAAAATATATATATATATATAGATAGATAGATAGATAGATAGATATAGATATATAGAGATATTATTTTTTAACTTTCCATACTTTTCATCTCTTTAAGGGGTATGAACCTGCAACTATTTTATTGTTCCTACAATGTACTGCAATACATCTGTATTACAGTATATTTCGCCATATCCTACACTTATATTACACACTGCCTGAAGTGATAACAGACCTGGAAGCCTTCACCAGGCTCCCAGCTATCATGACAACCAACAGGTCAGGTCATAGTACCCTGACATTGCATAGCAGGATTTTATCTTTTTAGTGTTTTTTTTTTTTTTTTTTTTAACATTACCTGGGTAACAACAGGTAAATCCAGATTTATTATTGGAAGCTGGAAACATGTTCTCTCTTTCTAATGGTTGTGGCGCACATTAAATTTTTATTCTTTAACGATACAATTATACAAGGGATTTGGAGAAATGACCACTAGTAATATCAATATAAATAGTAATATAAATCAGCACTTTCATATTGGAATGAAATTCAAAAGGAGATGAAATTCAATCCCTTGAAGACATCTGTCATAATAGCATGGCGACACAGGTATTTTAATCCTTTCACTGCCAAGGGTCTCTGGAAATTTTGCACCTCCAGTAGCCAGAGCAATTTTCATAGTTTTGAGATGGACAATTATACCTGTATGTGACAAGCAGAGACAAATGTATAGCATGCACTCTGATTGGCAGGAGAAGGGTTAATCGGGACAGAAGAGTCCCTGCCACCCCCCTCCTGGTGTCACATACAGGTTATGCAGAGTCAGATTGTTTATCTGTCTCTATGCAGCTGCTGGGCTGCTCCTGCCCCCCCCCCCCTCCTTTTACTGTTACAGTTCGCAAATTGCTTGCTCAGACAGGGGGGGGGGACACTTTTGAGCTCTATATCTTTGGACTGCATCAACATATCTTGATGCTTTAAAATGCAATTTAAAGAGGAGAATCTAATCTTTAAAATTATACCAAGAACTTAATGAACTTACAGTTTTGGAGCTATTCACTGTTGAAACGCTGTCAGGAATTGAGATCTGCAGTTGGATCTCAATGCCAAATAGCGTTTTCAACAGTGAATCACTCCACAACTGTAAGTTTAATCATCAAATTATTGGTTTCATTTTAAAGAGGAGTTTCTCCTCTTTAAAATGCATTGTAAAACATCAAGATATGTTGATGCAGTCCAGAGATATCGGCATTAGTAGGGAGGACGTAGTAATACGTCCTTGGCTACTGTGGTGCCACCTTTGGAGGACGTAGAGCTACGTGCTCGGCAGTGAAAGGGTTAAACTTGGTGCCTGCTCAGGAGCTGAGTGGTTGAGTCGATTTTATAAAGCAGGGACCCAGGAATCGGGTTCATTGGGAGTACAGAGACTTAAACCAGGATTTTGTGGAATGGTGTCAGCGGAACCACCTCAGGATTAATGCTGGGTAGACCAAGGAGATGGTGGTGGACTTTATATAGCAGAGAAGTGCCCCAAATATGGTGGAAATCCAGGGGACAGGCACTGAGATAGTCAGGACCTATAAGTACCTGAGTGTACTCCTCAATAGTAAACTGGACTGAGCTGATCACCTGGATGTGCTGCACAGAAAGGGCCACAGCAGGCTTTACCTGCTCAGGAGGCTGAGGGCCTTTGGAGTCCAGGGGGCACTTCTTAGGGCCTTTTTCAACTCTGTGGTAGCATCAGCCATCTTCTTTGGAGTGGCCTGCTGGGGGAGTAGCATACCAGCCAGGGGTAGGAATAGACTTGACAGGCTGGTTAGAAGGGACAGCCTGGACCCAGTACAGGTGGTGGGTGACAGAAGGAATAACTCCCATCCTATGTATGAGACTGTGACAGCACTTGGCAGTACTGTCAGTGACCGACTGCTTCACCCAAAGTGTGAAAAGGAACGCTACCGGAGATACTTCCCCCCTGATTGATGGAGGTCTGACTCTTGCTATACCCTTAGTTCAGTTTCATACAGATAGATTTGGTTCTGGATATATGGACTGGATGTTGGAAGTAATTTCCAGACCTGGACACCTAGCTTTATAGTAATCTATGATGCCAAGTGTCCCTGCTGCTGAAATAAATAATAGATTTTAGCTATGAGTTGGTACTTTAGTGCCCAGACCACAACTGATACAGGTTTTCTAACTTCACTATGCTAAAGACATCATCAGAAATACAATGATTTTAGGTTATGTTTAAATGGAAGTCTAGTACATTATGTAGTTATTCTTCCCATTAATATGCACTATGATGATACCTCAATGAACCCCTTTATAGGGTAATAAGATCAGGACTCTCTTCATATTTGTGGAAATCAGGATTCAGACACTAGAGCCGTAAACCTACTGCATGCCATGTGGTTACAATCTCTGGTAAACGGTTCTCCGCCACTTAAAGAGGACCTTTCACCACTTTTGGCACAGGCAGTTCTATATACTGCCGGAAAGCTGACAGTGCGCTGAATTCAGCGCACTGTCGACTTTCCCGATCTGTGCCCGGTGTAAAGAGCTTACGGTGCCGGTACCGTAGTGCTCTATGGTCAGAAGGGCGTTTCTGACAGTCAGTCAGAGATGTCCTTCTGCCTCGCGGCGCCTATCGCGCTGTGCTGTGGAGCGGGGAGGAACGCCCCTCCCTCTGCTCACACAGCTCGTCCATAGAAGAGTATTATCAGGAGAGGAAGGCAGCGTTCCTCCCTTCTCCACAGCACAGCGCGATAGGCGCCGCGAGGCAGAAGGACGTCTCTGACTGACTGTCAGAAACGCCCTTCTGACCATAGAAGAGCTACGGTACCGGGCCGTAAGCTCTTTACACCAGGCACAGATCGGGAAAGCCGACAGTGCGCTGAATTCAGCGCACTGTCAGCTTTCCGGCAGTATATAGAACTGCCTGTGTCCAAAAATGGTGAAAAGTCCTCTTTAAATAAATATATAATAAATTACTCCATGAACTTACTTGTCAAAGCTATCGCTATACTTAATAAACACTTCCAATTTTTCCTTGGCATAATCCACCACGTCAGAATGAAGCTCAACTCCATGATTAATGCCAAAAGGACCTAAGACAAAGAAACACGGGTTAACATAGTTATAAAGCGGAACAGATTAAAATACGTCAATGTCTGGAAAAAAAAAGGTCCGGATTCTTTACCATTTCCATCCAGTGGACCCATCTCATAAGCAACACTAAATGGACTTTAAAACTACGACATGTCAAAATAACAGATCATATAATCTGTCTCTGTAATAAGCAATATACTGATAGTACTACAACCACAAAATCAGGCCCTCCAGCAATATTTACCTTTGAATACGACTAGGTTCACATCGGTGTAGGATTCTACGCAGCAGATTATGTCTAAAATCAGCGGAGAAAAAAATCCTTAGCGGAGGACACGATTATAGTCAATGGAGTCTGTGGGTGTCCGCTTTTGTTAGCGGATGGAGACTCAGACATTCGGGTCCCCACGTGGACCTGAATGACAGGGAGATGAACGCAAGTGTGAACCTAGACACCCAACCTACTGTAGGCCCCCTAGAACCCTGCACAGGAGATTCATTGGTAGTCACAGTACCTGTAATACACACAGCAGGGAAAAGAGTTGGATGGCTATGGCAATCCCTAGCAAGGAGCACTTGTTCCTAATAACAGCCTTGGACATTCCCTTAGGAGCACACGTTAGTAGCCCCTTCTAAAAGTGCTGCTGATCCGTTGTCCAAGAAACAAACACTGGTTGGTCGGTTGACTGCATAATAAAATATGTTGTAGATTATGGACAGCACCTCCCCCTCTGTAGTGAGGGTGGTGCTGCCAAAAATCTATGCAGCCAAATCGGCATCGAACGCTCACAGTAGAGATCATTCCTTCCCCATTCAGCTTGCACAGCCCTGTGTAATTTTGCCATGTCTCCTGGCTGATATCTGGCTGTGTAATAACTAGGAGATTCAAACATACAACAGATATATCAAACGAAGACTGTCTAGTCTAAGGTTGCAGTTTAAACATTTCAGACAATATTAGCAAATCTGTCCCAGTGTTCAGGAAGTCTTTATTTTATATGTGCTGGACAGGTCATTAATTTGAGATCAAAATGGGCTGACACCTGACCCCGAACTGATCAGCTGTACAGAGCTGTAAGTAGAGGAGTTCAGACATTGCGGAATTACCAAGGAGGATGTTAAAGCTCATCTCACATTCACTTAAATAGAAGCGGAACTATAAGGCTGGGTTCACACAGGAATTTATTTTGACTGGATTCCGAGGTGGAGGACGCCTCAGAATCTGGTCTAAAAAATGGCTAGCCATGACTGGATGCCGATGTAGTGCACTGGCATCCAGTCGCGGCATTCCGCTCCAGATTAGTCCCAAATGAATGGGCCTAGTCAGGAGGGAGTGTCTCGAGGCGGACGTCTGCTGCTGAATCAGCCGTGAAATCCACCTGGAAAAAAAGAGCACGTTGCTTCTTTTTTCCCGCACGTGCAAAAAAAACGCTCATGGAAAAAGGAAATGACCGGCTCCCATTGAAGTGAATGGGAGGCGGTTTTTTGAGCAGGATTTTGACACGGATTCCATGTCAAAATCCTGACCCAAAAACCTCAGTGTGAACATAGCCTAATAAATGTCTGCTTCCAGCTCCAAAGGAGAAGTCATTTATTTTGGATCTTGGACAAGCCCCTTGAGAGGGCTCACCAAATGTGGGGTGTATGCAGCCCTGTAAAACAAGGAGCAGATAACATGCTTACAAGAATACTTAGATATTTTCTTTGTGCACACTAGAACCCATACATTTATATACAATAGAAACAGTTTTACATCACAAGTCTCATTTACCAAACTATCATTATAAAGAGCAAAAAAGTAAAAGAGCTTAGACAATAAATATTAGAATAGTTCATAGAGAAGGACAAAAAAGAATGAGAATGGGGCAGCGTGTCTGCGTGGATTTCCTCCCATTCTACATAGACATACTGATAGGGGGGGGGGGGAGAGTACATTGTGATCCCTGTACGGGGCTCACAATCTACATAAAAACAAACAAATGAGCATCAAATATTCAGAACCATCAGAATTAGAAGGGGCGAGTTATTACTGGAAAACAATAGGGAGCCTCTCGTTCACACCGAAAAACCACACATTGAGATATAAGGGGAAGCTGCATGAAAACTACAGCCTACAGTACCAAAAGATGACCAGACCCCCTCTCCTAAGTTATAGGCAGCCCCCTAATCTGGAGGACATCACATCAGGAAGGGAACGATCACTTAGATAAGGATTACAGGATCTTATGTATCGCCACACCAAAAGAAACAGGACGGAAACTTAGAATAAAGATCAAATCTCCCCGCCATACAATATAAAAGATGATGAAATATTCACCGGTGCCAAAATGATGTAACTCTGACCACAATCTTATGGAGCGGATTTTGAGAATGATTCCATCTGAAATATGTCCTCCATTCATTTCAGTTGGAGGCAGTAGATTTTTGTTTCTCCTAGCTGAAAAAAAAAAAAAAAAAAAAAAAAAAAGCCCCCTACTCGATTCTCAGGCAGATTTTGCCTAAAACTTCCATTGAAATAAATATTTTATTGGAGCAGTTTTTGGAAGCAGATTTTCAGAATCAGCATCAAAATGAACTTCCAAAATCGCCTTCAATTTCCTGAAGATTTTTTCTGCCTGACCATATTTCTCCAAGTGAACATTCCCTAATAGCATGTTTACACGGCAGAAAAGAAAAATGAATTTCCACCACAAATTCCTCTTCCATTTCCACTCCTCCAGTTTTTCATCACTGTTTTCACCTGCTGATCAGGCTCAGCTATATAAACCTTATCAGCTGAGCGGCTCACTCCGCAGATTCTGCAGCAATATCGAGCAAGATGCTTATTTTGTTAGCATCCTGCTTCTATCTCTGCCTCCCACTGAAAACAATAGGAAGTAGACTGAGGGTGGAATTTGGCACTGATTTAGAGGCAAATGGATTATGCCCCAAATGGGTTTCAAGTTCCATCTGAAATTAAATGGAGTTTGATGCAGAATTAGCAAATTCTGCAGTGGATTTGGTAAAGCAGAAACATTCTGTGCCTGAATACCTGATATCTGTGAACCAAGGCATTTTAACTGCATTCCTTTTTTCTGTCCATGCCGCTTCCTGGTGTCAGTGACAAGTTGGTGGATGGATTTGGCCTCTGTGACGTACACATCAGGCCATTAGTGTGCTCTAGAGACTGCACATTGTAATATCAGGATTTCCATACAGAGATAGCAGCCCTGATTAAGGACAGTACTAGCCTGAAACAGGGCTCGGCAGCTACGTGCACTTTGAAGAGCTGACAGAAAGAGAAGAAAACAGAGGTGGCTGGAAATAGGGACGAACATCAACAGGGGTCTGAAACCCAGGCTCTGACCTATATAAACACTGAGGAGACATATCCGGCAACACCTGACTAACACCACAGAATAGATAAAGCAATGTATGTAATAATACACCTTAGTCATGTTGAGCTACAAGTTTAAATATGACCTTGGAGATGTGAATACACCTATAGAGGTCATGACATCAGACCTACAGAGGGCATCACAACCATGGACCATATTTCAATTCACACTCCTTATCTATGAACTGCTCTGATATTTACTGCTTTAGTTGTTACTCCCTTTCTGCTTCACATCACTTGTTCATTTACTACACTTTTCCGAAATCCTTTAGCATATAAATAGGTGACTGTTCAGATACTGTGCTATACCATACCTGGTGAAGAAACCTAAGCAGTCTCGAAAGCTTGCCATTTGTCCTCCTCTTTTCAGATCATGTGAACGTCCACAAAAGTGGAAGAATGGTGATTTTTAGTGGACATCAGCAGGGTGTGGGTGCCGTGAACAGTGAGGTTCTCCTCTCGCACATGACACAAGCAGTACGCTCATAATCTCATACAGTGAAAACTATATTGAGGACCATCTACAATTGCATTGAAAAGCAGACTTTTATGAATATGGTCTTCTTAAACAAGATGGATGGATGGATGTGAAAACCTCTCACCTAAATTCTAGCTTGCCCAGGGGAAGGCCCTCTCAAAGAGGTGGTGTTTTGGAGAGGCTTCACTTTGGTTTTCTTGCGTCAGGTATTGTCCAATATATACTTAATTTGTAAAAAACTAAGATAAAAACTAAGATAAAGTAATAGATTCAATAGAAAGTAAATGTATTCTGAAACTAGTCACTACAAAGTATGGACATCTTGTAATGCTGTAAAAGCAGAAAGTAAGTGGGTGCTAAATATGTCTATCAAACACCCCCTCAAATCCTGCTATTCTGCGGAGTCATAACCCAGCATGCCACACAAGCTTACTAGTTCTGTGTGGGATGACATGTCGTCTGCCAGGATTTCAGAAAACATATAATGCCAGCAGAGATAGTGAGAAAGAGATAAGTTGGTGCAATAGTGGTGCATAGTTAAGACTCTGTTCACATAAGCATTGGTTTTCTGTTTCATTGGGATTCCATGGTTATAGTAATACAAACTGTGATGGCAGCCTAAAATAATACAGAAAGCCCATTGAACCATGGGGCACTAATGGTCATGGTCTGTATTAAAAAAAAAAAATGCATCAAAAACAGAAGTGATTTCCTCGGATGCAGTTTTTAATTTAATTTTCAATTAAGTTACTGTAACTTAATTTTCATCTCAACCACAATGTGTGAATATACTCTTATGTAGAACTAAGGGCTCGTTCACATCTGTGCTCGGGGTCTCCGTTCTGCAGATTTCCGTTTCCTGCATGAAACTGGACAGGAGACGAAAACCTGCAGGCATCTTTCAAACCCATTCATTTGAACGGGTTTGAAAAGTGTCCGGCCGTGAGTGCCGGTGAGCGTTTTATGCTCTCCGCGGCAAAACCGTTTTTTGTTTTTTTGTTTTTTTTTTTAACCAAAGTCGGACATGCTGGACTTTGTGTCCGGTTTTTAAAAAAACGGTGTTGCCGCTGAGAGCATAAAACGCTCACCGGCGCTCACAGCTGGACACTATCTGACAGGTTTCCGGAAACCTGATAACAGAGACCCGAACGTTGGTGTGAACCCAGCGTAAGAACAAAAAAGATGACTAAGGGTGCATGCACACTGAGTAAACGTGCGTGTATTTTTGCAAAATACACGTGTAAAAATAAGACTCCCATTGACTTCAATGACATTTTACAGGCGTATTTTTACAAGAGTATTTTTACAGGCGTATTTTTACACGTGTAAAAAATATCATTGAAGTCAATGGGATAGCAAAAATTACAAGTGTAATTTTACTCTACAAAATAAGCTAGCGTTTACTCAGTGTGAACTTACCCTTAATGCGCAATTTTAGTTACCTACGGCAGTATAAGGTAAGGAGAAGAAATTTATTAATGACAAAGAAACTTTAGCAAATCTTAATGAGGACCCATCCGCAGGTCTGAAAAGCCCAAATGCCATACACCATGTGATATGCGCTGTCACCCTGAGTATTTTGTTTACCGAGATCTGTACAGACAATCCAAAGATATAAGCCTTGTTAGTGTTAATCCTAATTGGAGTATACTTGCTGAATGGGCAGAGTCAGTGTATTGTATGCCATCCCTATTACCACCCACTTGGCTAGTATACCCTAATTTGTATAAAAACTGAAAGTGCTTATATGTTTTGAATGGTTAAATAGATTTGGATAAACAAAACACCAAAATGACAATGCCTAGTAAAAATTTGCAACTTTTGCCTTTCTACACTTCTAAAGAGTCAAGAGAAATCTCAGAAAAGTGGGTAGGTGTATCCTGGAGGGAAAACAACCTCCTGTGGGCTGACAGATCTTCTGTAACGTACGCCAGAAATAGAGCCCTGACAGCCAAAGATGCACCAAATTTATTAAGAGTTAGCCCCAGATGGGGCAGCAGCCAAGGAAGCTTTCACTTAAAGGGGTTGTGCTGTTATGGACACTTATTCACTTAAAGGGGTTGTGCTGTTATGGACACTTATTCCCTATCCGTGTGAATGGAGTGCTAGTGCACTTGCGTGTCTTATAGTAACTTGGAAAAACTGGTAACCAAGTGAAATCACAGGTGGCCGATTACATTAGTGCAGTGGTCAGTATTCTGTCTGAAAGTCCCCTTACATTTAGGGGAAGGGGATTTCCATCTCCGACATCTGTGCATGTCCCACCACTGGGACCTGCATCTATCTCAAGAACGTGATCGCCTGACCCTTTTCTCCCTGCAATGAAGGGAGAGATGAATACACATGTGCTGGTTTCTCCCTTCACTTGTACAGGAGTTGAGGAGGTCTACTCGGCCATTTTTGGAAATCCTGTTCAAGTACAGAGAGACCTGCACATACGCAGCTATCTATTCTTTCCGTTTGCCTGCTATTATGCAGGGGTTAGGGGACTGCTGCTCTCGAGATAGATGCAGGTTCCAGAGGTGTGGATCATATATGAATATGCCCTAAACGCCCGAGATGAGAATAGCCCTTTAACATCTTTTATGGCCTCTGCTCATTCGGTTAAGAATCCCATAGTGTAAGAAAACATACACATAAATGTGGCTGGAGTTATGAATATTCTATAGACAGCTGGATATCAAACCTTCTGGAAAAAAATAAAATAAGATAAAATCAGTCTTGCTTAGGCCTTGTATTAATGGAACACTCTTACGATTTTGCTTGAGATTTAATAATTAGTCACTGGTCCCGTAGATCACCACATTCTTGTAGTGGAATAATACAGTATATTGCACATTTCCTTGCAAATTATTAGTATAGACCTGAAATCTAGAACTGTGTCATAACCTGTCCTAGTTGATTGTCTCATGTCACTACAGTAATATTGTATTGCAGTCACTTACTCCTATATCTGATACTACAATTTGTAGCCTGCTACTTGTGTTATGACTGAATACAGTATTTCACACAATAGCCAATCTAATAGCATTACAGTTATAGGAACATAAAAAACACTTTACCTAGTATTAAGCCCACCATTGTACTTAGATATCCAGTTCCACTTCCAAGGTTAAGAAAAGACAACCCTGGTTGAAGCTTTAATGCCTCCATGACCTCTGAATAGATGCAAGGTGCGGACAAGTGTATGTTGCCATGCTTCCAGGCCAAGTCTTTGTAGGCATTGTCCCTGTATCCTTCCAGGTAGTATTCCCCTCGATCGATGGCTCTGAAGGCTTGCTCTACTTTTTCTGTGCGTATGTATTGTGCTTCCTTTAGGTTATCGATTAAGTCGTCGTTGTCTTCCCCAGCACTTACTGCTCCTCCCATCTTCTATCAGCTGCTTCTAAATTATTTGGTGAGACATTCGGCAAGCACAGAAGAAGTGTCAGCAGTCACCCACTTGTGTGAGCTCAGGTCTAGCAGGTCAGCAGTGCACCTACCGTACAAGCACCCTGTACAGGAAACAAAATGCAAAGGGCTTGGGTTACACAGGCAGAAATAGAACAAAGGACAAATAAAAACTATTCCAAGTGAGGACAAGTATAAAAATAGAACAATGGTAGAAAATTAACTTGTATGACAAATATGACTGATTATATCATTATTTCAGCCATAAAGTACACTTAAAAAAAAAAAAAAAAAAAAAATTCCCTGCCTTACAGGGGTTTTCCTATGGCAGTGTCTGTGCAGCTTCTGTGGTGGAAAAGGCCGAACGAATGTTGCTCAAATTTGCCCCGGACCCCCCCCCCCCCGCCCCGCGGCCAAAGCAGTGGTTGAACAGCAGATTCTCCCGTCATCCTCACACAAACGGTACACCCGATACCCTCCATGTGTCCACACACAGGCTGCATGTTCGCTGCGGTCACTACTTTCTATTATACTCCGTTTTCCACAGCTTACACCAGCCACTGAGGTAGAGAAGGCTGACGCCATTTTCGGCAGCTTGCACACACAATAGAGCGAGCCTATCCGAGAACGGCTCAAGGACCTGTGATGACGTCATCTCGGGTCCTTAAGTCTAGCCTGAACATAAATTTGTTGTTAGTGGTCGTGAAGTCTGGTCATTTACCGGCATAATAAGTAGCCTATGCTTCATTCTAGGTTCCAATCTATGTATGTGCCAATTGGCAGCCAAATCCGTTCAGTCATTTTTGCATGATTGAGGAACAAACATCCAAACACAAAAACTTTCACATTTAGAATATTAGTAATATAAAAAGACACATCTGGATTAAGCTTTTTAGCAGCGCTTTGTGCTATTTAAAAAAAAAAAGAAAAGTAAAAAACAGACATTTTCCCTTCTTTTTTGTTTATATTTTCCTGGATATAGATATATATGGAAAAATAAACACATAAGAATAAAGCCCTAAGTGTCACCGAAAAAAGAGGCAGAAATTAGTAGAATAACCCAAATGATAAAATGATTACAGCCCTCAAAACAGCACATACAAAATACCCAAAAACTTGTCTGGTCTTGGACCAGAAATGGGCCCGGTACTATGTCCAAGACCAGACATAGGCCCGATACTAAAGTGGTTAAAGGGGTCTAAAAGATGGTCTATCCGAATAGGTCCAACACCAGACACTCCCACGGATTAGGTTTTCACAGTAGCTGATAGAATGGAGAAGGAAGCAGACAGCTCCATTCTCTGTAGTGGGCAGATCAGGTACTGCAGATCAACTCCCAATTATTTCAATGGGCCCTAAGCTGCAGTGACTCACTTCTGCCACTATACAGAGAACAGCGCTGTCTGTTCCATATTTTGTTCACACTGTGTATCCGATGCTGAGAAAAGCTAATAGATGGGGGGAGGAGGGTGTCAGACCCCCACAGATATTATATTAATGACTAATTTATGATAGATGATCAATAATTTTAGTCCAAAAATACCTTTAACTTGAAAGCTGTGTTAAAGGAAGAGATTTGGAGCTGTAGATGGTAAAAACTTTTCGACTCCTATAAAACGTATCGAATGCAGAATATAGGGGCCAGAACCCTGCTCAAATCCCTTTCTCAAAAAATTTTAACATTTTACAGGTCAGTGATATGCACGAGTGCTTTATAGACAAAACCACAGAACAGGCACTAGTCTTTCCATTCTCTTATCTTTCTGAAGTATTCACTCCTGGTTTTGGCTGAGAAACACTGAGACAAACCACAAACATGTGAATAAGGCCTCAGGGAGATCAGTAGGCTGCAGTTAAATTGCATCCATAGGGCCGTCATGACACTTGGGTTCATTCTCTGACCACAGGTCAACGTGTTGCGGGCTCTATTAGGGATGTAACGTATCATGCCAGACATTCCCTTTCCCTGCTCAGGAGATATCTCAAATGACTTCCCAGGTTGGAACTTAATAGCCAAGGCGATGTGAGGTACATCTTTACCAATTGCTGTGTCTTGGGCTTTTTAGACAATCTAACCTGGTGATCCACAGTCCTAGGAGCTCGGACTTCTGACTGACTAAATATAACAACAGCTCAGCGATAACAATTATCATCGGAGGGAAATATTTCTGACACATAGAAAAAAATTCCTTCAGTCAGAAAAGAAAATTTTCGTCCACTGATTTTTGCGACAGTCAGTTTTTGTTTCAGCTGTCAAATGGGTAAAATATATATTTTCCACTCATATTCCAGACATAAAATCTTCACCTCGTGTGGTGCATCAGAAGCATAGGCATCTTCTTCAGGACTCAGTGTTCACATGGTGCACATTAATGCCATAGTGTCAGTGTGCCCAATGTGACCATCAAGGCCTAATCAGAGGCCCAGGAGAGGTGAGAATAACAGTTTATTTTTACTCACCTCTCCCGGCCTGTGACCAGTTACAGATCTGGCGGCTGATCGCTTGTGAATCTCCTGCAGTATTCACACAACCCCCAGTTTGGGAACCACTGGTATAGGGCAATGGAAAACAATAAACCTATTGTACATAATCACCAATTAAAGGGGTTATGCAGCTTTAAAAATATGGGCCAAATAGCAGACTGCATCAATACAAAACACTTCCAAGCATATATCCTGTTTAGACTCAGCACCGTTTATCTGATTTATTTTCAGGTGAATGACCTCACAGTGACGTTTCACTTGCAAGATCACTAGAGCTTGAGAGAGTGAGAACAGGAAGATGAATCATGGGAAATGTAGTTTATCCACAGATTCACTGCATGTATTACCATTCCTCAGGTCCGCTTGGTGACCCGAAAAATGGAAAGCTAATCTACTTAAAAAGCGGTTACCCGCAGAGACCCGCGAACATCATAGATGGGGGTTCACCAGGTTTCCGCCCGAAAAATCCAGAGAGAAAAGTCCTGCTTGCATTTTACAAGCAGGTTCGGGGACAGCATTCCTGAACAAGGAACGCCAGTGTGAATCCAGCCTTAGGGAGATGAAAAATGGATCCAAATTTTCCCTAAAAGGCAAACAGCTACACAAAAAGGACTGCCTGTAAATACACACCATTATTTGGAACAAATAAGAGCTCCTTCCCGTTACTGAAGAAACACCTTAAGCACTAAGTTTTTACATTAATTACAGGAAAGGACATTTCCCGCAGGAGACTGAAATGTATTCACAGGCTTAACAAATAGTTGAAGAAAAAAAACACTATTCAGAACTAAATCAGCTTAGACTTCCAATATAAGAGCCTGAACTAAACTAATTAAATAGCGAATACAATGGATTATAAGACGCGGACAGGGGGTCTCTAATACTTCATTTACACTGTCATTAAAAGGGCACATGTCAGGCTAGAGGACGTGAAATAGATAACCAATATACACTCACCGGCCACTTTATTAGGTACACCATGCTAGTAACGGGTTGGACCCCCTTTTGCCTTCAGAACTGCCTCAATTCTTCGTGGCATAGATTCAACAAGGTGCTGGAAGCATTCCTCAGAGATTTTGGTCCATATTGACATGATGGCATCACACAGTTGCCGCAGATTTGTCGGCTGCACATCCATGATGCGAATCTCCCGTTCCACCACATCCCAAAGATGCTCTATTGGATTGAGATCTGGTGACTGTGGAGGCCATTGGAGTACAGTGAACTCATTGTCATGTTCAAGAAACCAGTCTGAGATGATTCCAGCTTTATGACATGGCGCATTATCCTGCTGAAAGTAGCCATCAGATGTTGGGTACATTGTGGTCATAAAGGGATGGACATGGTCAGCAACAATACTCAGGTAGGCTTTGGCGTTGCAACGATGCTCAATTGGTACCAAGGGGCCCAAAGAGTGCCAAGAAAATATTCCCCACACCATGACACCACCACCACCAGCCTGAACCGTTGATACAAGGCAGGATGGATCCATGCTTTCATGTTGTTGACGCCAAATTCTGACCCTACCATCCGAATGTCGCAGCAGAAATTGAGACTCATCAGACCAGGCAACGTTTTTCCAATCTTCAATTGTCCAATTTCGATGAGCTTGTGCAAATTGTAGCCTCAGTTTCCTGTTCTTAGCTGAAAGGAGTGGCACCCGGTGTGGTCTTCTGCTGCTGTAGCCCATCTGCCTCAAAGTTCGACGTACTGTGCGTTCAGAGATGCTCTTCTGGCTACCTTGGTTGTAACGGGTGGCTATTTGAGTCACTGTTGCCTTTCTATCAGCTCGAACCAGTCTGGCCATTCTCCTCTGACCTCTGGCATCAACAACGCATTTCCGCCCACAGAACTGCCGCTCACTGGATGTTTTTTCTTTTTCGGACCATTCTCTGTAAACCCTAGAGATGGTTGTGCGTGAAAATCCCAGTAGATCAGCAGTTTCTGAAATACTCAGACCAGCCCTTCTGGCACCAGCAACCATGCCACGTTCAAAGGCACTCAAATCACCTTTCTTCCCCATACTGATGCTCGGTTTGAACTGCAGGAGATTGTCTTGACCATGTCTACATGCCTAAATGCACTGAGTTGCCGCCATGTGATTGGCTGATTAGAAATTAAGTGTTAACGAGCAGTTGGACAGGTGTACCTAATAAATTGGCCGGTGAGTGTATAAGCTCACATCGTACGCAACTACAAGGCTACATAATATGGAAACAGAAAATTATTTCCATCTCACCAAATGGCTTGTAAATAACTGGTCCTAAGTCACGACCCATAGCCAGGACTTACAGGAACAGCATAAATCAACCATAGAAGTGATAAAAGCTACAGAAACATTGTAGCCCAGGTGAGATCCAGAAACAGCATAGCTGAGGCTACATTCAGACCATGGAGGTACAAAACAGCAGTGAAAAGCAGCCCTTTTTCACGGTCGCCTTGGACTCAAGGGACACCCATTTTCATGGATACCCCATACATGTCACTGAATAAAGGAATCTGTGAAAACTGCCAAACACAGGACATGGCCTACATTTTGACAGGCCATCAGAATAACGGTCGTATGAAAAGCCCCCATTTACAAACATTTGATTCAATGCTTCTGTTAAAAAAAAGGTCACACAGGCATTACTCATTGAAGGGTCTGTTCACATGGTAGAAAATCTTAATTTTCCGCCGCCAGCATTTTCACACGGGCTAGACGCGACGGGTTGCCAATGCAATGCGTTAGCATTCCGTCACGGCATCCCGCTACTGATAAGGCCCGGATGAATGGGTCTAATCAGGTAGGAGCCTCGAGCTGCGTACCCCATGGGAAGATTGAGCAGGACGCTACTTTTTTCCACGTCCTGCGGCAATCTCTGCCTCCTATTGAAAACAAAGGGAGGCAGATTCACGAGGAATCTGCTCCGGATTCAGGGACGAAATCTGCGGCAAATTCCTGCATGTGAACTGACCCTAAAGGAGCAGCAGGGCGCATGCAACTGAAACTCCAAACTGCAGTTGAGGAGACGCAGTACTCCCATCAGTACACCCACCTTTGAATACCCTGAAATGGATGAGCATATAGATGATTAACTACATTGCACACGACTGCGTGTGGGCCGCCAACAGAGATTGTATGGCACAGCCAGTACACGGATGTCATGCGCGTGGGCCAACAGGAATTAATGAGTCAGTGTGCTATCCAGGAAAAACCTGCATAGCATATTGACTTAGCCTATGGCTGTATGCAAGGGGTGGGAGACATGGGACATAAATGTTGCAGATTTGTTGCAGCAAAAAAGAAAAAAAAATACTGCAGTGTTTCTAGTGGATAAGTTCAACAGAAACAAAAAGCCCCTAAATGCAAAGCAAGGGTTATATTACATTAATATATACCGTATATACTCGAGTATAAGCTGAATTTTTCAGCCCAGTTTTTGTGCTGAAAAAGCCCCTCTCGGCTTATACTCGAGTCAGCAAAAAAAAAAAAAAATTTTTTTTTTTTTTTTTTTTTTTTTTTTTTTTTTTTTTTAGGAGGGGGGGGGGGGGGTCTATGACCAGCCACAATAGTAATGTATAGAATCTCCCATAAAGTAGTTCAAAAGAAAAAAAAGATTTAAAAAAAAAAAAAAAAAAATTAAAAATCATTCCTTTCCCTAGAATACATATAAAAGTAGAAAATGACTGTGACACACATATACACATTAGGTATCCCTGTGTCTGACAGTGCCCGGTCTACTGAATATAGGGGATCTGCAGTGCTCCTGTTCCGTCGGGAAGGGGTTAATAGGAGCACTGCAGATACCCTATATTCAGCCAGGCTGAATTCCAAGTAGGGGAAGAAAAAACAGTCCTCAAGCTCAGGGAAGGGGCAGACAGACAACCAAAACACCCCCTCCCCTTCCCCAGCAACTACTGCACCCAAAAACTCCAACCATTTTAATTTTTTAAATTTTCCAGTTGCTTCTGCATTTCCATTTCCCATTACTCAAGTCAATAAGTTTTCCCAGTTTGTTGTGCTAAAATTAGGGGGGTCGGCTTATATTCGGGTCGGCTTATACTCGAGTATATACGGTACACACTGCAGGTTGCATATCCGCATCACAGGGCAGTTTCTACTCCAGATTTTCAGCAATGTGTAGACTGAAAAACCCCGCATGAGTTTTTTCTGTGTGAAAACCATAGCATTTATTGCAAATGAAATAGTTTTATATACCGTACTGCCGTATGTAAAGTAGCAAATAATAATTTGCATCTCTTCTAAACAAATATTTTCTACAATAAAACTAGAACCTTGCTGGTTAATTGCAGATGGACTTGTCATGGATCCTCTAATGCAGGGGTCCTCAAACTGCGGCCCGAGGGCCACATGCGGCCCGCCAAGCACTTCTGTCTGGCCCCGCCGACAAGCGTGCATTTATAATGAAGCTCCTGGGGAGCTCGGGCCAGGCCATGGAGCGCACTTCACTTTACCTATTGGAGGGCACCGCTCCCGATGTTTGTGCGACCTGCTCTACCTCCGGCCCACTGTTTAAAAAGTTTGAGGACCCCTGCTCTAATGGATCAGTATTCAGAATCATCCTGCAGGCTTATATGATATTCTAGATAGCTACTAGCAAACACCACCATATTTGCATTTTCCGGTTCAGGATCTAAGCCATGTGACAATGTTTCCTCTTGAGCAGAAAACTCAATCAGATAGGAGTGAGCTTAGGGTGGGAAAGTTTATGTACGCAGCTGGAATTAAACAGTGGTGGAGGCCCAGACCACAACTTGGCAGCCATGCTGTGACTCCAGCACACATAGTATTGGCTCTGCCTACATTAGCTGAACCATGCATGCTGATTGGCTCTGATCAGACAACTATTGCTGTTCAGTATGGGGCAGCACTGGCTGGCACGTCTGTTCATGAAGTTGTTTGATTGTATTTATTTTTTTTCAGTTAAAAAATTAATGACAAAGCAAACTTTTTTCCTTGCTAAAAAGTGGGTCTTATTGTCCGAAACATAAGGTATACAGTATTATGATTTTTTATGTTATCGCTTATTTGCAGATATTGAATCAAGTGGGAAAACTGTTGCTGCAGCAAAAGGGCTAAACCCCACTCACATACAGTTGGTACTGAACTTTAATTGCAAATATCAGATCTGGTTTGGTTGCAGATAAGCGGCTCATCAACTGTGTGGGGACTTTACTTTAAAGGGGTTGTCCCATCACAAGGATCCTATCTATACTGCTTGTTAATGTGAATGTAAGACTTTTCCTAAATACATTGTTTCAGCAAAACTGCTTTGTTTGTCCACTATATCACTTTATTCATTTTTTTTTTGGATACATCCCTTGACTTATCTGGTCATAAGTCAAGTGATGTATCTGCTGCTCTGAGGGGGGAGGGAGGAGGGGCTAATTGCACGGGAGCGAGCCTGGAGGGGGGTAGTTTACACTTTGGGGGGAGGGAAGGGGCCACCAATACAGACCCGGCATCCGCTGTAATAGAGAGGCGGATGCCGGGGAGCGTCTGACGCCGACACAGGTGAAGCCAGCAGCGGCAGGAGCGATGCTGCTATTCCGGAGGGGAGGGGGGTGGGGGGTGGAGGAGCGGAATAGCAGCATCGCTCCTGCCGCTGCTGGCTTCACCTGTGCCGGCGTCTACACTCCCCAGCATCCGCCTCTCTATTACAGCGGATGCCGGGTCTGTATTACATTGTGAAGGCTGTACGTCCGATGCCTAGTACATCGGCAGCGCACACGCAGGGCCAGCGGCATCGAAGCGACGACTTCTCGCCGCTAGCTTTGCATATGTAACCCCGCCCACCAATGACGCAACAAAGCCGGAAGACAGAAGAATTTACTGCAGCGAAGACTGGCGAGTATGCGACGTGGGACAACCCCTTTAAGGCTGCGGCCCCTGGAACGAGATCACACACCAAATTGACAGCACCGCTGGGAAAATGGCACCTTGGTCGTGTTTGACCAAGGCATTATCAGGACTAATACCCATGATCATTGTGGGCATTGCTGCAGCATCTCCACTGTATAATACAGCAGAAATTAAGCGGCTATGGCGGCCACTCAGCTGCCATATTAAATGGCCTTACATCTGCTGTACTATTACAGGAGTTAACTGCACTTTAATAAAGATATACTTACTAACGGCCCCTACCACAGCAGCTAAGTGATTTGGAAAAGAGTTTGGAAGTAGGCTCCCTTTAAGTGCAGAACCAAAAAGTTGCAACAGCCCTCTGAAAGCACCATCATTACTGTCAATACCTTCTGTATATAAAAATGGGGTTCTTGGTCTACATTTTTGAGCAAACTATATAAGTCCACCATTTAGATGGGTCCCTACACTAATAAAACTTACCGGTCTTTGGCCTAGGCCTCAGCCATGTTATGCTTAGTATCCACTACAGACAGAAGCCCTTTAACGCATTTCCATCATGTGGTGCATGTGTCAAGAGTTAATGCGAAGCAACCTACATGTACAGCGGTCGCACAGCACCATCTCGGGAGTTCACTAACAGCTGACCACATGCCGCAACCTCCAGACTCACAGCTAGCTCCATTCCTGGCTGCTTAACCCATTACAGTCAGAAATCAATAGCAACCGTTGTCATTGCAGCCTGCGATCACACAATGCTGATCCAACAATGGCCTCCCCGGCTACCTTGTTTGAAACAATTAAAAAAAAAAAAAAGCAAACAAAACACAAATTTTACAATAAAAATTGCTTTATTTAAAACAAACAAAAAATTATAAAACTACTATCCTGTACCGCGAATAAAAAGTGATTAGAAAGTCCGGTACCTCAATGGAAGACTGAGTTACTGTATTCAAAGTGATTCAATTGTATAAAAAGTAGCAAAACTAAAATTAGAGTTAGATATTGAATGTACCCCAAAATGACATAATAAAAATTACAAACAAAACTCTGCACGTCTCACCCTTTAGTGCTACACTATGACATCACACTGACTAATTAATTAACCCCTTCCCACCGCGGACATTTTTCGATTTTCGTTTTTGACTCCCCTCCTTCCAAACCCCATAACCATTTTATTTCTCCGCTCTCAGAGCCATATGAGGTCTTAATCTCTGTGGGACAAACTTTTCTTCATGACGCCGCCATTAATTATTCTGTACAATGTACTGGGAAGCTGGAAAAAAATTCAGAATGGGGTGGATTTGAAGAAAAAGTGCATTTGTGCGACTTTCTTACGGGCTTCGTTTCTACAGCGTTCACTGTGCAGCCAAAATGACATGTCATCTGTAGTCTATGTTTCAGTACGATTCCGAGGATAACAAATTCATATGGTTTTACATTTTAACCCCTTAACAAAAATCCAAAACTGTTAATTTTATATATAAGTCGGCATATTCTGACAGCCGTAACTTTTTTATACGTCCGTGTACGGGGATGCATAAGGCGTCTTTTTTTGCGGGGCCAGGTGTACTTTTTAGTTAGAACATTTTGGGGAATGGCTATTGCTTTGATCACTTTTTATTCAAATTTTTATGAGAGGCAAAACAGTTAAAAAACCGTGGTTTAGCACTTCTGACTTTTTTTTTTACGCTTCAGCGTTTATGGTGTGGGAAAAATATTTTTTATAGATTTGTAGAGCAGGCGTTTTTGGACACAGGGATACTTAATGTGTAGGTGTTTCACAGTACTTAAGTACTTTTATATTTGCTCTAGGTAAAAGGGGGTGATTTGAACTTTTAATATTTTACTTTTTTTTTTTTACTTTTATTTTTTGCATTTGTTAGACCCCTCAGGGAGCCTTCACACGGAGAATACGCTCTGCTCATTGTGAACATAAAACTCGTTCAGAATAAGCGCGTAAAAACCAGCTCCCATTGACTTGGGAGCCGGCATACGCACGTATCACATTGAAAGCAATAGGGAAAAAAGCCTCCGATTGATTTAAATGGGGAGCGCTCATATGCCGGCTCCCAATCAAGTCAATGGGAGCTGCTTTTTTACGCGCTCATTCTGAATGAGTTTTACGTTCAGAATGAGTGGACCGTATAGTCACTGTGAAGGCTCCCTTAGGGGTCTTGAACCCCAGGGAGTCTAAACACTAATGCAATGCATTACAATGCTAATGCATTGCAAAATACCGGGGCTTCTATTGCAGGCTACATAGAGTAGCCAGGAATAGAACAAATAGAATGACAGTTCGGAGAGCCTTTACAAAGCTCCTGGCTGTCATGGCAACGTGACGCCAGCCCCAAGAGCTTACTCTGGGTGCCTGCGATCACAGGGAAAATGGTGGCGCTATAAAACAGTCGACACCCAGCGGCTATGGTGGCCACCCGGATCCCGAGTGGCTGCCATAGTTAAACACCCGACATCCGCTGTAATAGTACGGCAGGAAGGGGTTAATGTGGAATGGTATAACATAGCGCATTGTACAGGTTAGAGTGATGACACAGCTTCTGTCTGACACTACAAATACATCTATACCAGAAAGTCTATTCGTCTGGTTCATCAGGGACCAGAAAAATGAAAAAAAAAGTCCTGTACGCACCACTAATTCATCCATCGCTTTCAGTCTTAAAATAACAGACACCCGTCCAACCCCTTTATAGCCCATGAGGTCTCTACATGTAACCACTATTTCAGTGGTCCACCTGTGCACCACTCTGGTCCTCGGATGGAACTTCATAATCGAACCCCTCAAATAATGACATATTTCCAGATAGTGTAGCATTATGTAGCTGATATATCATATCCTTATGCCAGTCTTGCACCTAATTTATGTCAGAAAATAGCCACTACCTCTAGGGTCCATGCACATACAGAAATCTTGTTCTCATATATTTCTGGTATTATTTACAGCAGTAAACTGATAAATGTAACTGGATGGATGGTTGGCTAAATCTGCCCCTATGTGTACTGCAAATTGGTGCCATCCAAAAATACAACTAGTCACCCTAGACTCCGCAAACTATAGTGGAGGCCCTAGGAACTGCAGCTCTACTACCATTCACTTGAATAGGTGCAGAGCTGATTCCGGCCATATACCTTGTATACAGAGAGTTACATCAGCTGATCTGTGTGGGGATTGGGTGCTGATCCCACCAAGGATCAGATACTGAAGACCTATCCTATGAATAGGTCGTCAGTATCCAAATTACTTGGGGTCTTGGACAAGCCTTTTAAGATTTTTTTGGTTGAGAATTTGTGGTCAGAATGTGGCCCTTCCATGAACCATCGACCATACACGTATGCAGGCCAGTTTCCCCTTCATGTGACATATGTACAGAGAATCACAAGGACATTTCCATGGGAATGGATGTGACAAAAAGAAACAAATAAGACTGGAAATTCCCAATAGGGATTTTTCAAGCAGTTTTATTTTCAGGAAGTCTACCACCTCGCCCCCAGGACATCCCCCACCACATTACAGAGCACATCATAGTGAAACCTTTAGCATGTACCGTATTTTTCGGACTATAAGACGCACCTAGATTTTAGAGGAGGAAAATAGGGAAAAAAAATTTTGAAGCAAAAAATGGTAAAATATTTAATATATGGGAGTTGTAGTTTTGCAACAGCTGCAAGGCCACATTGACAGGTGACCCTGCAGCTGTACGGGGATGCATAGAGTGGTTTTTTTTTGCGGGGCCAGAAGTACTTTTTAGTTATACCATTTTGGGGAATATCTATTGCTTAGATCAACTTTTATTGAAAAAAAAATCCGGTGGTTTATTATATATGATTTTCTACTTTTATATATATATTCTAGGGACAGGAGGTGATTTAGAACTTTTATTTATTTCATATTTTTAAAGCTTTTTTTTTTTTTTTTTTACTATTTTATTCCCCCCCGGGGCTTGAACCTGCGGTCACTTGATCGCAAGTCCCATAGACGGCAATACAACTGTATTGCCGTCTATGGGACATTCTGTCTATTAGTATTACGGCTGGTCCTAGGCCCAGCCGCGATACTAATATAGCAGTGACAGGCCTGGGAGCCTCATTAGGCTCCCGGCTGTCACCCTAACAGGTCGGCTCCTGCGATATCGCCGCACAGGAGCCGGCCTGCAACTTTACAGGTACGGGGCCGGTGGGGACCAGCCCCGGGGGAGAAGGGGCCGCTGATACTGACCCGGCATCCGCTGTACTAGAGAGGCGGATGCCGGGGAGGGATAGACGCCGGGGCCTGAGACATCGCTGCCCTGCCCTGCATGAAGCCAGCGGCGGGTGGACGGAGGAGCGGAATAGCATCACTCCTCCCGCTGCTGGCTTCATGCAGGGCAGGGCAGCGATGTCTCAGGCCCCGGCACCTGTAATGGCGTCTATCACTTGCCGGCTTCCGGCCCTCTATTACAGCGGATACCAGGCGCCACATTCGGCCTATAAGACGCACCCTTCTTTTCCCCATAAATTTGGGGGAAAAAAGTGCGTCTTATCGTCCGAAAAATACGGTATTTCACTTTCGCAGATTTGAAAAAAAAAAAAAAAAAAAAAAAAGATACTTTGAAGTCTTATACAAATTAAGCAGTTGTTGAACAGGGGTGGGGGCCCTCAGCCTCTGGAGAAGATGAACATTCTTGAGGGGGGTGGGAGACTCCTTCTAAAGAGCAGGTCACCAGAAGACAATGCTGGATCTGCGCTGAGCTAAGGGATTTTTGGCACCATTATGATTACAGCACTGAAGTGCACACACATAATGTCTATCCCAGCATCCACAGCAATCCATTGCGGCTCAGATACAGAGCTCGTTCCTTGCTTGGCTAAGGTAGTTAGAATTCCTATCAGTCAGAGGAACAGAGCACTGTATGAGTAAATAACCTCCACAGGAAAGTCGATATAAGGACACCAGCCCCTCAACCTAAGGAGGTACATTACCCAGCAGAATCATCCAAACATAACACCGGCCCCAGAGAAGATCCTCAGCGACAAAGTCACCATGCCAGATGATTGTGTGAAAGCATCAACACTGGGTGTCAGTGTGAAGAGACCACTGGGGGTGCACTCCCTGCATCCTGGCAATGTCTAATTAGCCCTTTGTCCCTTTCTATGTGTTCCCTGCGCATAAACTCCCTTTCATTTAAAAGAAAAAAAAGAAAAATATGCAACAAAAAACCCGCACCTTTTCTTCATCGTGTGGTCTCAGTCAAAGTGATGCAGGCTCTATTCTCAGGTTTGGTGTAGGTCCCAAAAATTGCAGACGGGTGTATAGGCCCATTAAAACGTAAATGTTCACACTTGCTGACTTGCAATTGCGGATAAAATTACGGTCGTGTGCATGTGAACTAATGGAAACAGTTACAGCTAAACATATCATGAAATAATGCCTGGAAGTCTCTGATGCCACAGTGACACACTATGTCACTAACAGAGTCCTCTCCTACCTATAACTAGTGTATGAGTATATGCCATCACTGCAGCGAGGACATACGCCACCACCAAAGCTTTATGGCAAATCCATTTAATGGATGCAAAGCGATATCCTTCCATTTACATAGAGATTAGTGTTAATTTAAAAAGAAAAAAAAGGGGGGGGGGGGATCAGTTTCAGGCTGTAACCTTTGTGAGACCACCATGGAAAAAAAATACAGCGGTTTACATTACCTGCAAAGTGATTGAGATTGTGGCTAATCCCATCCACATATTGCAGAAAAAAATCTTCAGTGGAGACATTGGCTTTAACCATGTAGGTTTAATAAAGGAAGAAAATCCACTGAGAAAAACTCAGCAAAAATGCAATGAAAAACACTGTGGAAAAAAAGTGATGTGTTTCCGCTGCAGTTTTTCAGCTGTATTTTGCTACGTGTGGCCACAGCCTGTTTTTTGGACAGACACAAAAATATTGTATATTACGATTTTGTGTCCATCCAAAAAATACAGACAGAAAAGGATCCGTTTTTTGCACCTGTTAAACAGCTGTACTAAATGGATGTATAAAATGTGATATGAATGGAGCCTATTACACAGGATAGCTGAGAGCAGGTTTTGGCCGCAGTGGTCGCTTGTGTCATTGCTGAAGTGTCAGAACCAGAGATGGAGCCTTCAAATCTGTGACTTCAGGGTAAAGAAAAGGTGAGAAAAGCCCAGAAAATCTATTTAACAGGTTATGTCAGCATTGTATGTGTAAGGCTCCGTTCCCACGGAGTAACGCGCCGTGCATTCAGACATGTATACACATGTCAGGGTGTGAACGCTCAAAACAGATCCCATTCACTTCAATGTGTGCCGCCTCACGCGCGCTACACATTGAAATCAATGGGTTAAAAGCCTCCCATTGATTTCAATGTGTAGCGCCCGTAAGCCGGCACACATTGAAGTGAATGGCATCTGTTTTGAGCGCTCACACTCTGACATGTGTATACTTTTCTGAATGCGCGGCGCGTTACTCCGTGGGAACGGAGCCTAAAAGCTTCCGTTAACAATTTCCTGTTGCAGCCATTTTTTGATTTTCGTTTTTCACTCCCTGCCTTCTAAAAGTCATAACTTTTTTTTATTTTTCCATTATCATAGCAGTATAGAGACTTATTTTGAGTGGAAAAACTGTACTTTGTAATGGTACCAAATAATACTCAAGAAAGTACTGGAAAAAATAAACAATTGGAAAAAAAACTGCATTTGCGCCATTTGCTTACTAGTTTCATTTTTACAGCGTTCACTATGCAGCCAAAATGAAATGTTCCTCGTATTCTTTAAATCAACACGACCACAATGATACCAAATTTATATAGTTGTCACGTTTTAATACCTTTACAAAAGTAAAAAAAAAAAAAAAATTTAAAATTTTTTTTAGCTGCCATATTGTGACATCTTTAACTTTTTAATGTTTACGTGTACAGAGCTGTGTTAGGCTAGGTTCACACTCGCACCTTCTCTCTGCCTGGGATTCCATTTCCCATTCTGCTTTAAAGAGGACCTTTCATTGATTTGGGCACAGGCAGTTCTATATACTGCTGGAAAGTCGGCTTTCCTGATGTGCCCCGGGTAAAGCGCTATCAGTCCCGGTACAGTAGTTCTTTACAGTCAGAAGGGCATTCCTGACAGTCTGTCAGGAACGTCCTTCTCCACAGCAGTGCCTATCGCGCTGTACAGTGTGAGTGGGGAGGTACGCCCCCTCCCTCTGCTCACAGTGCTAGTCCATAGACTAATATTATCAGGAGGGGAGGGGGCGTTCCTCCCCGCTCACACTGTACAGCACGATAGGCGCTACTTTGAAGAAGGACATTCCTGACTGACTGTCAGGAATGCCCTTCTGACTGTAAAGAACTACTGTACCGGCACTGATAGCTCTTTACCCAGGAACAGATCGGGAAAGCCGAATTCAGCGCACTGTCGGCTTTCCAGCAGTATATAGAACTGCCTGTGCCCAAATCAATGAAAGGTCCTCTTTAAAGATGCAGAAAGAAAAGTTCTGCAAGCAGTGCTTTTTTCTTGCCACATATTTCGCCCATTTCGGGTGGAAACCTGGCAGACCCCAAAGCCTATGGTGTCCGCGTGTAACCGCTTTTTTAAGTGGACTAGTTTTCCTTACAGGGAAGCCTCTTAGGGTATGTTCACACAGAGTATTTTGCAGGTGGATTTTGACACGGAATCCACCTCAAAATCCGCCTACAAAAAAGTCTCCCATTCATTTCAATGAGAGTCAATCGCTCTTTTTTCCTGCTAGCGATTTTTGCAGCTAGCAGGAAAGAGAAGCAACAAGCCGCATCTTCATGTGGTTTCTGCAGCTGAGTCAGCCACTGTGTCTGTGGCTAAAGACTCACTCCTGATTAGGCCCATTCATTCATTTGGGCCTAATCAGGAGCGGGATACTGCATCGGCATCCAATTGCGGCTAGCCGCTCGGAAAAGTCACACGGCAAAAAAGGTGTATGCCGTGTGAACTTACCCTAAGGGCTAGTTCACACAGGGCAACATGGTCAGGATTTTGACACGGAATCCACATGAAAATCCTGCCGCCTCCCATTGAAATCAATAGGAGCCGGTCATTTCCTTTCTCCGCAAGCGGTTTGTTCCCATGCGCATAAAAAAAGAACCAAGCTGCCCTTTCTTCAGGCACATTCCACGGCTGATTCAGCCGTGGCGTCCGCCTCGCGACACCACCGTCCGGACTAGGCCCATTCATTTGGGCCTAATCTGAAGCTTAAAACCGCAACGGGATGTCAGTGCACTACACCGGCATTCCTTCGCAGCAGCCGCAACGGCATGTGTTCACGCGGAGTCCTGTGTGAACTAGCCCTAATACTGCTACGGTGTCCTGTGTAGAAGATAAACATTTTTATAGTTCGGCAGTTTGAGGACGCTTACTTTGTTTGGGTTTGTTTTTGTATTTATTTTATTTGGAATCCAATGGGTGATTTGAATTTGTTTCTTTTTTTTTTTTTTAATGAGTTTTTTGATATTTTTAAAAACTTTATTTTTCACTTTTTCTTTAACCCCCAACCCACCCCCGGGAGTTTGAATGTGTGATCATTACACTGTAATACAGTGGGGACAGGCTCGGGAGCCTTTATAAGGTTTATAGTTGTCATAGAGACAGGGCAGCTCCCAGGATCTCGTCGTGCCGGACCCGTCCTGCGACTATAACCTAAGGAAAGAGGTAGGGTGCCACGGAAGGAGCGGTGGGTTCATCTGCCATGATAGCATGGCCGATATTGGGAAGGGGTTCCAGTTCTTACACTATCTCTCAAAAATGAATTAAAATAATGATTTTATCCTGTTGGTTTCAGAGGTTCAGCAGAGAGTTTCTGCACAGGTCCCCCATTTCAGCCACTCAATGCAACACTTGAACAAAGCATCAGAACTGCGCCACTGACAGGCTGACAAGGCAAACAAAGTCCAGGGCCTTGAATAAGACTCTGCTGAATAACCATCTGAATGGACAAAGGAGTATATAGTATGTGTTATTTCAGAACTGGGACATCCCTTTAACTGACACCTTTAATAATGAAGTTTGCTTCCAAGCATAATTCACGACTGCCTTTTACTAATATAATAAATATCTGCTAGCAAAGCAGTATGAACAGAGCCTGAACAGGCTGACCCCACCACACCACAGTTCTCAAGATCAGCACCTTAGAACCAAATGATTTATTTATAGACCTGGAGATTAATAGTGCAGCTCGTCTGGAAGACACTCACTGATCTCATATGTAACACCGGTGAGGGCCCTGTCACTGTAATAGAGACAATATAGAGCACTCCAGTGTTTGTCTATGGAGCCAAAAACTGCAGTCCAGTAGTCAGCTGACCGCACAGACCCCTGCCCTCAGATCAGAGGTCAAGGAAATCACAATAACTGAATAGTAAATCGCTGTAGTGAAGCTGACAATGTCTTCCTGTAGATCGAGGCCGATTTACATAACTCTGTCACTTCCTGGTGAGTTCTAGAGTTTCATCTATATGACCTAAAAGGGTTTCCCAACTTCAAGCTGATTATTCCCCCCACAGGATAGGTTACTACCAAGGCTGCACACAGATCGGCTGTTCTTGCAGCTGATAATGGACCGGAGGTGCCCATAGCAGCGCTTTTATTTAGGTAATAGACGCAGCATTGTAATTTCCCAATCCCAACGCTATGCAATGGATGGGGCTGCTGGTCCCCCCCCCCATCCTAGTCCAATGAGGTCACCACTAGTGATCACATAACTATGCCGGATGCCACAATAGTTATACTATTTAAGCTTTGTTCACATCTGCGTCGGAGTCTGTGAATGAGACTGTTGCAGATTCCACTGAAAATCAGAGAAAAGTCCTGAGCAAAAAACTTCTCTCGGCCGGTTTTATACTGAAACCAGGCAGAAATCTGGCAGACCCCATTATAGTTTATGGGGTCTGCGGGTAACCACTTCTTTAGCGAGCGGGCTCTTCATCGTTTGGGCCCCATATTGGATACGAACGCATGGAGAGCACAGAGCAAGTGTGAACCTAGCCTCGTCCTGCCACTGGGTACTGAACGTTCTACTGACGCTCATCTGGAAGGACAGGTCATCGATAAGAGACAGTGGGGGAGGGGGGTGGAAGAACACCCATTACTCTCACTGATTTAGCTCTTTGAAATGGTCTCTTCACCGTTTACATTGTACGCCACCTCTATCTTAGTGGCCACGTGATGTAATTACAGCCTTATTCTGCACACTATTGTAATTACATTACCCGGCTGATATAACGCAGACACCATGTGATGTAAACAGTGAACAGATCACAGCACTCGGCCCCCTCAAACTGCTGATCTCACCTGCTTCCCCCCCCCCCCCTCTCTTATTGATGAGCAATTATTAAATAAACCGTGCTAACTCTTTAAGGCTTTGTTCACATTTTGCTATGACTTCTATTTATACGATTTAGCAGCTTTTCCACTGCAGACTTTTTGCTGCAATGTGTAGCTGGGATTAGCCAGAATCCCATCCACTTTGCAGGTAGTGTAAAACGCAGGAAACCTCAGCAGCTGTGAACAGATCCCAAGACTTGCATAATAAAAGCTGTAACACACGCGGCAGTGAGCAGCCAATCAGATCGCAGGTCACATTCTTTGACGGCTCTTCAGTAGTGAGAGCAGCCGCCTGATTGGTTGCGCTTGACAACAACAAGACTTCTCCCGGGCTATTGTCCTCTAATCGCCCATACTGCAGCTGTACAGTACACACACTGAGGTACCGCTGCGACACGTCACATTAGCTATGTCCCGTATCACACATGACGTCAGAGCGGCCAACCTGACTGCGGACACCATAAACCCCTATTACGTCACCGCCAGGATGGGGGAGGAAGGTCCGCATCATCCCCCCGAGGACAGAACCAGGCCACTGTGGAACAATAGCAGGAAAGTTTTGACGTGCGCCGCCATCTGGAGCCCGCGACTTCCCCGGACCCGCCGGCCGATCTTACTGCAAGCTATGTGCGCTAACTACACACACGAGCAATCGTATGCGGGCGAGAAGCCGCTAACTGCGCCACAAGCTGGGGAGGGGGAGGAGTAAGCACCTCTTTATCTGACTAACTCCGGGCTGAGAGTAGCTGCCATCCCAACAACTCACCATGAGAGGCCGGGCCGGTGCGCTCATACACTACAGCGGGCAGCCTCCGTCTGCGGCCTGGTAGTGGTCGGCTAGTGAATGGCGGGTGCGGAGCCCGGGGCAGTGGGCATAGGACTGCGGCGTACACACACACAGGCCTGGGTGCCCGGACTCGTTATTTGTTTTGATGTGCGCAGTGCACTCTGGGAAGCCGCGGGGGGTGAACAGCTGAGAGGATGTAAACAGTGTAGCAACGTGACCGGCTACAGCGCTGACCAATCAGAGCGCGAGTCTGGCAGGCCGAGGGCTGTGACGTCACAGACATGGGCGGGATCTGTTTATATAATTAGTTACCTGATGGGGCTTTATTTAGTGGGGTAGTGTGTGTGTGAGGTGTGTGGGCCGCTGGGGGGCGCGGGTGGCAGCCCGAGTGCTGGCTGGGGGCCCTCAGTTCTCTGTCATTCCGCCTGTGTCTGTGTGACATGTCTGTCCTTTGTGTCTCCCAACTTCCGGCGCCATGTGACTTGTCTGAGGTGTGAAGTTTGTAGTAGTGCCTGAGTGTCTGACTTTACCTCACATGGAAGCCATTTCTATTCCTTTATTGTGCACATTTACCCTCAACTATTTATGTTTGGGAGTTTTTTGATGAGTGTCTTGGAGGTTTTTTTTGTTTTTTTTTAATCCTACATAAACCCTAAAGTGTTACACAGGATATCCTGGTAAGGGCATATTCACACAGCAGTGCTGCTAGAAAGTTTTGTCCTTTCTGCCAAAACAGCCCCATTTAAGTGAATGAGGCCCCATGGGACGGGAAAAACCACGTCGGAAACGCATTGCGGTTCTTTCCACAGCACTTTAATCAGAAAATTCTCTGAGTTTTCCACGCAGACTTTCTGTTACAATTACATCTACAGGGAACCGCCAGCATTTCCATATACATATTTAATTGACATGCTGCGATTTCTAAAACCGCATCGATTTTAGAAATCACAGCGTGTCTGCACTGCGGTTTTAACCACAAAGTGGGCCTTGGATTTGCCAGAATCCCATCCACTTTACAATTACTGTAAAACGCTGCGATTTTGCCCGCTGCGTTTCCGACCCGTGGGGCCCCAGCCTAAAAGTAATTTTCCACTAAAAAATTTGCCACCTGGTTCTCTTTACCCCCTGCTGCTTTTATAACTGTACTGCAGCAAGACTGGAAGTGTCCTTTCCACACTTTTTGGGGAAAAAAATGCAAGCTGCTTAACTGCTCCATTGCTGCAAACCTCATCAAACTTTAGGAGGGTTATAGTAAGGAAACCCTGGGTTGGAGTGATCTGGTAGGGTCCCTTATAAGCCCATCTAGTACCTCCTTTGGTAGTGGACCCTCCTCTATCTAATCACTATGAACCACCTCTTTTACCTGGGGAACTCTGGGCCTAAACTGGACCACAGGCTGCGTACCCCCATGACAGTCTGTTTTCCAGCCTTCCGTCCCGCTGTTCTGCACTAGAGTGAAGTAAGGAGGAAACTTAAACCATCTCTACTAGGCCATTCTCCTTGAAATCCGGCTGGATTTGCTCCCAGGCAGCATTGGTTATGGGCCCCTCTGAGTCATTGCCTGCTATGACATAGATTCTGGTCTTCTCCCACAACACTGGTTCTGGTACTGGAACCCCTCCAGGCCCACTCATTGCCTCCCCAATATGAATATAGATACTTCTAAAACTCACACTATGAGCCCTATATACCTGGCTACCTACTCTCTACTCTGGGTCCTCTTCCTGAGCTCTGGCATTTCCCAGATGTACACTCAGACCCGAGCCTTGAGTTATAGGTCCAGGGACTCCATCTTCGCAGTCTCTCAGTTCTCTCCAGCACTAGCTGCTGGTTGGGGGATTTCCAGGGGATTGCTTACACCCCCTTAGCTTCTTCAACTTGTGATTAGAGATGAGCGAGTACTATTCGAAACGGTAGTTTTGAATAGCACGCTCCCATAGGAATGAATGGACGCAGCCGGGGCCGGCATCCTGCCACTTAAAGGGGTATTCCCATGACGATTGTTCACTAACCTGCAGGCTGTTGTGCTCTCTTCACTTCCTGCTTCTCTCGGCACATAGGTGGGCGGGGTTTCACTTGCACGGGATTGGTTGTAAATGAATTACCACAGTGTGAAGCTGATGTAGCAGAGCTGGATTTGAGTCAGTTTGCATTACATACAGAGGGAATGGACTCCCTATCTCAGCCCTTATCAGCCAAATTCAATTAAACCGACTGATAAGAGCTCAGAAATCCCAGAGCTCTCATCTCCCCTATCTGAGAAGCTCCGCTACTTAAAAGACACAAACAGCTCAGAGCTGCTCCCAGCCCCTCCCTCTCCCCCCCCCCCCCCCCTGAGAGCAGGCAGCTACATCACTTGACAAATGAGCAGATAATCCCAAGGGCCATAGAAACGCAGTGTAAACAATGAAGTGAATAAATTAAGATAGCGGCCAAACAAAGCAGTTTTGATAAAGCAATGCATTGAGGAAAAGTCTTAAATCCACATAAACTAGCAGTATAGATAGGATCCTTTTGAGTAGCCCATGATGCCACTCTTCAGAGGAGATTCAAATAGTAGAACAACTTGCAATTGGCCACCTTAAATACCTTTTCTCATGATTGGATACACCTGGCTATGAAGTTCAAAGCTCACTGAGGTTACAAAACCAATTTTGTGCTTCAGTAAAAAGTAGTTAGGAGTATTCAAATCAATAAAATGATAAGGGTGCCCATACTTTTGCACCGGTCAAATTTTGGTTTAATGCATATTGCACATTTTCTGTAAGTACAATAAACCTCATTTCAATCCTGAAATATTACTGTGTCCATCAGTTATTAGATATATCAGACTGAAATGGCTGTTGCAAACACCAAAATATTTACAACTAAAAATGATTAAGATTAATAGGGGTGCCCAAACTTTTTCATAGGACTGTATCTGGACTGCAAAGAGATAGTAGCAGAGTGTATAATGGAGGTATAAGTGAGGGGCACAGGGCGGACAGGGGTGTCTAGGGCCCACCAGTGGAATTGTTTTTAGGGGCCCACAGCCAGGACCCCTGTAGATGAGCTGTACCAAGACAGGACTGCTAAAGGTAATAACATATCAGGAGCCATGCTGCTCACCTGCCACTGCTATATCCTGTATGGCAAGTGAACAGCGTGGCTCCTAGAATTGTCACCATTACCTGTAGCCACACCGTCCTGGAAAAGGTGTCTACAGAGTTCCTGGCTGTCAGACTCCCACAGATGTAATATTGATGGCCTATCCTAACGACAGGCCATAAATATTAGAAACATGGATAAATCCTTTCAAGATGTTGTCCAGGAATTGGAGCAACCCATGTGCCGGGTGGGAAGTTTAAAATAAAAAAGCATCCTCTCCTGTCCTCAGCACCCCGTTGTCCACTGACAGTATCTATTCAGTCTCGTGCTGGCACCTTCTTGCTGGGAGTCCTGCATCTCATGTGATTTCCAGAAATTAGGTGTTGCCATGAGACCGAAGAGAGGCGGAGGACAACAGGGTGCTGGGGACAGGTGAGTATATATTTTTTTGTCTTTTAATTTTTACACCTCTGTGGCAGCCACAGGGGTCACTCCAATTTATGGGCAACCTCTTTAAAGGGGTTGTCTGGGCCAAATTTGTTTCTGACCACTTCGCTGGTCCCCCACATACAGTGGCCTCTTCAATGGTCCCCATACTGTATGGGAAACAGTGACAGGGCCATTATATTATCTGGGGGCAGTTATGGGGGTCAACATCCTGTGGGGGGATATTCAACTGTGTGGGACATATTAAAGGGGTTATCCAGGTTTAATGACCTATGGCCTATGCTCATGATAGTCCATAAATACCTGATTTGGGGGGGGGGGGCTGACACACGGCCCCATCAGCTGTATGGAGTATGTTCTGTACACAACAGAGGGCAGGAAGCGGAAAGCTTTATCCACTGATATACAGTGGACAGAACTTTCTGCTTCCGGCCCTGAATTGTGTACAGGACGGGTGACGGAAGTGGCTCCGTACAGCTAACCGGTCCGGGGGCCAGGTATCTGCCCCGTACAGATCAGGTATTTATGATCTTGTAGTGGCAAACCAGGACAGGTGGTCTGTCACACAGGGGATGAGATCACATGTTGTAGGTGAATGGGGGAATAACAGAAGCCAACAAGCAGATGCAGGGTATCTCGGCATTCCCAAAGATGGGTGGGATGCCTTGTTTATTTATACTCTTCTGACAGGGTGTAACAAGATGTAACCACAAATACAATTGGTTAACATATATTTTCAAATGCTTTAGATGAGTTATGCAATTTTGTGTTCTTCACAGCTCATCCAATAACGATTACTTAGCAATTGTTAGCACGCAAATGGTTTATCTTATCTGAACATAAGGCTACTGAGCTAGCGTAGATCCACGAGTCAGCTAGTTCAGCAAACAAGAGGCCCTTATGCATAGCAGAAATTAGAAACATATAGTCTTATTAATCCAGGGTCTTGTAAAGAGTCTCATAAAGTAGGGAGAAACTGGGGGCTCCTTCATCAGATCTGTACTGAGGATTAACCATAAAAAAATTATGCCTGGACGACCCATTTAATATACTCCCTAACGCCTCACACTTTAAAAAGGTTGTCCAGTATATTATATACAGTCCTATGAAAAAGTTTGGGCACCCCTATTAACCTTAATCATTTTTAGTTCTAAATATTTTGGTGTTTGCAACAGCCATTTCAGTTTGATATATCTAATAACTGATGGACACAGTAATATTTCAGGATTGAAATGAGGTTTATTGTACTAACAGAAAATGTGCAATATGCATTAAACCAAAATTTGACCGGTGCAAAAGTATGGGCACCTCAACAGAAAAGTGACATTAATAAGGGGGCCACACGGTGGCTCAGTGGTTAGCGCTGCAGCGCTGGGCCCTGGTGTTCAAATCCCGCCAAGGGCAAAAAAAAACCCATCTGCAAGGAGTTTGTATGTTCTCCCCGTGTTTGCATGGATTTCCATCCCATATTCCAAAAAAGACATACTGATAGGGAAAAATGTACATTGTGAGCTCTATGTGGGGCTCACAATCTACAAAAAAAAAAAAGAAAAGTGACATTAATATTTAGTAGATCCTCCTTTTGCAAAGATAACAGCCTCTAGTCGCTTCCTGTAGCTTTTATTCAGATCCTGGATGAAGGTATTTTGGACCATTCCTCTTTACAAAACAATTCAAGTTCAGTTAAGTTTGATGGTCGCCGAGCATGGACAGCCCGCTCTCAAATGATCTGAAAACAAAGATTGTTCAACATAGTTGTTCAGGGGAAGGATACAAAAAGTTGTCTCAGAGATTTAACCTGTCAGTTTCCACTGTGAGGAACATAGTAAGGAAATTTTAAATATACATACTCATCTGTCCCAGTTGCCCCGTTGTGGTCCTGCATCTCCCGGTTCATCTGCTTTCCCAGGTTTCTTCCGGTGTTGTGCTGAAGAAAGAGGACCCGTGATGTCACAGGTCGTGACATTCAGGCCCCTGCGCTGTTTGGCCTCAGCGGTCAGCAGTTTCTGCACAAAGTCAGAAGACACTGTGGGAGCAGATGAACTTGGAGGTGCCAGACGACAATGGAGCAATGGGGATAGGGAAGCATGCTTTTTTTTCACTGTCCCCAGCTTATTTAAACTTTAAAAGGGTTGTCCATTTTTGTCTGGACGACCCCAATAATATTCCCCAGGATATTGCCCTCCATCACTGACTCCCTGCCCCACAATATAATGGCCCCCTCAATGGTTCCCATACAGTATAGAAGACCCTTTATGGGGATGGGGGGAAGGGAACTAGTGTATGGGGGGAAATAGTGAAGGAACGACTGTAAGGGAGGTGGAGCAGGTGAGTTGGCCACTGTATGGGATGAATATATACTCCCCATACAGAGGTCAACTGTATGGGGCGACCAGTGTATGGGGAAGTGGGGATGTGAAAGGACCACTATATGGGGGGGGGGGCTAAGTAAGTTGGCAACTGTATGGGAAGGAATAGTGAAGGGACAACTGTATGGCTGATACGATAGCCCCTTCACTGGTTCCCCCCCCCCCCCCGGGCCAAAGACATCACAGAAGAGCATCAGATGCCTCAAGGAGGCCCCCTCTCATTAACAATAAAAATAAACACTTGCTCTCTCATTGATACATATAGGGATCTTATTTTTGAAGTGTTTAGAGGAAAGGTGAATGTAGGGAAAGATGCAGGTCATGGTCAACAACAACATTGGAGCTGCAATTCTGAGCTAGGACAGTACATAGTGTCAGGGTCTGGGGTTGCTAGGTGGTCTGGCATAGACACAAAAGTCCAGTTTCTTTAGTCCAAAACAAAGGTAGAGTTTATTTTCACTCAAAAAGGCAGTGCATCAAGAAAAGGAAACAATACAAAAATAAATCCCTGCCTGGCTAGGCTCTAACTAAACATAGAATAGGTTACCTCAACTAGAATAACAGAAATCCAAAAAAAGCCAGTGGAATCATTCAGGACACAGCTCTCAAAAATATGACCTCTCTGTCAGCTATCCAACCAAACGCTGCCAAAGTGTTGCTGCTGGAGCAACTTCTTAAGCCTCCTTGACGAGGAGACTCTCTGCAGCTGAGTCGCTGCCGGAACATCCCCAAAGTGTGGACTGGAGGTGGGTGGAATGACAGGTCCACTACCATCTTGCTGGCAGAGGTCATAATAGGCCTTCTGGGGTTCACCGGTCATATAGGGTGCAATGACGTCTGCCCAGTCAGCAGCTGGCAGTTTCTCCCGTTCGGCCACTCTCTCAAACACGGTCAGGAAGGCCTCCACGTCATCATCTGGGGTCATCTTTTGCAAAGCTCTTTGCACAGCCCGCTTCTCATCTCCGTACTCCACAGGTCTCTGCAGGCCAGTGACACCAGTCTCTTTAAGGAGTGTAATCTGCTCCAACAGCAAATGGTTGGTCTTCTGTTGCTGCACATTGGACTGCACGAGATGCTTCAATATCTCCTCCATAGTCCGGGTTTGTATAGCGGCAGCAGCCTTTACCCAAGACATAAAAAAAAAAATTCTCCTGCAAGGAGTGGACGTATCATTGCCCCTAACAACCGCTGTATGCCCACGTCCTCCACCAATTGTCATGGTCTGGGGTTGTTAGGTGGGCTGGCATAGACACAAAAGTCCAAAAAGGCAGTGCAGCAACAAAAGGAAACAATACTAAAATAAATCCCTGCCCGGCTAGGCTCTAACTAAACATAGAATAGGTTACTTCACCTAGAATAACAGAAATCCAAAAGCCAGTAGAATCATTCAGGACACAGCTTCAAAAATATGACCTCTCTGTTTGCTCTACAGCCAAGCTCTGACAAAGTGTTGCTGCTGGAGCTGACTTCTTAAGCCTCCTTGACGAGGAGACTCTCTGCATCTGAGTCACTGCCGGAACATCCCCAAAGTGTGGACTGGAGGGGGGTGGAATGACAGGTCCCACTACCAATCCTACCTGTTATTCCTAAAAATCCAGCCCAGTAACCGGAACTTTGAAATAACCCTCAGCAGACGAAATTATCTGCTGAGAAACATTCTTTCTGGAGTTTTCTCATTTCACCCACCTTAGTAGTCTGGGGAGATATACACCCGCTCCATGATCTGACCAGCCATCGGCTTACAATAGCTTTCACGGCCCAGTGGGTCAATGTTTTGAGTGGCAGTGGCCACCGTCTAGACACACAACAAGGCCAGGTGGTAGTACTGACACCACCCTGTGGGTGCAAGCCCAGGTTCAACACAAGGTGGGCCCCATTTAACTCCTCCAGTTTCTCCTCACTGGATCATTTCGCATCTCCAACGTCACCAGGGCAAGCCATTGCTGACACTCCTGCTCATTCATTTCTTGGCTGCAAGGTGTCGAGCACATTACTTGATATGATGGTACATGCTGGAGCGTCAGAGCAGTAGAAGGTGGGGAATTATTACTGCATGCAGCATACCTAAGGTATGTGTTATTTTGAAATTCTACATTGAAGTCTCATGAGGGAAGTGTGTCACCTTCTGAAGCCCCTTGAGGAGGTTCAGGCCACCAAGTGTGTCAGAAGCCTGGACAATATAAGAATCAGTGATGTCATCCCTTTAATATATACTGTATCATGCAGAAAACATTTACAGTCAGGCAATGAGAGTACGAAGAATAACAACTTGGTCACTTTTGGAAGATAGTTTAGCTCTTTCGACTGGCTGGCTAGGCATACTGACAATGTGCCTGAAAATTTTCTTGAAGTTCTGTAATTGTCATTCCTTGATGCTACATCTGCTTCCATTAAGTGTTCACACTGTGAGCTGACATGCGTCTTTTCTTTATCATCAGGCATGCTTGATATGGCTGTACTGAATCTATGTCAACTCGAACCCAAAACAACACACTGGGCATTTACGAAAGAGAAAAGACTTATGTGAGCTTAACCAACATATGGTTTATTCTTTATTATATGTTGTAATGTTGTAGCTTTTATTCAGATCTGCCAGTTTTGACTAAGTTTGTTTTAGCGAGTATCTCCACACAGATGTGTGGAACCGCATATATAATAATTTTTTGATACTTACTTTTCTCTTCAGTCATTTGTGGATCGCTAAGTATATGTATCTGCTTACTGTAGCTAGATCATATGGGTCTTCTGATGAGTGGACGCCCCTTTACCCTGCCCCTGATGACACTGGATGGCCGCGACCAATCTGAGAGCGCCGCATCAGACGGTAGGTGGGGTTGGGGCGGAGAATTTGATTCTTAGTCTGCAGAGACGCCGCACTTGGTGGCATATACCAACAAAGTACCCTGTCCTACCATTTGGGGCAGGGGAACTGCGGTTTTGACTGCAAATTTCTTGCTACTATCGTGAGTTTAGTAACTCCTCCTGATGAACGAATCCGATACAGGACTAGTGAAACGCGTAGAGGAGAATGTTAGTCTGTGGGGCAGGAATTATCTACACTAATATCCCTATATGGGAATGTGTCTAGGCCAGGGGTCGGCAACCCCTGGCACGCGTGCCAAGACTGGCACGCGAGGCATATTTTGCTGGCACGGCAGGCAGCCTGCGACTTTCATGCATTAAATTAAGAGAGCGCGTCCCTTCAGTGCTCTACTAAAGCTGAGGTGTAGGACACGCCCCCTTCTCTCCCTGCCACCAATCAGAGGTAAGTCTCTCACTGCACAGGATAAGGGCTCCCTGGACCTGCTGTTACACGTGAGGAGGAGCTCCTGCCGTCTGCAGCCCTGAGGAGGAGAGGAAGCTGAGCAAAGTGAAAGCAAACACAACACCAGGTACGTGTGTGTTATTCTTATTACTGTCAGGCATTTGGGGTTACTACTTTAGTTTTAGTAACTCCATGTGCCTCACATTAATAGCAGTCAACCCCATCATGTCCCTCACATTAACCCCTGTGTACCTCATATAAGTGTTAATAACATGTGAGACATATGGGGTACTATATAATGAAGATATTTACTTAATTATTATCTCCATATGTCTCACATATCAGTATCCCTTATGTAAAGCACACAGGGGGTTAATGTGAGGGACATTATAGGCTTAACTGCTATTAATATGAGGTACATGGAGTTGCTAAACTGTGACACACATGACCAGACTTTATCTACAACGGTGGATATAAGTACAGACCTATACATGTCAATAGACCTGTATATACAGCCATTCTTTTTGTGGCTGTGTATCTGGGTCAAATTGAAGAGCTGAAAATTATAGAGTAGGTCCTCTATCTGTCCTATACATACCCTATATCTGTCCTATACGTACCCTATATCAGTCCTATACGTCTCCTATATCTGCCCTATACATACCCTATATCTGTCCTATACGTCCCCTATATCTGTCCTATACATTCCCTATATCTGTCTGCATTTGTGGCCCTGTCAATTCATTTTTAACATATAGGTCAGTGAAAACCACATCCATGCCATTTGTGTGCAGGAGGCCTAAGGCTGAGGCCCCACGTTGCAGAAATGCACCGTTTTTGTTGCAGATTTTGCTGTGGTTTATTTCAACCAAAGCTAAAAATGGCTACAGAAGGAATGAGAAATATATAGGAAGCTTCTTATACGTTTCCCTTCTGATCAATCCACTCCTGGCTTAGGCTCAGAAAAACGCAGCAAAATATGCAACAAAAAAGCTACGTTTCCACAACGTGGGGGCCCCAGCCTTAGGCTTAAGCCCCACATTGCAGAAGCAAAGCTTTTTTTTGTTGCAGATTTTTTTTTTTTAGCCAAAGCCAGGAGTGGATTGAGCAGAAAATAGAAGTATAAGAGCTTCCTATACATTTCCTATTTCCCATTCGTTTTGTAGTCATTTTGCCTTTGATGGGGAAAAAAAAGCAGCGTTTTTGCAATGTGGGGCATCATCCTTAGTGGGAGTCTATTGGGTGGTAACACTGTGTACCCAGGTGCAACTAAAGCCAAATCCAGTTTCTGGGCACCAGTCACTTTTGGGGTAACTGTGACATTGATGAATTCCTGGCTGGGGTTTTGCTATTACTGCACTGCCAGGAATTAAAAGAGACTGAATTTAATTTACATTTCACTGAGGGCGGGTTCGTATCTGCGCCCGGTCTCCTCTTTGCAGGTTTCCGTTTCCTGCCCGAGAAACTGGACAGGAGACAGAAACCGGCAGTCACTTTTCAAACCCATTCACTTGAATAGATTTGCAAAGTGTCCGCCCGTGAGCGTCTTCTTCCTCTCTGCGAGCAAAACCGTTTTTTTTTTTTTACTGGACACAAAGTTGGACATACAGGACTTTGTGACCGGTTAAAAAAAAAATGCTTTCGCCGCAGAGACCAGAAGATGCTCATGGGTGGATACTGACTGCTGTGCTTCTGTCTCCTGTCTAGTTTCTCGGGCAGAAGACGGGAACCCATAAAGCTGGGACTGGACGCAGGTGTGAACCCGACCTTACAGAAAACTAAAGTTACTGACGGCTGGGGACTAGATGCAGCACCCATTGAACATTGTGTGTCTCCCCCTACAGGTGTTACCTCACTCTGTTCCCAGTCACATACATTATCACTAATTGTGGGTTACACATGAACTCATATTGCTTTTAATGGAAAAGCACATGTGTATCCAGGCAAATAGCTGTAAGCGCATGTGGCTGAGAGCGCAGTATGACAGCACCTCTATGTTTGTGTTATATGACTTTAGTTCGGAGTCGTCAGCCTTACAATTATTGCCCGGCACTCCGAGGACCTCATCTTTGATTTTTTAATTTAAATCGGCACGCTGAACAAAAAAGGTTGCCTCCCCCTGGTCTAGAGGTTTATAATATGTCCATACTCCTAGCTTACCTAGCCTCAACATCAGCAGCCTAAAGGGATCGTAGGCTCCCAATTATGTGTGCTATATGTACCTGGTAAAACTCCCTTAGCAGCACATAAGGTTTTTTATGTTAGAGTGTCTGTAGGACTGAAATAGCCGCAAAAATAGAGTGGTGAATATATTATACCACAGGCATATCAGTAATTGTTCTGTCTAGAGATGAGCGAACAGTGTTCTATCGAACTCATGTTCGATCGGATATTAGGCTGTTCGGCATGTTCGAATCGAATCGAACACCGCGTGGTAAAGTGCGCCATTACTCGATTCCGCTCCCACCTTCCCTGGCGCCTTTTTTGCTCCAATAACAGCGCAGGGTAGGTGGGACAGGAACTACGACACCGGTGACGTTGAAAAAAGTAGGCAAAACCCATTGGCTGCCGAAAACATGTGACCTCTAATTTAAAAGAACAGCGCCGCCCAGCTTCGCGTCATTCTGAGCTTGCAATTCACCGGGGACGGAGGTTTCCGTCCAGCTAGCTAGGGGTTAGATTCTGGGTAGGCAGGGACAGGCTAGATAGGAAGGAGAAGACAACCACAACAGCTCTTGTAAGAGCTAAATTCCAGGGAGAAGCTTGTCAGTGTAACGTGGCACTGACGGGCTCAATCGCCGCAACCCAGCTTTCCCAGGATCCTGAATGGAATACACTGTCAGTGTATTCCCGTATACCCGATATATACCCCCGATACCCGTTCCAACGGTGTGCCCCCCCACCTTCACCCCAGAAATACCCTGCAAGTCCCCTAGCAATAGGATTGGGGCTATATACACCCACTATTTTTGCTACTGCCATATGGTGCCATTGTCTGACTGGGAATTCAAAGAATATATTGGGCTTACATATAACTTCAATTCCAGGGAGAAGCTTGTCAGTGTAACGTGGCACTGACGGGCTCAATCGCCGCAACCCAGCTTTCCCAGGATCCTGAATGGAACACACTGACAGTGTATTCCCGTATACCCCATATATACACCCCAAATCCCCGTTCCAACGGTGTGCCCCCCCCACCTTCACCTCAGAAATACCCTGCAAGTCCCCTAGCAATAGAATTGGGGCTATATACACCCACAATTTTTGCTACTGGTATATAGTGCCATTGTCTGACTGGGAATTCAAAGAATATATTGGGGTGACGTGCACCCACAATTGTTGCTACTGCTATACAGTGCCATTGTCTCACTGGGAATTCAAAGAATATATTGGGGTTATGTGCACCCACAATTTTTACTACTGGTATATAGTGCCATTGTCTGACTGGGAATTCAAAGAATATATGGGGGTTACGTGCACCCACAATTTTTGCTACTGCTATACAGTTCCATTGTCTCACTGGGAATTCAAAGAATATATGGAGGTTATGTGCACCCACAATTTTTAATACTGGTATACAGTGCCATTGTCTGACTGGGAATTCAAAGAATATATGGGGGTTATGTGCACCCACAATTTTTACTACTGGTATATAGTGCCATTGTCTGACTGGGAATTCAAAGAATATATGGGGGTTACGTGCACCCACAATTTTTAATACTGGTATACAGTGCCATTGTCTGACTGGGAATTCAAAGAATATATGGGGGTTATGTGCACCCACAATTTTTACTACTGGTATATAGTGCCATTGTCTGACTGGGAATTCAAAGAATATATGGGGGTTACGTGCACCCACAATTTTTGCTACTGCTATACAGTTCCATTGTCTCACTGGGAATTCAAAGAATATATTGGGGTTATGTGCACCCACAATTTTTAATACTGGTATACAGTGCCATTGTCTGACTGGGAATTCAAAGAATATATGGGGGTTATGTGCACCCACAATTTTTAATACTGGTATACAGTGCCATTGTCTCACTGGGAATTCAAAGAATATATGGGGGTTATGTGCACCCACAATTTTTAATACTGGTATACAGTGCCATTGTCTGACTGGGAATTCAAAGAATATATTGGGGTTATGTGCACCCACAATTTTCACTACTGGTATACAGTGCCATTGTCTGACTGGGAATTCAAAGAATATATGGGGGTTATGTGCACCCACAATTTTTAATACTGGTATACAGTGCCATTGTCTCACTGGGAATTCAAAGAATATATTGGGGTTATGTGCACCCACAATTTTTACTACTGGTATACACTGCCATTGTCTGACTGGGAATTCAAAGAATATATGGGGGTTACGTGCACCCACAATTTTTGCTACTGCTATACAGTTCCATTGTCTCACTGGGAATTCAAAGAATATATTGGGGTTATGTGCACCCACAATTTTTAATACTGGTATACAGTGCCATTGTCTGACTGGGAATTCAAAGAATATATGGGGGTTATGTGCACCCACAATTTTTAATACTGGTATACAGTGCCATTGTCTCACTGGGAATTCAAAGAATATATTGGGGTTATGTGCACCCACAATTTTTACTACTGGTATACAGTGCCATTGTCTGACTGGGAATTCAAAGAATATATGGGGGTTATGTGCACCCACAATTTTTAATACTGGTATACAGTGCCATTGTCTCACTGGGAATTCAAAGAATATATTGGGGTTATGTGCACCCACAATTTTTACTACTGGTATACAGTGCCATTGTCTGACTGGGAATTCAAAGAATATATGGGGGTTATGTGCACCCACAATTTTTAATACTGGTATACAGTGCCATTGTCTGACTGGGAATTCAAAGAATATATTGGGGTTATGTGCACCCACAATTTTTACTACTGGTATACAGTGCCATTGTCTGACTGGGAATTCAAAGAATATATGGGGGTTATGTGCACCCACAATTTTTAATACTAGTATACAGTGCCATTGTCTGACTGGGAATTCAAAGAATATATTGGGGTTATGTGCACCCACAATTTTTACTACTGGTATACAGTGCCATTGTCTGACTGGGAATTCAAAGAATATATGGGGGTTATGTGCACCCACAATTTTTAATACTGGTATACAGTGCCATTGTCTCACTGGGAATTCAAAGAATATATTGGGGTTATGTGCACCCACAATTTTTACTACTGGTATACAGTGCCATTGTCTGACTGGGAATTCAAAGAATATATGGGGGTTATGTGCACCCACAATTTTTACTACTGGTATATAGTGCCATTGTCTGACTGGGAATTCAAAGAATATATGGGGGTTACGTGCACCCACAATTTTTAATACTGGTATACAGTGCCATTGTCTGACTGGGAATTCAAAGAATATATGGGGGTTATGTGCACCCACAATTTTTACTACTGGTATATAGTGCCATTGTCTGACTGGGAATTCAAAGAATATATGGGGGTTATGTGCACCCACAATTTTTAATACTGGTATACAGTGCCATTGTCTGACTGGGAATTCAAAGAATATATTGGGGTTATGTGCACCCACAATTTTTACTACTGGTATACAGTGCCATTGTCTGACTGGGAATTCAAAGAATATATGGGGGTTATGTGCACCCACAATTTTTAATACTGGTATACAGTGCCATTGTCTCACTGGGAATTCAAAGAATATATTGAGGTTATGTGCACCCACAATTTTTACTACTGGTATACACTGCCATTGTCTGACTGGGAATTCAAAGAATATATGGGGGTTACGTGCACCCACAATTTTTGCTACTGCTATACAGTTCCATTGTCTCACTGGGAATTCAAAGAATATATTGGGGTTATGTGCACCCACAATTTTTAATACTGGTATACAGTGCCATTGTCTGACTGGGAATTCAAAGAATATATGGGGGTTATGTGCACCCACAATTTTTAATACTGGTATACAGTGCCATTGTCTCACTGGGAATTCAAAGAATATATTGGGGTTATGTGCACCCACAATTTTTACTACTGGTATACAGTGCCATTGTCTGACTGGGAATTCAAAGAATATATGGGGGTTATGTGCACCCACAATTTTTAATACTGGTATACAGTGCCATTGTCTCACTGGGAATTCAAAGAATATATTGGGGTTATGTGCACCCACAATTTTTACTACTGGTATACAGTGCCATTGTCTGACTGGGAATTCAAAGAATATATGGGGGTTATGTGCACCCACAATTTTTAATACTGGTATACAGTGCCATTGTCTGACTGGGAATTCAAAGAATATATTGGGGTTATGTGCACCCACAATTTTTACTACTGGTATACAGTGCCATTGTCTGACTGGGAATTCAAAGAATATATGGGGGTTATGTGCACCCACAATTTTTAATACTGGTATACAGTGCCATTGTCTCACTGGGAATTCAAAGAATATATTGGGGTTATGTGCACCCACAATTTTTACTACTGGTATACAGTGCCATTGTCTGACTGGGAATTCAAAGAATATATTGGGGTTATGTGCACCCACAATTTTTACTACTGGTATATAGTGCCATTGTCTGACTGGGAATTCAAAGAATATATGGGGGTTATGTGCACCCACAATTTTTAATACTGGTATACAGTGCCATTGTCTGACTGGGAATTCAAAGAATATATTGGGGTTATGTGCACCCACAATTTTTACTACTGGTATACAGTGCCATTGTCTGACTGGGAGTTCAAAGAATATATGGGGGTTATGTGCACCCACAATTTTTAATACTGGTATACAGTGCCATTGTCTGACTGGGAATTCAAAGAATATATTGGGGTTATGTGCACCCACAATTTTTACTACTGGTATACAGTGCCATTGTCTGACTGGGAATTCAAAGAATATATGGGGGTTATGTGCACCCACAATTTTTAATACTGGTATACAGTGCCATTGTCTCACTGGGAATTCAAAGAATATATTGGGGTTATGTGCACCCACAATTTTTACTACTGGTATACACTGCCATTGTCTGACTGGGAATTCAAAGAATATATGGGGGTTACGTGCACCCACAATTTTTGCTACTGCTATACAGTTCCATTGTCTCACTGGGAATTCAAAGAATATATTGGGGTTATGTGCACCCACAATTTTTACTACTGGTATACAGTGCCATTGTCTGACTGGGAATTCAAAGAATATATGGGGGTTATGTGCACCCACAATTTTTAATACTGGTATACAGTGCCATTGTCTCACTGGGAATTCAAAGAATATATTGGGGTTATGTGCACCCACAATTTTTACTACTGGTATACACTGCCATTGTCTGACTGGGAATTCAAAGAATATATGGGGGTTACGTGCACCCACAATTTTTGCTACTGCTATACAGTTCCATTGTCTCACTGGGAATTCAAAGAATATATTGGGGTTATGTGCACCCACAATTTTTACTACTGGTATACAGTGCCATTGTCTGACTGGGAATTCAAAGAATATATGGGGGTTATGTGCACCCACAATTTTTAATACTGGTATACAGTGCCATTGTCTCACTGGGAATTCAAAGAATATATTGGGGTTATGTGCACCCACAATTTTTACTACTGGTATACAGTGCCATTGTCTGACTGGGAATTCAAAGAATATATGGGGGTTATGTGCACCCACAATTTTTAATACTGGTATACAGTGCCATTGTCTCACTGGGAATTCAAAGAATATATTGGGGTTATGTGCACCCACAATTTTTACTACTGGTATACAGTGCCATTGTCTGACTGGGAATTCAAAGAATATATGGGGGTTATGTGCACCCACAATTTTTAATACTGGTATACAGTGCCATTGTCTCACTGGGAATTCAAAGAATATATTGGGGTTATGTGCACCCACAATTTTTACTACTGGTATACAGTGCCATTGTCTGACTGGGAATTCAAAGAATATATGGGGGTTATGTGCACCCACAATTTTTAATACTGGTATACAGTGCCATTGTCTCACTGGGAATTCAAAGAATATATTGGGGTTATGTGCACCCACAATTTTTACTACTGGTATACAGTGCCATTGTCTGACTGGGAATTCAAAGAATATATGGGGGTTATGTGCACCCACAATTTTTAATACTGGTATACAGTGCCATTGTCTCACTGGGAATTCAAAGAATACATTGGGGTTATGTGCATCCACAATTTTTACTACTGGTATACACTGCCATTGTCTGACTGGGAATTCAAAGAATATATGGGGGTTACGTGCACCCACAATTTTTGCTACTGCTATACAGTTCCATTGTCTCACTGGGAATTCAAAGAATATATGGGGGTTATGTGCACCCACAATTTTTAATACTGGTATACAGTGCCATTGTCTCACTGGGAATTCAAAGAATATATTGGGGTTATGTGCACCCACAATTTTTACTACTGGTATACACTGCCATTGTCTGACTGGGAATTCAAAGAATATATGGGGGTTACGTGCACCCACAATTTTTGCTACTGCTATACAGTTCCATTGTCTCACTGGGAATTCAAAGAATATATTGGGGTTATGTGCACCCACAATTTTTAATACTGGTATACAGTGCCATTGTCTGACTGGGAATTCAAAGAATATATTGGGGTTATGTGCACCCACAATTTTTACTACTGGTATACAGTGCCATTGTCTGACTGGGAATTCAAAGAATATATGGGGGTTACGTGCACCCACAATTTTTGCTACTGCTATACAGTTCCATTGTCTCACTGGGAATTCAAAGAATATATTGGGGTTATGTGCACCCACAATTTTTAATACTGGTATACAGTGCCATTGTCTGACTGGGAATTCAAAGAATATATGGGGGTTATGTGCACCCACAATTTTTAATACTGGTATACAGTGCCATTGTCTCACTGGGAATTCAAAGAATATATTGGGGTTATGTGCACCCACAATTTTTACTACTGGTATACAGTGCCATTGTCTGACTGGGAATTCAAAGAATATATGGGGGTTATGTGCACCCACAATTTTTAATACTGGTATACAGTGCCATTGTCTGACTGGGAATTCAAAGAATATATTGGGGTTATGTGCACCCACAATTTTTACTACTGGTATACAGTGCCATTGTCTGACTGGGAATTCAAAGAATATATGGGGGTTATGTGCACCCACAATTTTTAATACTGGTATACAGTGCCATTGTCTGACTGGGAATTCAAAGAATATATTGGGGTTATGTGCACCCACAATTTTTACTACTGGTATACAGTGCCATTGTCTCACTGGGAATTCCACAAATAATTTGGGGATTCATTCACCCTACATCTCAGGCTCTTGCCATATTCACCCAGGTTGTCAGTGCTGCACCAGCTCGTTCCCAGACAGCTCGTCCCGAAAAACACGTTACCTATATAGAGGATTTGGACAATGAAGACAACATGTTCTAAATCTAATGTCTGCACCTTCTCCAGAATTAAAATAAAGGCAGCGTTTAACTTTCAAATAGCACTGCACAAAGGAAGAGCTTATCAGCTTGTCTCATGACATGCTACTGAAAAGTTTCATTTGTGTATCTTAATGTAAATATAGTTGTATAAGCTTTTTGGGTTTTAGGCACTGCCAAGTTATTTATTACCACCCGCTCCCTTATAATGATGATGACGCCAAAGTCACTGTGGGTGTTCAGAGCTCACAGCTTTGGGTGACATTTGTCTTGTTCTCTGTCGGTACCAGCTGTCTTTTTGGATACCGTAAAGTTATGTTGACTTTATTAACAGCTATAGAAGCTTTAGCCAGGTTGTGACGGTGTGTAACCCTAACAACACTAAGTGGGATACACATTAATAGTCAGTCTATATACGCTAAACGTATCACTGAAGTAATTTTTTTTCCCTCTCCCCTAATATAAGAAAGGAACAGACATTAGACCTAGACCGGGGTTCGAGGCTTGAAAAAATCCAGTATTATTTGTTCTTCATGATGTGAAATATGTGTTGAAAAGCAACCCAAGATGAAGTCAGCCATGTGTGCCAGTGTGTTACTTGGCATGCCTTTGCTGGCCCCAACTGTAAGGGTCACTCTCCATTTCCTCCATTTTCCACTCCCCTTCACACCATTTGTGGTGAAGCAATGGGATGCACTGAAGTGCACCCTCTAGCCTCGTGTGGGATAGGGACATCAGATGCCACTCCAACCCCCTCGTCTTCCTCCGCCAGCCAACGGTGCGAAGATGAGAGGAGTGTGCTCTGAATGTTTTCTGCCTAGCAGAGGCTAGTTCTCACTTACGAAAATGGCCCCACTTTGACCTGTATATCAGGCACAATGGTGTAGGTTTCAAAGAAACATGCCACCAACAAGTTGGAAAACGTGGGCCATGCGTGGACCGTGTTTGAGTCTGGCAAGCTCCAGATCTGCTACCAGGTTCCAGCCATTATCACAGGCGCAAAAATGCCAGGCCCCAGGTGTAGCAGGGAAAAAAAAATGCCATCTCAGCCAGGATGGCATCCCTGACCTCGGAGGCACTGTGCTGTCTGTCCCCCAAGCTGATCAGTTTCAGCACGGCCTGCTGACATCTCCCCATGCCAGTGTTACAGTGTTTTCCGCTAGTAGCTGGGGTGGAGGTTGCAGCTTCGTAGGGTTTCAGTCTACTCCTGCCATGAATTTTGGCCTGGGAGAGGAGATAGGCCACCCCAGTTTGCACCCGGGGAACAGACTCCACCACATTCACCCTGCCTGTCATTAAAGATAAGCACTGCAGCATCCCTGACCACAGGCGCTTGTCCATGTGTCGGTGGTCAAGTGGACCTTGCAGCAAAGCGCAGAGCTCTGGGCCCGACTGATGTTATGGGACACATGCAGGCGCAAGGCAGAGACAGCACACCAAGAGAAGTAGTAACGGCTAGGCCCAGCATAGGGAGGTGCCCCAGCTGCCATCTGCTGACGGAAGGCCTGGGTCTCCAGAAGCATAAACAAACACCAACATCTCCAGGGCCAGCAGTTTATCGATGAGGCTGTTACAGGCTTGGGCATGGGGGTGGGTTGTATTGTACTTCTGCCTGCAATGAAAAGCTTGGGAAATGTGGAGTGGCTGGGAAGAGGCGCATGATGGTGCAGGCCAAAAGGGTGCATGAGGGTGAACTCCCCAATGTGTCAGAGATAGGTGTGTAGGTGTCCTTGCATCATATACTTGCACCATATTTGGCTTTGGAAGTTAATTTTGTGCCAAAAAGTGGTTAAGACAGCGATCCCTCAGCTACTCCCGTTACACTGTCTATTGAAGTTACCATCTGTGGAAGTGGACCACCATTTCTAAGATCCCAAAGGAAGCAGGCAAGAGATGTGCAGTGCAGAAAAAAAGATGAGAAAATAAGTTTAGGCTGTAGAGCACAGAGGGATCGGAGAGGACAGAGCTGGTGTCGGCCAGGTATTCCCACAACATGCGCCTATACTTGTCCCTCCTGGTGACACTAGGCCCCTGAGTGGCAGTAATTTGTCCAGGGGGGCCATTAACGTGTTCCAGACCTAGGAATAAGTCTTCCAACAGGGTAGAGTTTTGCATGCCTTTGCTTCTACCCACTGTTTTTGCTGCTTAGCTTCCCTCCACATCTACTCTGCTTTCACCCCTAAACATCACCCCAGTTTATGCCTTTGCTTCTACCCAGGTTTTTTGTTGATTTAGCTTCCCTCTACATCTACACTGCTTTAGCCCCTAGACATCACCCCTGTCCATGTGGGGTCGGTGGCCTCGTCATCCACCAACTCCTCTTCCAATTGCGCACTGCCCCCTTACTGCAAACCGCACATGACCACAGCTTGCCTTGATGGCAACTGTGTCTCATGATCCCCACTTAGGTCCAGACAAGTCGGTGGCGGGTCCAAAACCCCAAAATTGGAAGGAAATGGCAGATGCTGCAGTATTTCTAACACCTGTTCCTGGTGCTCGGGCCTGGTCTGTGTTGTACCCTGCACCCTGCTTAACGCATCTGCCATATCCGAAGTTGTGCTGAGCGCATGCTAATGTTTCGTGTCCAGTGCAATGGATGGGATGGGATTTCACATAAGTCTGCCACCCATGGCCACTCATGGTTGAGCAACTGAGGGAGTTGACTTTGACGAACCCGAGGGTTTTGGAGTTGGAACTACATCAAAGGTCTGTGCTGCTCACACACTCTGCTCAACACATGATATGTTTAGTGCCAGCAGTGTGGAGACGTCGCACAACAGCCGTTGTTCCAGCAGGTACAGGCGTTGTAGGAGTGCATAGAGGCTAGCAGCGGCAACTATACACTTTAAAAACTATCCGCACAAGCGCCACACTTTCACCAGTAGCTCAGGAACATTGGGGTACCTTTTTCAAAAGATTAGCAGCAATGAGTTAAAAACGTGGCCCAGGCATGGAATATGTTGCAGGCTGCCAAGCTACAGAGCCAATCCCAGGTTACGGCCATTATCACACATGACAACATGCCTGGGCCCAGGTGCAGTGGCAAAAACCACATTGCCGTCTCATCGAGGATGGCATGACTCACTTTGTAGGCAGTGTGCTGTCTGGCCCCCAAGCTGATGAGCTTCAGCACGGCCTGCTGACGTCTCCCTACACCAGTGTTGCAGCGTTTCCAGCTCGTAGCTGGGGTCAATTTAACAGCGGAGGAGGGTGGTGTTTCAGCCCTCCTCCCAGGAATGTTGTGTGGGGAGACAAGTCAGGCCACCACATTTTGCGACCCGGTCCACGCCTCAACTACATTCAACCACTGTGCCCAAATTGAAAGGTAGCGTCCCTGTCCGCATGCACTTGTCCATTCGTAACTGGTCACATGGAACTTTAGGGCTAAGCGCTGAATTTAGGGACCGCCTCATGTTTGGGGGAAAGTGCTGGTGTGGACGGCACAGTGCGGTGGCGCAGTAGACACTCTGCCCAAAAAGGGCAGAGTGTCCCCCAGCCGGGATTCCAACATCTCCTGGGCCAGATTTCTTGAGATGAGGCCGTTGAAGCCTTGGGCATGTGGGTGGGTTGCGCTGTACTTTAGCATGAAATGAAAGGCTTGGGAGATGGGGAGTTGCTGGGAAGAGGCGCATGATGGCGCGGGCAAAAGGAGAAATGGCAGGAAAAGGTGAGGATAAGGGTGAACTCCCCAAAGTGTCAGAGGCAGATGTGGAGGTGTCCTGGCTCCTGGTCTGGACTGCAGCGCCAGCCCTGTCAACAGTGGAAGAGGCAGTGGCCGCCAGGCCAAACGACGATTATCCTGCGCTTGCTCTCACCCACTGAGCCCAGGGCTTGCCTTCCAAATGATGGCACCCGCAAGAGGTGGTGAGATTCCTCTCCGCAGATCTCCAAACCATCTTGGACTTGCAAATTGCACTAAATTTGTCATGTAACTGACATGTATATGATGAGTCTATCCATTGTCTGTTCATTTTGGTGAAAGTCAGCCTGTCAGCTGACAGACAGCTGTGCTTGTCAGTGATGATGTCACCGGCTGCTTGTACCCCCAGTTTTTGCTGCTTAGCTTGCCTCCACATCCACACTGCTTTTGCCCCTACACATCACCCCTATCCATGCCTGTGCCTCTAGCCATAAGTCTGCCACCCATGGAAACTCATGGTGCAGAAAGTGAGGGAGCTGACTCTGAGGAACCCTTGGGTTTTGTAGCTGGTACTCCATCAAAGGTCTCTGCTGCTCACACACCCTGCTGAACATACGGTATCTAGGGTTAGAGCGTGTGGTGACCTCGCACAACAGTAGGTGCTTCAGGCAGATGTAGGCCTTGCTGGAGTGTATTGCGGCTAGCTCCAGGTACTGTAGACTTGGGAAAGTGGGTGTCCAAGTGCCGCACTTTCACCCTTAGCTCAGCTAATTTGGGGTATGTTTTTAAAAATCATTGCACCACTACATTGAACATGTGGGCCAGGCATGGAACGTGTTGGAGGCTGGCAAGCTCCAGAGCCCTCCAACAAGCTAAAAAACCTGGCCCCAGGGGCAGCGGGGATAAACAAATTGCCATCTCATCCAGGATGGCATCCCTGACCTCAGAGGCAGTGTGCTGTCCGTCTCCCAAGCTGATGAGCTTCAGCCCAGCCTGCTGACGTCTCCCCACACCAGTGTTGCAGCGTTTTCAGCTCGTAGCTGGGGTCAATCTAACAGCGGAGGAGGAGGAGGGTGGTGTTTCAGCCCTCCTTCCAGGAATGTTTTGTGGGGAAACAAGTCAGGAAAATTCTTGAAACGGGAGAGTTTTGCATCTTTGCCCTTGCTGCCTATGGACATCCCTTTGCCTCTAGCCACCATTTTCCCTGCTTTGCTTGCCTCCACATCCACACTGCTTTTGCCCCTAGACATCACCCCAGTCCATGCCTTAGCTTGTACCCCCAGTTTTTCCTGCTTAGCTTGCCTCCACATCCACACTGCTTTTGCCCCTAGACATCACCCCAGTCCATGCCTTAGCTTGTACCCCCAGTTTTTCCTGCTTAGCTTGCCTCCACATCCACACTGCTTTTGCCCCTAGACATCACCCCAGTCCATGCCTTAGCTTGTACCCCCAGTTTTTCCTGCTTAGCTTGCCTCCACATCCACACTGCTTTTGCCCCTTGACATCATCCCTATCCATGCCTCTTCCCCTAGCCATAACTCTGCCACCCCTGGAAACTCATGGTGCAGAAACTTTGGTTGCTGACTTTGAGGAACCCTTGGGTTTTGTAGATGGAACTCCATCAAAGGTCTGTGCAGCTCACACACCCTGCTCAAGATATGGTATTGTAGGGTTTCAGCGTGTGTGAATGACGGACAACAGCCTGTGTTTGGACAGATGTAGGCCTTGCTAGAGTGTTTTTAGGCTAGCAGCGACTCCTGTGCACTTGCAAAAGTGGGCGCACAAGCGCCGCATTTTCAACAGTAGCTTCGGTACATTTGGGTATGTTTTTAAAAAACTTTGCACCACTAGGTTAGACGTGGGCCAAACATGGAACGTGTTGGAGGCTGGCAAGCTCCAGAGCCGCTACCAGGTTCCAGCCATTATCACAGGCGTAAAAATGCCAGGCCCCAGGTGTAGCAGGGAAAAAAAAATGCCATCTCAGCCAGGATGGCATCCCTGACCTCGGAGGCACTGTGCTGTCTGTCCCCCAAGCTGATGAGCTTCAGCACCGCCTGCTGACGTCTCCCCACACCAGTGTTTTAGCGTTTGCCGCTAGTAGCTGTGTTGGAGGTTGCAGCGTCATAGGGTTTCAGTCTACTCCTGCCATGAATTTTGGCCTGGGAGAGGAGATAGGCCACCCCAGTTTGCACCCGGGGAACAGACTCCACCACATTCACCCTGCCTGTCATTAAAAGATAAGCACTGCAGCATCCCTGACCACAGGCGCTTGTCCAAGTGTCGGTGGTCAAGTGGACCTTGCAGCAAAGCGCGGAACTAAGGGCCCACCTGATGTTGAGTGACACGTGCTGGTGCAAGGCGGGGACGCCACACCGGGAGAAGTTGAGACGGCTAGGGACGGCATAGTGAGGTGCCACAGTTGTTCTGGGAAGATTGGGAATTTTGGGTGGAAGGAGGACAAGACTGTTGGGTAAGAGGAGGTAGAGGCTGCCTGGCTGGTGGACAATGTGCTTTAAGCGTTATCCGACAGCCATTGCAAGACCTGTTCCTGGTTCTCGGGCCTACTAATCTTTGTACCATTCAGCCTAGTTAATGTGGAACTTTTGTGCAAAGCGCAGAACTTAGGGCCCGCCTGATGTTAAGGGACACACGCTGGTACAAGGCTCAACTCACCCTAAGTGCCAAAAACACTGCTGGTGCAAGGCTTTACTCATGCCAAGGGCCTCAATCTCTGCTGGTAGCTCAGCTTAAGGTCATGTAACTTTGTTTGGAAGGGCTCATGTTAAGGGCTAGAAAAGTGAATTTTGGAAGGTCTTACCACATCACACACACACACACACACACACACACACACACTCAAAATGACAGTTAAGGGTGAGGGCTTTTGGAATTCCCATTGCCTATTCCATTTGTGGTTGTCATGGGGAACGTGATTTAAAGGGGTGGTTGTTACTGTTTGTTGAGCTTAAATTGGGGTTTGTGTCCATCCATTTGGGGAGTAAAGAAGGTTTCCAGGTATTTTCCCACTTTGATTGAGGTTTTTTTGAATGTGGAAAGTGTGTAGTTGTTAGGCAGTGATGTTGGGGTAATAGAGGGTCTTTGGTGTGTTAGATGCCCCCAGACATGCTTCCCCTGCTGTCCCAGTGTCATTCCAGAGGTGTTGGCATCATTTCCTGGGGTGTCATAGTGGACTTGGTGACCCTCCAGACACGGATTTGGGTTTCCCCCTTAACGAGTATCTGTTCCCCATAGACTATAATGGGGTTCGAAACCCATTCGAACACACGAACATTGAGCGGCTGTTCGAATCGAATTTCGAACCTCGAACATTTTAGTGTTCGCTCATCTCTAGTTCTGTCCTCTTACACTTTGTTTTTTGGACTACTCATTTTTATGAATCAATTTTAAACGGACTTAATAAAAGTTAAATTTTAATAGTTACTCCCTCAGTGATATTTTGCTCCCATTAAGAGTTAACTTTTGGTGGTTTTTCTGTAAACTCAATTTTTTTCACTTTTGAATTAGCAGGCATACTGGCACTGTCAAACTATTGGCAAAATAACAGCAAAATAAGACAAAAACCCATCATTGCGTCTTCCATTACCAAAACATGTTGTGTGACATTCTGCTCCAATAAAGGGATACTTTGAGAGGGTTTATTTATTTATTTATTTATTTATTTATTTATTTTTTTGCATAAACCATTTCTTCACTATTACTTTTCAGCCAGAACACTTTTATAAACTTTTCTGAAAAATAATAAATCTGTTACGCTTACTTATGTTACTTATGGGCTAATTTTTATATAAAACCATTCATTTTTTTTTTATCAATATAACCACTGTGGAGCAGGTTGTATTGTGTGGAAGTCACTGTGGAGCAGGTTGTATTGAGTGGAGACCCTATACTATTTATATTACACAGTATCTGTTTTATAGCAGATATGTGATATTATTACAGGTCATAATAACTTTACATGGTCCTATAAAACAGATCTGTACAATGTAAATAGTGAGCATTACTTGTTCAAAATTATACCAAATGCAGTACAAAGTTGTTTGTATAATTGAAAGCTCTGTAAATCCCCATTCACATGACCGTATTCTGTAATTGACCGGGTCCATAATTGTCCGTAATTGTGGCTCCGCACAATGCTAAGGTTAAACTTCCGTGTTGGCACTTTGTGATAATTTTGTGGTTTTTGGGTTGCAGTTTGGGCACTCAGTCTTTAAAAGGTTCGCCGTCACTGGGATAGGACATTGACTCCATCATGTCACCTCAGGCTGTCTTTCCAGGGCAGGAGTTTACATAAACTACACAGCAGCAATGTTAGCTAATACTAGAAATACATGTACTGTACAAACTGTACCCCAAAGGCTCTTCATAGGGGACAGAAACTCTTACAACTGACAAGTAGAGATGAGCAAGTACTATTCGAAACTGCCGTTTTGAATAGCACGCTCCTGTAGTAATAAATGGATGTGGCCGAACTGCAAGGGGTTAAGCGGCAAAGTACACGTTGCGGCTTTGCAAATCGCAGAATGTCAGTTATATCTACGGAAACACCGGCGGCTTTCCCATAGATATAATGTTAAGAGAAAGTCCGCAGAGGAAAACTGTGAACTTTCTCTTAAAAGCGCTGCAGAAAGACCTGCAATGCTTTCACGCCGCGGTTCTTTCCGCAGCGCTTTAGTGCGGCGATTACGGCCCATAGGGCCTTAGCCTAAAAGCTTGCTTTGAGTAAGAGGTCAGATTTCTCCCTGATTTCCTACAAGAAGTTTCTGGTTACACATGCATTTTTATTCGTTTATGTCCTACTACTCGATAAAACCTTTGCTTTTCAGTGTAAGGCTCACTTCTCAATACATTCCATAATTTCTTTTATCCACCGTAAGACAGCGGTAAAGTGGTCAGCACTCAGAAGAATTGGCGTGCTTGTGTCCAGGGTTAGATTGCTATAAAGCTGCGTATGACAGACACATGTCTGGGGTTAGGTTGGACAGCAAGGTATCATTACTTGCAGAAAAAGACATCCTGCAGCAGAAATGGGCTTTTAAGTATATATATATATATATATATATATATATATATATATATATATATATAAATATATATATATATATATATATATACACACACACACACGCATATCAATTCTTCTTAGTGACACTGTAATTTTTTGCAAAGAGATCTTCTCCGCAAATATGTATTATTACGTTGTCTGCACACTAAACAGCATCCAGTCAGAGATTCCCCAAACACATGCAAAGAAATTTAAAGTTACAGGATTGAATAGTAGCCATTTTCTCTTCACTAGTTCTGACCCGCCTCAATGTCGCGAATCCTTTCTGAGACCGGCAAAAACCTCTGCATTTTATAAACTACCGTTCAAAAGTTTAGGGTCACTTAGAAATTTCCAAATTTTTTAAAGAAAAGCAGTTTTTTTCAATGAAGATAACATTAAATGAATCGGAAATACACTCTATACATTGTTAATGTGATAAATGAATATTCTAGCTGCAAACGTTTGGTTTTTAATGCAATATCTACATATGTGTATAGAGGCCCATTTCCAGCAACCATCACTCCAGTGTTCTAATGGTACATTGTGTTTGCTAACTGTGTAAGAAGGCTAATGGATGCTTCGAAAACCATTGAAAACCCTTTTGCAAGTATTTTTAACACAGCTGAGAAATTTTGCTGGTTAGAGAAGCTATAAAACTGACCTTCCTTTGAGCTATTTGAGAATCTTGGTTTGCTTAAACTCTCAAAATGGCCAGAAAAAGAGAACTTTCATGTGAAACTCGACAGTCTATTCTTGTTCTTAGAAATGAAGGCTAATCCATTGTGAGAAATTGCCAAGAAACTGAAAAGTGGTAAAGTGTACGGTAAGGTGGTGGATGGAGTGTATATCTCGCCTGGTTTCCTCAGCCAGGTGAGATAAAGGAAAGCCAGGGTAATCATGTTCTAGCAGAGCATAGTCTGCTAGAGCTCTTGTTCCTTACATGGGCTGGCTTTTCTGGACTGGAGGGCAGGTTGGTAGTGGGAGCCTTCCAGTCCACACCCTTACTCCACCACGGGTTTTGCCCTGAGTCCGGGGCATTCACAGGTGAGCTTCCTTAGGGCTATTTACTGGGGAAGGAAGCTCAGTTATGGGCCTGATACACACATGGAGTGTGTGAGCAAAACACTCCTGAGACAAACAGGTATTGTGTGGATTTGGACCTGCTTATATGGTGACTCAACCTGCTCTAGGTCAGAGAGGTAACCTGCTGTTTAGGTAGAGCCGGACAAGGCTTAGGTTTTCTTTGTTGTTTTGTTACTTTGCTGGCACAGTGTTTTATGCCGAAAACCCAAATAAAACACTGGACTTGTTTATCGTACTACCTGTCTGCATGGTGTCATTGCCGTTCCCAACTGGGTGAGCTGAACCCCTTACAATTGGTGGAGGACGCGGGGCACAACGGCATAACAGAAGTCTGGACAGTTGTGTGTGGCAGACATTAAAGGAGCCAGAGGTATATGTCCTGGGTGAAAGCTGCTGCAATTTTGCAAGGACAGTCCAATACCATGGAAGAGGTATTAAAGCAGCTGGTACAAGTCCAGATGCAGCAACAACAACAGGTCCAGGCGCAACAACAACAAGTCCAGGTGCAACAACAACAGACCCAGGCGCAACAACAACAGGCCCTGGCGCAGCAACAACAGGCCCAGGCGCAACAACTCCAGGCCCTGGCGCAGCAACAGGAAACAAACCGCCTGTTAATGGAGCAGTTGGCTGCGCTCCGAGAGTCTGGCACAACTCAAGCCCGACGAATGGAGGTAAGCCCGCCTGAGACTGCCAAGGTAAAGAGGGCTGTACAGCGGGGGTTGCAGAAAATGACATCCGATGATGACGCCGAGGCCTACCTCACGGTGTTCGAGAGAGTGGCAGAGAGAGAGGGTCTGCCGAGTGCAGAGTGGGCAGATGTGATTGCGCCCTTCCTCTCCAGTGAACCCCAAAAGGCCTACTATGACCTCAGGGAGCAGGATGTCCGGGACTATACCAAACTGAAGTTGGAGATCCTTGCTCGCCTGGGTGTCACACCAGCAGTTCGCGCTAGGAGAGTGCACAGTTGGACCTACACCGTTGACAAACCCACCAGGTCCCAGATGTACGACCTAATTCATCTGGTACGCAAATGGCTGGAACCAGAGACCTGCACACCTGCCCAAATCGTGGAAAAGGTGGTCGTCGATCGTTTCCTCAGGGCGCTGCCGGCAGAGCTACAACGCTGGGTTGGACACGGGGACCCCAAGACTGCTGATCAACTGGTCAACCTGGTCGAAAGGTACATAGCGACCGAGGACTTCCTCCATGATGTTCCCACAGCACCAACTCCTCTCAGGACTGCCCGTCCCGAGACATCGGTGGGTAAGAGGGGTACAATTGGAGGAGTGTGGAAAACTGCGAGAGGGAACAGGGCTCTGGACCTCGGGCGAGGGCAAAAGACTGAACTTGAACCTAAGCGGCCCACAGGTCCTAGAAGGGACTCCCTGTTGAAAAGGCCTGGGTCCCTCCAGTGCTGGAGGTGTCATGAGTGGGGACATGTGGCTGCCCGTTGCCCTCTTACTTCAGAGCTCATGGAGTGTGACGCTAATAGGCGGCAGTTGCTATTTGCTGTACCGGTGTGTGCAGCCATGCCAGGGACGGAGCCACATGCATGCATGTTAAGGGTTAATGACCGCTCGGCAACAGCCCTGCTGGACTCTGGTAGCTCAGTGACTTTGGTTAAAGCCAGCCTTGTGACTGGGGACTATATAGCAGGCAAACAGGTGAAAGTGCTATGCATCCATGGGGATATTATAGCTTACCCCGTGGCCTCAGTTAAACTGGTAACTCCCTCTGGGACTGTGACCTATGAGGTCGGTGTGGTAAAACGGCTCATGTATGAGGTGATTTTGGGCTGTGATTTCCCATTGTTTTGGGAATTATGGAAGAAAGGTAACACTCCTGCTGCCAGTGAAGTAACTCCAGCAGAATCTGTTCCTTTCTCTGAAAATAATGGTTCATGTGCAGGGACCCCTGGAAATAGTAAAACTAATTTGGGGAAAAATGTGAATGAACCTGAGGTGTGCAATGATGAATGGTTCCCCCTGCAAGTGTTAGCCGGGGAAGAAGAAGAAACTTCCCCACCAGGGCAGGAGGTGCTAGATTTAGAAGTGTCTCGGGGTAACTTTGGGACTGAGCAAGCGAGAGACCCCACTTTGAGTACTGCACGCGCCAATGTTACGGTAATAAATGGTGTACCACAGGGTCCCGAAGCTGACCACAAATTTCCTCACTTTGCTATGAATAGGGACCTGGTTTATCGAGTCACAAAGTGTAACAATGAAATTGTGGAACAGCTTTTGGTGCCAAAACTGTACCGTCGCATGGTGCTAGATATGGCACATAATCATGTGTTGGGTGGTCATTTGGGGGCTAGTAAAACACAAGAGAGAGTCCTCCAACGTTTTTTTTGGCCTGGGGTATATGAAGAAGTGAGGAGGTACTGTGAGTCTTGCCCCACGTGCCAATTAAGTGCCCCAACACCCCACTACCGGAGCCCTTTGGTGCCACTTCCCATCATTGAGGTACCATTTGAAAGAATTGCAATGGACCTGGTGGGGCCTCTAGTCAAATCCGCTAGGGGACATCAATACATTCTGGTTGTGTTAGACTATGCCACCAGGTACCCGGAGGCAGTTCCCTTAAGGAACATGGCCTCCAAAAATATAGCTCGGGAGTTGTTTTACATGTTTTCTCGCACAGGTATTCCCAAAGAAATACTTACTGACCAAGGTACCCCCTTTATGTCAAAAGTTATGAAAGAACTATGCAAATTGTTTAAAATCGCGTATATCCGTACCTCGGTGTACCACCCCAAAAACTGATGGATTAGTGGAGAGGTTCAATAAAACCCTCAAACACATGTTGAAAAAGGTAGTGGAAAGGGATGGCCGGGACTGGGACTGTCTGTTACCGTATCTTATGTTCTCCATCAGGGAGGTACCCCAAGCATCTACAGGGTTCTCCCCCTTTGAGTTAGTTTATGGCCGGCATCCAAGGGGTTTGCTAGATATTGCCAAAGAGACCTGGGACACTGAGGCCACCCCATATAAAAGTATTGTTGAACATGTGGCCCAGATGCAGGACCGAATAGAGACAGTGATGCCCATTGTCAGAGAGCATATGCAAAAAGCTCAGGAGGCCCAGAGCAGAATTTACAACAGGTCTGCCCGGGTGAGGACCTTTAATCCAGGGGACCGGGTCCTAGTTCTAGTTCCCACCATTGAGAGTAAGTTTCTGGCAAAGTGGCAGGGTCCCTATGAGATTGTAGAAAAGGTGAGTGAGGTGAATTACAAGGTGCATCAGCCAGGCAGGAGAAAACCCTTCCAGATTTACCACATAAACCTCATCAAGCCGTGGAAGGATAGAGAGGCTTTGGTAGCCGCCCCGACTGTGGTTAAGGAAGGGTTACAGCCAATTCCCCCAGTAAGAATAGGAGAGGCCCTGTCAGGACACCAGAAACAGGAGGTAAAGGAGTTCCTACAGCAGAACAGAGGCAAGTTTTCTGACCTACCCGGCCGAACGCACCTGATAAAACATCATATTAAAACTGAGCCAACACTAAAGTGAGCCTGAAGCCATACAGGATACCAGAAGCCCGCACAGTGGCCGTATCCTCTGAGGTCAAGCGCATGCTTGAACTAGGAGTCATTGAGGACTCAAGCAGTGAATGGTCAAGCCCCATTGTACTAATCCCAAAGCCCAATGGGACATGGAGGTTCTGTAATGACTTCAGGAAGTTAAATGAGGTATCCAAATTTGATGCGTACCCCATGCCCCGAGTGGATGAACTGATAGAGAGGCTGAGGCTGGGGAGTGCCAGGTACATCACAACACTTGACCTTACAAAGGGTTACTGGTAGATACCGTTATCTGATGAGGCAAAAGAAAAGACTGCATTCTCCACTCCGGAAGGCCTGTTCCAGTATGTAGTGATGCCATTTGGGTTACATGGGGCTCCTGCGACATTTCAGAGGCTGATGGATCTGATCTTGAGACCACACCGTGATTATGCCGCTGCCTACCTGGACAATGTGGTCATTTTTTTGCCTGATTGGAAAAGTCACCTCTGTAAGGTACAGGCCGTCCTAGACTCCATCAGTGATGCGGGGCTAACCATAAACCCTGAGAAGTGTGCAGTGGGTCTGGAGGAAGCAAAATACCTGGGCTACATTATTGGTAAGGGATTGGTGAAACCCCAGATAAATAAGATTGAAGCGATACAGAATTGGCCCAGACCGCTAACGAAAAAACAGGTCAAGGCCTTCCTGGGCATTACCGCCGGTTTGTGCCCAATTTTGCCTCCATTGCATCACCATTGACGGACTTAAAAAAGGGCGGTAAGTCAGTCATGGTAAAATGGACCCCATAGGCAGAGAAGGCTTTTCAGAGTCTAAAGTCGGCTCTGTGTGAACAGCCAGTGCTAATCTCCCCAGATTTCAGAAAACAGTTTCTGGTTCAGACTGATGCATCGGATACAGGGTTGGGAGCCGTCCTGTCACAGGTAGTAAATGGGGAAGAACACCCAGTGATGTACCTGAGTAGGAAACTGACCCCAGCAGAGAAAAATTATGCCATAGTGGAGAGAGAGTGTCTGGCCATCAAGTGGGCCCTGGAGTCCCTAAAATATTATCTGCTGGGTAGAAAGTTTGTGTTGGTGACAGATCACGCTCCACTGGCCTGGATGAAGCAAAATAAGAAGAGAAATGCCAGGGTGACCAGATGGTTTTTCTCCTTACAAAACTTCTGTTTCAAACTTGAACATAGACCAGGGAAATTACAAGGAAATGCGGATGCATTGTCCAGGATCTGCTGTCTGTTCAGTAGAAATGCCCAGACCTCTGGTCTGGAGAAGAGGGGGGGATATGTGGTAAAGTGTACGGTAAGGTGGTGGACGGAGTGTATATCTCGCCTGGTTTCCTCAGCCATGTGAGATAAAGGAAAGCCAGGGTAATCATGTTCTAGCAGAGCATAGTCTGCTAGAGCTCTTGTTCCTTACATGGGCTGGCTTTTCTGGACTGGAGGGCAGGTTGGTAGTGGGAGCCTTCCAGTCCACACCCTTACTCCACCACGGGTTTTGCCCTGAGTCCGGGGCATTCACAGGTGAGCTTCCTTAGGGCTATTTACTGGGGAAGGAAGCTCAGTTATGGGCCTGATACACACATGGAGTGTGTGAGCAAAACACTCCTGAGACAAACAGGTATTGTGTGGATTTGGACCTGCTTATATGGTGACTCAACCTGCTCTAGGTCAGAGAGGTAACCTGCTGTTTAGGTAGAGCCGGACAAGGCTTAGGTTTTCTTTGTTGTTTTGTTACTTTGCTGGCACAGTGTTTTATGCCGAAAACCCAAATAAAACACTGGACTTGTTTATCGTACTACCTGTCTGCATGGTGTCATTGCCGTTCCCAACCGGGTGAGCTGAACCCCTTACAATATAAATAATATTTTAAGCAACAGAACCTCTAGTCTGCAAGACACTGCAGAGAGGTCCCCAGGCCCAATGGTGGGCGGCTGTACAGTCATGGCCAAAAGTTTTGAGAATGACACAAATATTATATTTTCACATGATCTGCTGCCCTCTGGTTTTTATGTGTGTTTGTCAGATGTTTTTATCACATACAGAAATATAATTGCAAATATATTATGAGTAACAAAAGCTTATATTGACAGTTAGAATGAGTTAATGCAGCAAGTCAATATTTGCAGTGTTGACCCTTCTTCTTCAGGACCTCTGCAATTCTCCCTGGCATGCTCTCAATCAACTTCTGGACCAAATCCTGACTGATAGCAGTCCATTCTTGCACAATCAATGCTTGCATTTTGTCAGATTTTGTAGGTTTTTGTTTGTCCACCCGTCTCTTGATGATTGACCACAAGTTCTCAATGGGATTAAGATCTGGGGAGTTTCCAGGCCATGGACCCAAAATCGCTATGTTTTGTTCCCTGCGCCATTTAGTTATCACCTTTGCTTTATGGCAAGGTGCTCCATCATGCTGGAAAAGGCATTGTTGATCACCAAACTGCTCTTGGACGGTTGGGAGAAGTTGATCTTGGAGGACATTCTGGTACCATTCTTTATTCATGGCTGTGTTTTTAGGCAAGACTGTGAGAGAGCCGATTCCCTTGGCTGAGAAGCAACCCCACACATGAATGGTTTCAGGATGCTTTATAGTTGGCATGAGACAAGACTGGTGGTAGCGCTCACCTCGTCTTCTCCGAATAAGCTGTTTTCCAGATGTCCCAAACAATCGAAAAGGGGATTCATCAGAGAAAATGACTTTACCCCAGTCCACTCCCTGTACCTTTTGCAGAATATCAGTCTGTCCCTGATGTTTTTTCTGGGGAGAAGTGGCTTCTTTGCTGCCCTCCTTGAGACCAGGCCTTGCTCCAAGAGTCTCCGCCTCACAGTGCGTGCAGATGCACTCACACCTGCTTGCTGCCATTCCTGAGCAAGCTCTGCACTGCTGGTAGCCCGATCCCGCAGCTGAAACACTTTTAAGAGACGGTCCTGGCGCTTGCTGGTCTTTCTTGGGCGCCCTGGAGCCTTTTTGCCAACAATGGAACCTCTCTCCTTGAAGTTCTTGATGATGCGATAGATTGTTGACTGAGGTGCAATCTTTTTAGCTGCGATACTCTTCCCTGTTAGGCCATTTTTGTGCAGTGCAATGATGACTGCACGTGTTTCTTTAGAGATAACCATGGTTAACAGAAGAGAAACAATGATGCCAAGCACCAGCCTCCTTTTAAAGTGTCCAGTGGTGTCATTCTTACTTAATCATGACATATTGATCTCCAGCCCTGTCCGCATCAACACCCACACCTGTGTTAATGGAGCAATCACTGAAACGATGTTAGCTGGTCCTTTTAAGGCAGGGCTGCAATGATGTTGAAATGTGTTTTGGGGGATAAAGTTCATTTTCTAGGCAAATATTGACTTTGCAAGTAATTGCTGTTAAGCTGATCACTCTTTATAACATTCTGGAGTATATGCAAATTGCCATTAGAAAAACTGAAGCAGTAGACTTTGTAAAAATTAATATTTGTATCATTCTCAAAACATTTGGCCATGACTGTATGTCTGAATAGTCCTCTACCAGTTAAGCTGCACTGGCAGATATGTGACGCGATACTTAATGTGAACACGCTGCAAAGAAAGCCCTGCCAGTTAACCTCACTGGACAGGTGCACAGTACAGCTGAAACATCAAGGCTGCCAAGGGTTAACAGTCACCCCAGGTCAGCAACTAAACAAGCTCCTGCAACAGCCAGGAGAGTAAAGGAAGTTTGACAGTAAAGAGGCTATCTGAGAGCCCAAGCCTGCTGCAACTCTATGTGCTGGAGCAGTGTATACTGCTCCTAACCCTGGTATAGAGCTGACAGTTCAGGACTTACTGGGTACTAACTACAGGCCTAGTCTGAACCCCTGCCTGGATACTGGAGCCTATCCCTGAACTACTGTCCTTTAACAAACTTCAGTCAATCTGATTCAAAGTGTGAGCGTCGGGAGGGCATCGGCTCACACTATTTAAAGGCAAGTCCCCGCCCAATAGGGGCGGTGGTCATGACCTCACCGCTCATGCTCAGTAGGAACGAAATGGCACTTAGCCTGCGAGCGGCTCCAATAGGTCTGAGCATGCTCAGTAGGCCGAAAGCTGGACATACACTCCAGACACCTCACTTTCCGAGGGCGAGAGTTAGATTGACCCGTAGGTGGCGCTGTGCGCTGAGCGAGAACCCTGCGGGACCCAATAAAACAACTACTCCCTTCAGAGGACAGCACAAACAGGCTCTAACCAGAGTAGAAAGAGAAGTGGGAGCTCCTGCTGCACAACTCAACAATAAGAGAAGTACATTAGAGTCTCTAGTCTCAACGCCTCAAAGGTTCTCAACTGGCAGCTGCCTTAAATAGTAACCGGAAAACGCCAGTGTCAACGTCTACAGTGAAGAGGTGACTCGGGGATGCTGGCCTTCAGGGCAGAGTGGCAAAGAAAAAGCCATGCTCAATATATTTGCTTTTTCATTTCTCACTGATTACTCACTATTTGGGTGCTTGCTTTTGGGGGGCCTCTTTTTTAGGGTGACCTTATTTTAGGGACAGGTTCCTGTCAGGGCATTTTGCTACTAGAGCAATGTCCCTGAGCTAGGCCTGTAGGGTCATATTCAGAATCGCACCCTGTCTAGCGTATTTTTGTACTTCTGTATCTTTACTGTCCTTGTATTGTATAGACTATCATTATTTTGAGGCTTCTCTCACTTTTGGTCCGGCTGGCAAAACACGTTATACGTCCTCCTATTTATCCGGCTTCACCTTAAAGAGGACCTTTCACCACTTTTGGGCACATGCAGTGTTATATACTGCCGGAAAGCTGACAGTGCGCTGAGTTCAGCGCACTGTCGGCTTTCCCGAGCCGTGCCCGGTGTAAAGAGCTTACGGTGCCGGTACCGTAGTGCTCTATGGTCAGAAGGGCGTTTCTGACCATTAGCCAGGAACGTCCTTCTGCCTCGCGGCGCCTATCGCGCTGTGCTGTGGAGCGGGGAGGAACGCCCCCCTCCCTCCCTGATAATACTCGTCTATGGACGAGCTGTGTGAGCAGAGGGAGGGGGCGTTCCTCCCCGCTCCACAGCACAGCGTGATAGGCGCCGCGAGGCAGAAGGACGTTCCTGGCTAGTGGTCAGAAACGCCCTTCTGACCATAGAGCACTACGGTACCGGCACCGTAAGCTCTTTACACCGGGCACGGATCGGGAAAGCCGACAGTGCGCTGAACTCAGCGCACTGTCAGCTTTCCGGCAGTATATAACACTGCATGTGCCCAAAAGTGGTGAAAGGTCCTCTTTAAGTGGTGAGTAGGTCTGGTTTAATTTTCTTGGAGGCCGCCGTGCCTTGCCTTATGGATATATTATCACTTTAATAATAGTAGAATGTAAAAAATCCAGCATGCACCTTCTTCTGAGTAAAACTTAACTTTTAATTATTATAGACATTTAAAATTCGAGCTTAATCTTCATGAGCATCATGAGCTCTATGTAATGAGAAACATCAGAAACTTCTGACGCGTTTCGGAATGAAATGCTTCCTTAGTCGTAGCTACATACATATTATCTCTTTATCTTTATATTGCTATCTGCTGGGCCAGGTTGGTTTTTTGATCTTATAGCAGGACTATTTTTAATGGTACTTATTAAAAGTTACATTATATATATATATATTTCACAAGAATCTATTCCATTTGGACTTTCTCATGGAAAATGTAAAACAAAGGACAGAGAAAACTGTCTACAAGAACAGAGACTTCCTAAACACTTAAATGTTATTATATATCATTGCTGAGTGTGACTGAATGCATGCATAATTTAGCTTAGGTTCCAGACATTATTGCTGAGATAGTAGCCCTTATAGAAGCCTGCATATTGGCTATGGGAATGAATGAATACTCAGAGTCTATAGATTTGTGTTGGCACATGATTTTAGTTACCTGTAGTAGCCTTACCTCCTCTGGGTAAGGCTGCTTTCAGTGATTTTCATCAGTGAGACTGAGGTTCCACGTTGCAGAAACCCAGCTTTTTTGTGGTTGCAGATTTTGTTGCGTTTTTTTGAGCCAAAGCCAAGAATGGCTACAAAAGGAATAGGAAATATATCGGAATTACTTATACTTCTCCCTTCTGCTCAATCCACTCCTGGATTTGACTCAAAAAACCGCAACAAAATCTGCAACAAAAAAGCTGTGTTTCTGCAACGTGGGGCCTCAGCCTAAGGCTGAGTTCAGACAGGGTTTTTTTGTTCAGGATTTTGATGCGTCAAAATCCTGACCAAAAAAACGTCTCCCTTGCCGTTTCTTTAAGCGAATTCTGCAGCTGGTTTAGCCGTGGACATCTGCCTGAAGACACTCCCTCCTGACTAGGCCCCTAGGCCCATTCATTGCATTACATCGGCATCTAGTCACGGTTACCTGTTTTTTGGTCCGCAATCTAAGGCAGCCTTTGTGTCAAATTCCAGGCCAAAAAAACCCTTCTGAACCCAGCTAAAACTAGGAGTGGGTTAAAAACTCAGAACAGGTAGAAATATTTCTATGATACCTGATCTCTGTGTACTCTCCACTCCTAATTTTGGCTCACAATCTCTGAACAAAAAAACTGACCAAACATTGGCCGTGTGAAAGCAGCCTTAGAAATGTCCTACAGGGCAATATAATGTCTATACTGCCCAGATAAGTGACTAATTAAATGCCTTGCCAATATAAAAAAGACAGATGACCCCATCACCGGAGACCTAACATGAGCCTAACAATCCAGGAACAATGTTTGTCTTGGAACAACTTTATGCAACACTTTAGTGGGAAATACAATACTTTGCAGTTTCAGCGGTGTAAATCATGTGATAAAGTGAGATGATTATAGAACAAAATGCTTCTTAAAGTGGAATTATTTATTGAAGCCATGCTTTACACCATGCACATAATTATTTCTAGTGAGCAAATTTAAAGAGCTTGGAATGAACTTTGGAATATGCAATAACAGGTGCTGGAGAGCCGGAGTCTGGTGACAGATGGACAAGATGCACAAACACACAACAAAGTGAATTGAATAGGAAAGGAAGAGGATCATTAGCTACATAAGAGAGCAGAAATAGATGAATTATTGAACAAGCTGGGATAGCTGATTTCTCTTTGAGAATCATCATCCTCTGTTGAGCACAACAGGGAACAAGCTATTTAGTGCAGTGGCAGATGCATGTTTACATGACTTATTCTAGTCAACATTTCATTTTTACTTGAGAACATTGGAAATAAAACTGCTAGCATTTTGTTTTAGTAGTTTTAGAAATCATCATTTTATATAATACTTGTTTCTTTTCTTAATCCTATGTAATGATATTTATGAGATGTCTACACAAGACACCTATGCTGGGATTGCCTGTGAAATGCTGCAAGATATTACAGTGCCAGCAAGGTGGGTATACTTTATCTACATGCTCTGGAACAAATCTAAGACAGAAATTTATCTTCAGATTTTAGATCAATTTATTGCATAGAGTAAAATCTGCAGCAAAATCCATGACTGATATGCTGCAGATGTTTCTGCAAATCCAAGGCAAAACCTGTCTCGAAAGAAAACTACAGACAATTGATTTATGTAGATATACTCTAAGGGTGCATTCACACGGAGGAAAATGGCAGTGTATTTGGTGTGGAATCCGCGTCAGATTCAGCGCTGAAATAAAAACCTCCCATTGACTTTAATGGGTTCCTTTTTCTACTAGGAAAATGGTGCTGAATTTGCTGTGGAATCCGTGTCAGATTCAGCGCTGAAAAAAAAGCCTCCCATTGACTTTAATGGGTTCCTTTTTTGAAAAAGGAACCCATTGAAGTCAATGGGAAGTTTTTTTTTTCAGTGCTGAATTGGACGTGGATTCCACAGCAAATTCAGCACCATTTTCCTCCATATGAATGCACCCTAAATCTACAGTATACAGAACTTCATGTGTCCAGTGATGCCTCTAGTGTTTTTTCCTCATCATCTTGAAGAAAACTGACGTTTTTTCCCATATTAGGCTAAGCCCTCGTTCACATCAGCATTTGGATTCCGTCCGGGAGAGTCTGCATGGGGATACCATACCAAATGCAAGTGCAAACGCTGTTGCAGTAAAAGCACACAGACCCCATAGACTATAATGGGGTCCATGTGCTTGCCGCAAAATCTCCACAGAGATCTTGCGGACAGGAAAGTAGTTCACCATCTATTTTCCTGTGTGCATGATTCATGCAGACAGCGAGCGGCAATCACACGGACCCCATTATAGTCTATGGAGTTCATGTGCTTTTAGAGTGCTTTCAGTTGTGTTTGTATTCCATTCGGGGTGGTTCTCATGCGGACTCTCCCGGACGGAATCCAAACACTGATGTGAACAAAGGGTGAGGCCCCACGTAGCAAGCTGTAACCAAAAAACACTGCAGAAACGCATTGCATTTTTTTCCACAACGTTTTCCTCTGTAGACTTTCTTTCTCTATTAACGCCAGTGTTTCTTTAGATATAAACAACATGCTGCGATTTACAAAAACACGACAATTTTAGAAATCGCACCATTTCTCTGCTGATTTTTTTAGCAATGTGTAGATGGGATTAGCCAGAATCCAATCTACTTTGCAGGAAATGTAAAATGTAGCTTTTTTTGCCATGGCATTTCCACATATTTTCCCAACATGTAGCCTGGGCCTACAAGTGCACAAATTAAAGCCTGACAACTGGTCTGATCATTTGAATTGACAGCATCATCCTTATGGTGTTGGACCCACTCCTCATTTTGACTTACAAATACAGGTGCGATATACTAAGCAGGAAACTGCTGTATAAGAGTGACCCAAGACTGTATTTACACATGCCAGTTTTGTAGTTTTTCTGTTCTTTTTGTATAACATTACAGTAAAATATTTTTCTGTAATGTAAACAAAGATTCAGCAAAACCTTTATGTATCAGATTGGTATAGGAATAATTTCTTCCTTATCTCTGCCCATTCCCACATAAATTGCTCTATATGTATAAATGGGAGTCACACACAGACTAAACATTTGAGGTTTTGAACTAGGCACAAAGGCTCTACCTACAGCAAAAACATCAATTAATATGACACTGGTTGAAGTTGGTTAGTAAGTCTTCCTCGGTGATATCTAGATACCATTAGACTGTCACATATGTTCATGGAAGTCTCTCCAATGTGCTTGTAGAAGTGTAGTCATAGAGATTCCATGTATATCTGATAGAAGAATCTTGCTAAACTACATTCTGTCTACAACATTTCATTATTTGTGTAGTATTGAATCATATTAAGGCTGAGGCCCCATGTTGCCGAAAGGCAGCTTTTTTTGTTGTAGATTTTGCTGCGTTTTTTTGAGCCAAAGCCAGGAGTGGATTGAGCAGTAGGTATAGGTTTAAAGAGGACTAGGGTTGAGCTGATTTTGAAATTTCAAGATCGTCTTTAAAATCCGATTTTCCATTCAAACCCGATCCCAGTTCCGTCAATGGGATTTTTTAAATAATCGGAGATCGGATTTTAAAAATGATCCTATTCACTACACAGCATGTAGTCCAAAAATAGTTTAAATTTTTGGACCCCACGCTGTGTAGTGATTAACCCCACTCCCACCCCCACCGGTGTCCGCTTACCTGCACAGCTGCAGCTCCCAGTTCTTCTTGGTCCGGTCCTCTGTCCTTCACATGTCATCAGAGTGCCCTGCGCCCCCCCCCCCCTCCCTAGAATAGTATTGTAGAGATGCAGGGAGTAGGCGGGGCTTGGTGCGACTGGAGAGTGTGGGCGGGGAGATGTGAGTGCATCACTCACGTCTCCCCTCCCAGTACCTGCCCACACTCTCCTAAGCCCCGCCTTCTCTGTAATACTAGTCTAGGGAGGAGGGGGTGGAGCGCAGGGTGCTTTGAAGCCACATGAAGGACAGAGGACTGGACCAACAGAGGGCAGCGGCAGTTGAGCGAAGTAGTAGATAGACTATCTACTCGTGAACTTGCCTCATCGTCCTCACAGCAGCTCAGCACACAGTGATTTACCGCAGCCTGCCACTTTTCTGCTTCGTCCCTGTTTTACCCTATATTCAGCTGAGTATACGGTAAAACAGGGACAAAGCAGAAGAGTGGCAGGCTGCGGTAAATCCATAGGAATGAATGGATGCAGCCGGCACGCAGGGGGTTAAGCGGACAGCCGCTTCCATTAATTCCTATGGGTGCTAAGCTTTTCCCACAATGATTGGCCAGTAGCCAAGCATTGTGGGAAATAAACCCCGATCTCGATCCCACCCGAAAAGATCAGGATCGGAATTCCGATCACGATCGTGAAATTTTCTCGATCGTCGATCGCTCAACCCTAAATAGGACCTTTCACCATTTGGGGCACATGTGGTTTAATACACCGCTAGAAAGCCGACAGTGCACTTTCCCATTCTGTGCCCCCAGTGAAGAGTTATTGGTGCCGGTACCGTAGCTCTTCACCGTCAGAAGGGTGTTTTTGACAGTCAGTCAGGAACACCCTTCCTCACAGTAGCGCCTGAATTGAGCACACTGTCTGCTTTCTAGTGGTGTATTAAACCGCTTGTGCCCCAAATGGTGAAAGGTCCTCTTTAAGTACTTCCAATATATTTCCCATTCCTTTTGTGGCCATTCTCGCTTTTGACTCGAAAAAATGCAGTATAACCTTCAACAACAAAAAAGCAGCTTTTCCACAATGTGGAGCCTCGTGCTCATGACGGTGGTGTGGGTCAGTGTGTTATCCGTGCATTTCATGTATAGCACACTGACCCATTCTTTTTTATGGGCCCATACTCACGACCGTGATGTTCATGGTCTCGGTCCCGTGTGTGGGCCGACAGTCTGGGCTGCATCAGATAGGCCAGGTACATCGGCGTGTCCCCGTGTTCAGCCCGTGCTTCTAATTCATGGTCATCTGCAACCGACTTCAGCCTTACACAGTTTTATATTGTGAAACATGTGAATCTTTTATTCCTATTATATATTTATTACTTGATCCTTGTTTGTCTTCATTGTAATCAGTAAAAAAATATTTAATAAAAATCGCTGTATAACTTAGTTACAATAATGTAAATGAAGCAAGATAAAGTTGTTTGGTATTTTATAATCAATTTTATTTCCTAACATCCACCAAATTTACAGCACAAACACAATTTGTTGCTCTGAATGTAAGAAATATTAATTTATGAAGACACAATATATAAACTACTCCAAATAAAAATTGCATACATTGCTTCTTACAAAAGATCTAATTTACAGTGCTGCTCATTGATGCAATTTAACACAAAAAAAAATCTGTGCACATTACAAAAAGAACACATCAATTACAAAGGAAGCAAATTAATAAATACAAACATACACTATCAAACATCCGGAGCATCAGACATAAATGAATTAAGCCTTAGCAATAAATACATATGTTTGCGAGATTTCCTCATATTCAACTTAAATATAGAACACATTTAAACATGAATTAAATTAAATATTAACATTTGCAGTGATTCCAGTAGTAACTGCTTCATCCCTGAATGCCCCTTTCCTCAAACCTTCAGAAATGTAACAGCTATGGTTGTGGCTTTAGATGGGGTTTACCCTAACGTACCTGTAGATACTAATAGATGGCCTGCACTGTATGTTCCGATAATGGATTTTACCCATAGTCTTATTGCATTGAAGCAGGTGAGGCTACAACACATATTTGTAGAGGCGAATATATTAGCTTCAGTCCAATATAATGCCTGAATAGATTGAAGAGGAAGATGCCTCATGCATGCATTGTTGGAATGAGTCCAGAATGTGACACAATAAGGGGCCTTGATGGTGCTGTAGAAGACATCATGAGGTCAACATTAGGATCTGACTTTCGAGCCAATCAGTTACTTCTATGTCTTACAGTCTTATGTCTCATAGGTTCTGTAATGATACCAATGTCTATGTATTGATATATGTATGGCAAGCCTACAGAATCTTCCTCTACTAGTGCCAATGAACTCCTGTCCAGCACTGCATGTATGTATTTCTAGCTATTTCAGCAGACATTGGGGGTGATTTATTAAGTAATATGTGCCAGAATTTGTCTTCCATACTTAGTGCTAAATCAAACAAATGATAGATATTTTGAAGACTTGCAAAAAGGGAAGCGGCTTTGCATGAAGAGCATGGCTTCATAGGAAGAGGACATGCCCTAAAATGCAAAACTGTGAGATAAAAAGGTGGCATAAACTAAGTCAAATAATAGGAGGAGTAAAATTTATACTAGACAGTCTAATAATACAGATTTGTCAAGCAGCGTTAGGGTAAGTTCACACTGGGTTCTTTGGTCAGGATTTTGAGGCTGTACCTGCCTCAAAATCCTGACCAAAAAGACGGCTCCCATTGAAATCAATGGGAGCCGGTCAGTTCTTTTTTCTGGGAGCCATTTGTTCCGGCTCCCAGAAAAAAGAAGCGACATGCTCATTCTTTCAGGCGGACTCTCCTCGTGACATTTGCCTGAAGTCACTCTCTCCTGACTAGGCCCATTCATTTGGGCCTAATCCAGAGTGGAGTGCGTGACTGGATGCTGGTGCACTGCATCGACATCCAGTCGCAGCTACCCGTATTTTGTTCTGGATCCTGAGGCAGCCTCCGCTTCAGGTTCCGGCCCAAAAAACCCTGTGTGAACTTACCTTTTGACATTGATATATCTGGCACAGCTTGAGACTGCCTAGTCTAAGTTTCAACTGTCTAATGTTTAGACAGTATTAGTAAATCTGCCCCAATGTTTGATGTTCAATAGGTTATTCTATTTCTCATTCAACCATTTTCTTGTACCTCTTGAGCCTTCCTATCTGGGCATGGTTCGATTCTCATTTCAAGTCATACATTAGAAAAATAATAAATATTGCACTGCCTGCTACAGTAACAAATGAAACCTTAAATAATTCACCTTAAATCTCTCACTAATATGCCAAATCTTAACCATTTTGTCACTCTTACACATAGGCATAGACTGGCAATTTGGCAACTATTTTATCAGAAGGGGAATTCTCCTGAAGTAGGTAGATCCGAGCAACTAAAACTACATTAATGTAAGGTGGGTCCTCCACCATTTTCCAAAATGCCGTTCAATGCTGAAGGGCAGGATGTGCATGTACTGTCCATCTCCTAAGAGATGAATGGGGACCAGCTACTGGAAAACTGTCTAAAAGGAAAAGTGTCTTTGTTGCCTATGTCAACCAATCACAGAACAGCTTTCATTTTTTCCAAAAGCTGAATTCAAAATGAAAGCAGTGTTGCGATTGGCTGATATGGCAACAAATATGGGGGGGGGGGGCGTCAAGACAAGTTCAGAAATCTCATTCAACATCAACTTCTATTTACTGTGAATGAGCGTGCCTGAAATACTTAGGAATCTGTTGCTTTACAGGTGATTGAATTGTATTCAACTAAATTGTATTTTACCATCAACCATTAAAAGATTCTAGAATATTAATGCTACATTTAATGTAATGTTTTCACTCTGTAGTAGATTTACTGAGAAGTTACATTATTGCTAGCCAACTTATTAGGATTTAGTGACACATGAATGCTGTAATGAATGAAGACATCAGTGCTATCGGATTCATTACCAAGAATAAAGACAAAGGGTCAGACGTGAATGCACAATAGGGGCAGATATCCTGTTGTCTTTCTGCTATCATTCATTCTGTTTACTAAGGGAAATGGAAAAGTCGGGAGAATTTTGAAATATTCAATGGACTACTTTATTGTTATGTGAAAAAAACTTTCCCAATTCCCCCTTAAAAAAAAAAAAGAATGATAGCTATGAGGAGAACACATCTTGCAGTGGCAATGTGCTTGTAGTCTTACTTGTAACTGAAAAAAATGAAGGCTTAAAGGGAGCCTGTCAACAAGAAAATGCTGTTTAATCTGCAGGCAGCATGTTATAGAGCAGGAGGAGCTGAGCAGATAGATATATGGTTATGGGGAGAAAGATTTAGTGTAACTTGTAAAATATCAATTGAAATTTCTGTTCTATCTAGACTTAATAGTCCAGTGGGCAGTCTCACTCAATGGTTGACAATCTACCCTGTATAAGGTCTGCCCAATAACACAATACAAAATTATATATCAGTCTGCTCCACTCCTGCTCCATACTCCCAGAACATCACATTGCATATTCAATCTGTTAGGTTCCCTTTAAAGGGGTTGTCTAAGGCCTGGTTCACATCTGCGTTTGGGGATTTCATTCCCCTCTCCACATGAAAATTGCGGAGAGAAATGTCCCACAAGCAGCACTTTTTTCTCCACATTTTTCGTGCGGAAACTGAGCGGAAACCACACGGACCCCATTATAGTCTGTGTCCTAATGTAACTGCTTTTTTATGCGGATTAGGTTTCCATTCAGGGGTCCCCAAGCGGAGTCCCCGAATGGAAACCCATGCATAGATGTGAACCGGACCTAAGCTAATAAAAAAATAGGACTATTTTGGGGACATCACGGTGGCTCAGTGGTTAGCACTGCAGGTTTGCAGCGCTGGAGTCCTGGGCTCAAATCCTGCCAGGAACAACATCTGCAAGGAGTTTGTATGTTCTCCCTATGGTTGTGCGGGTTTCCTCCCATGCTACAAAGACATACTGATAGGAAAAAAAGTACATTGTGAGCCCTATGTGGGGTTCACAATCTACACTTAAAAAAAATAGGACTATTTTTTTGTCTTTTTTTTTTTTTACAATGAACAGCAACTCTTCTGTTCAAGGGTTGTGTATGGTAAGAATGGAGCTGAGCTGCAATACCAGACAAAGCCTGTGAACAAATGGCGCTGTTTCCTAGATTTTCATATCTGAGATAACCCCAATACCTCATTAATTGATTGGAAATGACTTTTCTATCTACTCTTTATATTACCAAGTCTACTCATACAGCATTCATGAGTAACATTTGTGCTGTCAAAGACAATCACCGTTCTATCTGTAGTTAAGGATTACAGGGAAGTATATGCACCAATGTATCATGTTCTTATACAATAAAGTAAAACAGTGTGAACGTAATCATTTACAATGAGGCACATATGCACATTTCATGTGCATACACAAGGCAGTTTAGCTGGTTTTTAACATCATCAGTTGCAAAAATATAGTTTGTGAAAATTAATAAAACACAAAAAAAACACTCAAAGCATTGGAACTGTCCTTGTTTCTAGAATATTGAATATTTACACATGAACATATCAAGTGTTCATCTAGTACCAAGATGATTCACACTCCCGCACTTGGCATATCAGTGATCATCACATCACATGGAGGTGCGGTGTAATGAAATACAACTATATCTGCACAAATAAATAAACTACCATAAAGAACTTGTAGAAAAACATCATGTGATACAATTCTTTTTTTTTATAGTTTCTAGGATTGCCACCTTTTGTGGAAGAAGATTCAAATCATATCTGTATAGAAGCAAACACGTCGCTATGTCATTCTAATTCCATGTGTTACTTTTCTATGTACTAAAGTTTGTGAGGTATAAATTATGATTTCTTCAAGTGCTAGCAAGAGATCCAGTGTATGACATGAATAATATACATTGCAAGAAACAATACTAAATGCTACTAAGAATTATTGCTAGCATTGGCCTAAAATGAAATTCTTACAAAAATGAATTGATATGGGTGGCTATCTCTTAATTTGTGTAATCCCTGATCTTATGTTGCAGCAACAGTACTTTGAAAACCATAATGAAAGGAAATGGGCAATAGTACCAAAAATAGAACAACTAAGAACCCCCTTTTTTTTAACCGCCAAAGTAACATTTCTCTTCATTCCAAGATTATATTTTACAGAGTCGCCTCTCATTAAATCTATTTAAAATCCACTCAGAAAATAACTTATAAAAAGATATTTGTAAAAATATGGTGAGCCTAACAAAAGAAACATTGTTAAAAGGTATGAACAAAACCTCCTTCAATCTGAAATAAATACAATTTATAAAAAATAGTTGCAAACACCTTTATACATTCACTATACAAAAGAAAGAGTGCAATAGAGAAAAATGAGCTGAAATAAGTACATTGAGATACACTTGAGAAGTGTTGCTGTTAGTTCAAACAGTCTTATAGATTTTTTATTCCATTTTTTTGTGGTTTTTTTAATGTTGTTTTATGACTGCTGGGGAAATAAGTAGTGCAATGTTGGAGTTGTTTACGCAGCACACCGATCAGCAATATTCTCTGTGCTAGACTAGAAATCTATAGATGGAGTCTATTCTTCTGTGTCATGTTCTAGCCCCAGCAGTTCTTTTTGCATGCTATATATGGATTCCCTTGACGGCTTGTTTTATACTTTCCAAGAGGGCTTTGCATTCGGGGGAGTATTCCCGTTCCATATTGCTGTACATTTCTGTGAGTGTATTTACATATGCTTCAAAGTTATGTTCACCGATTGGTTCCTAAAAGGGAAGAAAACCAAAGGTGAGATAGCTCATGGTATACTATGGAATACAAGTTATACTATAGTATGCGTAAAATATCACCATACTTTATATGTGACTTTTTTTTTAGTTTACTTTACAATATACACATTATCTTATAAAATGCTGCCTTTAAAAATTTTAAATATATTTTTTACTTTATAATATCATGATGATCAGATGCCTGTGGCTATATACAGTATATATATATATATATATATATATATATATATATATATATATATATATATATATATATACACAGTCCAATCATATTAATGTGACCACCGCCTACTTTTGACATCAACGTTAAATAACCAATCGCAGAAGGCACGTGTCATTAGCCATCTGGGTGCACTCATCATTGTGGAAGGCACGATGGATCAACACAAGCATGCATCTATCCTTGCGGACCATGTTCACCCCTACATGTGAATTGTTTTTCCACAGGATGATGGCATCTACCAGCAGGACAATGCGACGCGTCATAAAGCAATGTGGCATTGCGTGCGTGGTTCGAAGAGCACCAGGATGAGTTTACCGTACTCCCTTGGCCACCAAACTCCCCAGACTTGAACCCAATCGAGAATCTGTAGGACCCCCTCAATCGGATTGTTCGCGCCATGGATGCTCAACCACATAACCTAGCAGCTGGCCACAGCACTGAAGTCGGCATGGCTCAACATCCCAGTGAACATCATCACAACATCCCCTCTCTTCCTGCACGCCTTGCAGCGGTCTGCTCTGCCAAAGGTGGTTATTCTGGATTTTGACAGGTGGTCACATTAATGTGACTGGACTGTGTGTAAATATATATATATATATGTACTACATTTCCTAGACCATAAAATAGGGAGGTCCTCAATATGCCATTTTAGGATTTTTCTTCTTACTCTTACTGAGGACGGAATAAATGACGTGATTCCTATCTCAATAGGTTCATATACACTAGGCCTAATTGACTAATTATGCGTAATTATTAATCAATGTGTCTTTCTTCTATCTCAATAGGGAAATAATCATTTGTGTGTTGCCAAAGGGATGATCTGGAAATACTGTATATACATATATATAGTACAGAAGAAATGCTACATTTGACATAATAAAATATAGTATAGTATCATTCAGGTAAAATAATTAGTTTATACCACACTGTATATAATCTTTATAGCACTATTTGTATAGGGGCCAAAATCTTCCAGTTAAAGGAAATGTATCACCAATTATGTTTTTATCTGTATGCCATTACAGGGCTGCCATTTTTCTCTAAAACTACAAAGGGGACACAGCCTGCAACATGGTGGTGACAGATGAATATGCATGGAGCAGGTAATAGATATTTCTATACATGTATGGCCCCGGACAGGAAGAATTTTAGTATGATAAACTTGTAGTTTACTAAGGGCAGGTTCACATCTTAGGTTTCCGTCTTCTGCCGACAGGAGACGGAAACCCGGCAGACAGTGTGCGCCCGTGAGCACCTGTGAGCGTTTTGTGGTCTCCAAGGCGAAACCAGGACACAAAGTCCTGCATGTCCAACTTTATGTCCAGTTAAAAAAAATGGTTTTGCTGCGGAGACCACAAAACGCTCACAGATGGACACTTTACAAACCCATTCTAATGAATGGATTTGAAAAGTGACTGCTGGTTTCCGTCTCCTGTCCAGTTTCTCGGGCAGAAGACAGAAACCTAAAAGTGGAGACCGGGGCGCAGGTGTGAACCTGCCCTAAACAGTATGATAAATAGCCCAAAGGTTTAGCTTTCTTATATTCGCATATCACTACCATATTACCTGCTCAGTAATGTCTATCCAGATTCATGGTGACATAGCCATCCTTGGTAATATTTAAGTTGAACCCACAATTCATATACCGTACATTCCTATTCCTATACATTTTCTCATGCTTACCCAATGATACAGAAACAAATCTATCTTCTTTACTCATTTGATGCCTACCCATATTTACAAAGTTCTTTATACATTTTCTAGACAGTAAGAAATAATAAGGTTGACAAGTCAATATGGTCAGAAAGGGGGGGGGGTTAAATGGGTGGAGGTTGGCAATGCTCGGTAGATTCTTAGTATATGGAGCGCTCTCTAGTAGATGCAGTTTAATTTATAGTCCTCAACATGGGAATTTATATGGTCTTACCATTTGAGGAAGCTGGATATCGGCAAGACTTGAAATAAGGGCTTGGCTTAGACCAGCCAACTCTTTCAAAAGACTTTCATTGTTCTGCTCTATGAGTTTGTTCTCCTCCTCTATTGTTTTCAGATTTGTCTCCATTGAAGAGATCTAAATCAGAAAATTGTATTGGTTACAAGGAAACTTGGTGATTATAGTTGGAATGTGGAAAAGAAAACTATATGCATTCTAAAAGAATATTAAGTAGCCCTTTACTGTGAATATATTATTAATGCAGAACTGGAGAATATATGGGTTGGGGCATGAAGGTACCCATGCACATAAGAGGAAAGTTGGCCAACCCTGATGGTTTTAACTGGAGTAACCAACTACTGTGAATCTGGGGGGCACCCACTTGAAGAACAAGAGCTAGTTTACAACTTACCACGGGCCATATCTTTTCAGTCATTGGTCGTATTGGTCGTATTTAAAAGTACGGTAATAAAAAAAATACCTAATTGATCAAATGATATCTGTCTCCTATTATACCTATATGGAATAGGCCAGTGTTTCTCTAAGTACAATTAAGATTATGAAAGTTTTTTCTGCAATGTGTGGATGGGATTCGCAGCGTTGAATTGGCTTGGATTAATATGATTATTGGGTTACTATTTTTCAGGACTCCAGATCATAATATGGCTTGCATTGTTACATAAAGGCAATACTTAAAGAGTTCTTCCAATTATAAAAATTTAATAGTTGAATATAAGAAATTTTGTAGTATCCTTTTGTAGTATTTGTAGTTTCCTTTTCCACTTATTAGGCTGAGTTACTTTTTACATAGAAGCCTATGGAGAAAGAAGGGTGGAGAAGGTTGGTGGAAAATACACTAAATGAATGAAGCTCATTTGACCACTTCAGCCAATTACTAGCCTCAGCGTCTACATGTTGGGTACTTGTGATGTCACTGCAAATACATCATCAGTACCTAGCATTCGTTTGCTGAGCCCAGTGATTGGCCAAATCGTTCACCTGAGTTCTTCAATTCTGGCCCCGACTTTGTCAGCATCAAAAAGAATGGGGGACATACCATCATTTTGCCATTAAACAGATAAATAGTTTCATCAGATGTTTTCCAAAGATTGTAACTTCTCATCTATCCAAGATACAGATGATAAATGCCTGATCTCTGTGAGATTGACAACTATCCCCTGCAGTCCCATATAATTTGAATGGAGCTGCATGCTTGTGCTTGACTGCATTCAAATGGTGAAACCCTATTTTTAGGATTGCTGGGAGTCCAAACAGTTGGACCCTCACTAATTAAACAGCTATCATCAATTCTGTAGATAAATGATAAGTTACAATCATAGGAAAACTTTAGGCTAAGGCCCCATGTAGAGAATCACTGCAAAAAAAAAAAAGCTGTGGAAAAACTGCAGCAGAAACAGCGTTTTCCTTTACGGACTTTCTGCCCCTTTTAAAAGCTATATGGAAAAATACTATCAATTGCAAAGTTATAATTGACATGCTGCAATTTTCAAAAAAGCAGCTTTTTTTGCTTTTGATTATTTTCTGCAATATGTGGATGGGATTAGCCAAAGTGGAGCTCCAGCCTTAAGAATTTCTAACAGTGGAATTTTATCTTTCCATGTGACATTCTTATAAATATGACATTTCTTATATGGTTTTCCAAATGCAATATAACAACAACAAAGTGTATACATTCTAAAAGGGAGTCTATCACTGTCCCACCTACTTTAACCCCTTAGCGACCCTTGACGTAACTGTACGTCATGGGTCGCATGGGGATGTATGGAGCGAGCTCACACGCTGAGCTCGCTCCATACACGGCAGATGCCGGCTGTATAATACAGCCAGGACCTGCCAATAACAGCAGCGGTCGGTGCCCGAGCTGATCGCTGCTGTTAACCCTTTACACACTGCGGTCAAACGTGACCGCAGCGTGTAAACAGCGCAGGCGGCATGGGCGCCGCCATGTTTCGCCGATCGCCGCCCTCCTGAACGTCACATGAGGGCGGTGATCGGTTGCTATGACAGCCGGAAGCCTATTGAAGGCTTCCAGGCTTGTCTCTGCACTAGATCTATTAGACGATGCCAGAGACATCGTCTAATAGAAGTGCTGCGATTCTGCTATTCACTGCAGTACTGTAGTATTGCAGTGAATAGTATGAGCGATCAGACCCCCTAGGTTTCAAGGTACCTAAGGGGTCTGATCATAAATGTAACAGAAGAAAAAAAAAAGTTTTTAAAAGTATTAAAAAAATAAAAAAAATATAAAAGTTCAAATCACCCCCCTTTCCCTAGATTAGCTATAAAAGTAATTAAAGAACATTAAACATAAACATATTAGGTATCCCCGCGCTCCAAAATGCCCGAACTATTAGAATATTAAAACATTTATCCCGTACTGCGAACGGCGTAGCGGCAAAAAAAATAAAAACCGCCAAAAAGCGTTTTTTTTCCAAACTTTGCCTCCTATAAAAAATTGAATAAAAAGTGATCAAACCATCAGATCTTTCCTCAAATGGTATCAATAGAAACGTCATCTTGTCCCGCATAAAAAGACACCACAACCAGCTCCATACATGGAAATATGAAAAAGTTACAGGTGTTAGAACATGATGACACAAATTTTTTTTTCTATTTTGCAAAGTTTATCATTTTTTTAAAAGTATCAAAACATTTCAAATACTATATAAATTTGGTATCACCGCGTTCGTACTGACACGTAGAACACAGGTAACATGTCATTTGTACCAAACAGTGAACGCTGTAAAAATTAAACCCATAAGAAAATGGCGCAAATGCATTTTTTCTCCAATTGCACCTCATTCTGAATTTTTTTCCAGCTTCCCAGTACATTGCACAGCATATTGAATGATGCCATTACAAAGTACAATTTGTTCCGCAAACAATAAGCCATCATGTGACTCTGTGAACTGAAAAATGAAAAAGTTATGGCTCTTGAAATGTGAGGAAGGAAAAACGAAAATGCGAAACCAAAAAATGGCCGGGTCCTTAAGGGGTTAAACTGCTCCCGTAATGCTGTAGATGCTGTTAGCAGAATAAAAACAATACCTTTCTTATGTTTCAGAGCCCCAGGGATATAGGGAAAAAGCAATTTTATTCTTTATTCAAATGAGGATCCTGAAGCACAGGGGAAGAATTCTTCTATAAATGAGCACTGCTGCATCATCACTAAACACGGTCATCTTGCATTCAGCTCGTCCCCCTGAGCAGTGTGAGTTGATCCTGTGTGAGTTGATCCACCCACTGCCCAGGGGGATGAGCTGAATGCAAGATGGGCATGTTTAGTAATGATGCAGCAGTGCTCAGTAATAGAAGAAAATTCTCCTTGTGCTTCAAGATCCTTATTTGAATAAAGAATAAAAGTGCTTTTTCTATGCATCCCTGGGGCTCTGAAACATAAGAAAGGTATGGGTTTTATTCTGTTACCAGCATCTAAAGCAATATGGGAGCAGTTTAAAGTGGCTGGGGGCAATGCTAGACTACCTTTGAATTGTCTCCATTTACTTTACTTTGCAGGGTCGCAACCATGGAACACATGAACAGGTTTGATTCACCACTATATTGTGTCATATATGTTTTGATATTACATTCTGCATGCAAGTATGAAAGTGAAGGCAAACTTATTCCTTGGGCATATAAAACTGTATGTCTACATAGATGCATATCTGCCGTTGACTCTAATTGTGAAAAAAACCATATGCCATGTATATCATATTTTTTAACAGGTCGGGGAATCCATTTCTACTGAAAACTCTTTTAGCCTAAAAGTGTCAATTGTTAACTTTATAACCATTATAGATGTATGTCCTGAAAGTCTGGAGACTTTACTGATCCTAATTGGTTTAATTTAACTAGAACTGTATTTGGGAGGAATATCACTTTTTTTGTAAATTATCCATTGCATGCTATGTATTGGAACCCAGTGGCAAAATGGGACCAAGATTTTGGGAAATTTGCAATTCTGAAATCTCTCCTCTATCTGTGCTGAGATGTGAAGTCCTATAAGTGATTGCCATACTGTCCTCTCTGACTGCTTACAGAGATAGTGGTCAATTTCTGCTAGGACCACTTCACTGACTTATTAGTCTAGAAAGAACAGAGATTTTAATGGATAAATGATAGGCTATTCTGAATCTGTTTTCCACAAAATGATATATCAATCTGCTTTATAACATTCTGTCTACCGAATAAACTGCATTTTCCATGTGATACGTTCCCTTTAAGGACGTGGCCTGCTTTGGTTTTTCAGGACACACAGAGGTTTAATTTTTCATGCCACAATTTATTAATGTCCAGTTGACAAAACCATATGATGGCTTGTATTTTTTATGGAACAATGGCAATATTCTTTGGTATATATTATTTATGAAAAACTTTTATTTTTCAGGTTTGGATAAAAACATATATTTTGCTAATTCTGTTCTTTTTATATCACATGCTAAGTTTATCCTACATTATGGTTGTGGTAATACCAAATATTCTATATATGTGACAGGCAAATTGTCAAATTCTAGAAAATACCTAGCACAATTTAGGAAAAGTATGACATATGGTAATTTTACAATTATCTGAAAATCTTACATTGCATCAATTTGTTATTTTACATGTTGCCTGTAACATATTAAATAAGGACTCGTTCACATCTGCGCCCGTACTCCGTTCTGCAGGTTTCTGTTTCCTGCACAAAACAGGGGCAGGAGATGGAAACCTGTCAGCATGTTTCAAACCCATTCATTTGAATGGGTTTGAAAAGTGTCCAGTCGTGTGCGCCGGTGAGCGTTTTATGCGCCTCGCGGCGAAACCGTTTTTTTAAAACCGGACATAGAGTCGGACATGCAGTACTCTGTGTCCGGTTTTAAAAAAAACGGTTTCGCCACGGAGCTCATAAAATGCTTACCGGCACTCACGGCCGGATTCTGCATGACAGGTTTCCGTCTTCTGCATGCAGAAGACGGAAACCTGAAAACGGAGTTCAGGCACTGGTGTGAACCCAGCGTCATCTGTACAATATTTTTTACAAGGTATTGTGATTAGGTATATAACATTTACTGCTGACAGGTTCCCTGCAATAAACATTTTTTTACCCTAACAGACATACTGTACTCTAATCCTAGAACACAACCCCTAGCCCTAAGGCTGGCCATATACATTAGAATAATCTCAGCATCAGCATTAACAACTAAACTACCTGATCACTGTTGCCTTTTATATTCTGAATAGTTTAAGTTCCACAGGTTGCAGTTTGTTAGGCTAAGTTCACACTGAGTTTTTTGGTCAGAATTTTGAGGCTGTATCCGCCTCAAAATCCTGACCAAAAAGACAGCTCCCATTGAAATCAATGGGAGCCGGTCAGGTGTTTTTTCCAGGAGCCGGTTTGTTCGAGATACTCATTCTTCAGGCAGTTTCGCCTCGCGATTTAGCCTGAAGACACTCTCTCCTGACTAGGCCCATTCATTGGGCCTAATCCGGAGCGGAGTGCACAACTGAATGCCGATGCAGTGCACCGGCATTCAGTCGCGGCCACCTGTTTTTTGTACTGGAACCTGAGGCGGCCTCTGCTTCAGGTTCCGGTCCAAAATACTCTGTGTGAACTTACCCTTAGTAAATCTGAAATTTCTTTTTTATTTAGATAAAGGATCAAGGATCCTATCTATACTGGTAGCTTATGTAAATTGAAGACTTTTCCTAAATATATTGCTTTAGAAATGCTGCTTTGTTTGCCTGCTATGTGAAATTATTCCTCTCATTGTTACACAGCGTTTACCACAACACCGGACCTGTGTGATAAGTAGGACAAGTGACGTCACTCACTACTCTCATTGTTATCTACAACTCAGGACAAGAAGTTTAGCTAATTTCAGTATGTAAACACACAGATAACACTGAGTCCACTCTCTACAAGCATCTGCATATTATCTGATCTGCATTTATATTAGATTTCTAGTAATTATATTAAGTATTGTGATACTTCATAGTGTCCTGTTCAGCAAGCTGGGAGGGGAAGAGAGGGCAGGGGGAATACAGGAACTGAGAAGAGGATACAGCAGGCAAAGCTTCTGAAACAAGGAGATGGGAAAACCCCTTTAATAGGAATGGGGTGTGTAATAGGTTTGGGGTATTATGATTAAAATGAGGAAATGTGTAAAAAAGCTAGGGTTAGAAAATGTGTATTAGTGTTAGGATTCAGCTTAGTAAAAGTGTACAGATTTATTGATTAGAATTAGAAATTTAAGTGTGTTACAAAAAACTGTGCTACATTATGTGCTTGAAAATGCTGTTAAAATTTAGACTGTTCTGATAAATAGAAAATTAAATGATGCTGTTCAGCTATTCTAAAGATATAAGCCCTTTTAGCATTGATGCAAACTACAATATACTAGCCAAGTGGATGGTAACTCTGCATGACATTCTGCGCAAAGAGACCCCAGCCAAGACACAGCATAATGTTACTGACCTTTTGGCTAGTATACCTCAATCTGCATCAACACTAAACGCCCTTATATCTTTGGAATTGCTGAATGGCTTTGGTTTAAAAGAAACTCTAAAATACTCAGGATGACAGCACTTATCAGATGTTTTGTGACTTTTCAGACCTAGTGACATGTGGGTGCATGTAGCTGTAATTTATATTATTAGCAACATTATGGAGTGGATTATTATTTTTTTGATGGGGGTATTAAAAAAATAAAATCTTTTTTTATAATATGTTTTTTAATGACATTTACTGTTCAGTATAATTTTTATTTATATTCTGAACATCAATACCATACAGCAGGGGTGCCCAATACGTCGATCGCGATCTACTGATAGATCGCAAAGAACGTATGGGTCGATCGCAGGATGCAGGGATCCCCGATGTCTGCTTGTTCACAGTGCAGGCTGAGAGTCATCTCCGGACACTGGCTGCCGCAGCCCCAGCCTGCAGTGTTCAGAGATAACTCTCAGCCTGGACTGTGAAGAAGCAGACAGTGGGGATCGCTGGGCAGCCACAGAACGCCGCTGTCTTGCTCTCGCGATCCGCCCGGCCCTGCCCACATGCTCGGCCCCGCCCACAGACACGCCTGCTTTGCCCACAAGCCTGCCCGGCCCCGCCCACATGCCCGCCCCCCGGCCCCGCCCTAGTAGATCTTTTGCCTTGGTAGCTAATAAAGTAGCTCACACGCTGAAAAATTGTGAGCACCCCTGCCATACAGTATGTGTTTTTTTTATTGAAATATATATCTTTTTAATATACTTTTTATAGTACTTTATTCTGTTTGCTTTTGGCTTAGTAAAGGGACTGAAGCTACAATGACTTGATGGCATATATAATGCTTAGAAGCACGTAGTATATTTTTGGGACACTATTAAAAAGTGCACATTTTAACAATATACATTATTATTAGAGATGAGCGAGTAGTGTTGGATAGAGTAGGTGTTCGATCGAATACTACGGTATTCGAAATACTCGTACTCGATCGAACACTACTAGCTGTTCGAAGTTTAAGGTTCGATGCAGAACCAGCGTTGATTGGCAGAATGCTATACATTCTGCCAATCAACGCTGGTTCTTCTCTTACCTTTAGAAGTCTTCTCCGTGCAGCATACCCGCGGCGTCTTCCGGCTGGAATTCACTCTGCCTAGGCATCCGGCCTAGGCAGAGCCAACTGCGCATGCGCGGGCATGCCCTCACATGCGCAGTCAGCTCTGCTCAGGCGTCGGGCCGGGCAGAGTGAATTCCAGCCGGAAGATGCTGCGGGGGCGCTGTGCCGGGAGAAGACTTCAAGGAGAATCCAGCCCGACCGTCACTCGTGGACTTGGTAAGTATAATGTTATCGAATTTTGCGTACCCCTGAAACGAGCATTTCCCCCCATAGACTATAATGGAGTTCGAAATCCGTTCGAACAGACGAACAGTGTGCGGCTGTTCGAATCGGATTTCGAACCTCAGACATTTTAGTGTTTGCTCATCTCTAATTATTATATCTTTTCTGATTAAACTGCAGTTTTCCGAGTTTATTTACACAGAATTACTTAAAAGTGTTTTCTAACCTGGGTTTGAAGTTTCATCATGTCAGCTTCTATCTTCAAATTTGATTCATTCAATTCTTTGATCTCTTCATCTAAATTCCTGATATCATCCCCATTTTCTATGCCTGCTGGTACATTAACATTATTAATATTTATTTTTCAAACATTTATTTCCAGTTTTCAAATATTACATTCTTAGTGTGATGAAAGCTGGATGTGTGTGAGCTGTTAAAAACTATCCATGTTTGCATGATGGGAGTCAGATATGAGGTCTAAGTAACGTTTTTAATGCAGCATGCTGAACAAAACATTGTTTCACAGTTTCAATACTGCTTTGGTGGTGAACGGTGAATATATAACCACCCACTATCCACTAGCTCCCCTCTACCTTAGGAAAGCTTTATAATATACATAGGCTTTAGCACAGTGATGGCGAAACTTTTAGAGACCAAACTTCAACCCAAAACCCACTGATTTATCACAAAGTGCCAACAATTTAACCTCAATAATGTGCGGATCCACAATTGCACACACAGACCTGCAAAATATGGTCATACGAATGGGGCTTTATAGAGCTTTCTGCTCCACTGTGACCCTCACACAGTACAATCTGCATCACAGTGGTCCCCTCATAGTACAATCAGCTCCATAGTGGCCCTCACACAGTATAATCTGCTGCACAGTGGTCCCCATAGAGTACAATTTGCTCCACGGTGGCCCTCACACAGTATAATCTGTTCCACGGATGGGTACCTGAAGAGAGGGCTCTGAGCGCCACCTCTGGCACACGTGCCATAGGTTCGTCATCACGACTTTAGCATGTTTCAGCACCCACTTGAACAGAGCAAAATGGGAAGAGAAAAATGTTTCGGGTCATGTGACTTCAGGGAGCATCCAGAAGTAGGCCCGAACCTGCCCGGAGCGTGGAAAGGTAAGTAACGTAGATTTTATGTTACTTTACCTCCCCTGGACCTCCGATCATTATACTCGGGGGTCTGAAAAGACTCACGAATATAATACTGATGTTTGTGGGGCCCGCGGCATCACTTACCGATCCCGGCCCCTGCCAGGATTGGTAAGTACCATATATACTTGAGTATAAGCCGAATTTTTCAGCACAGTTTTTGTGCTGAAAAAGTCCACCTCGGCTTATATTTGAGTCATTACGGTAATACCGTAGTTACACAGCCGGCATACAGACACCGGGGCGGGTGCCGGGCCGCAGCATCGCCACGCTCCTGGCAGAAGTACCGGGGCCTTCCAGCAGAAGTACCGTAAGTACTTCTGTAGTTTGAATTGAACAACATCACCATGCTCCTTCCTGGTGTCTGTATGCTGGGTCTGTAACTACGGTAGCTGTAGTCTGTAGTGGTCTGTAGCTATAATGGCGCCGCTCTGCTCTAGAGCGGCTGCCATTGCAATTGGCACCTCCACTGTAACACTTACAGTGGTACTGCTGAAAATTCTGAGTTAACGTGGAGATGCGCTCCGGGGGGAACCGCTGCGGCGCCATGCCCCTGGAGAGAGGAGGGAGCGGGCGCAACTGCTCTCTCAAATGCGGCCCTGAAGCACTGCGGGAGATCCCTGGCCACCGGAGCTGAAGGGGAATCTACCGTTGGCAGGAGCGCGGACCTGAAGGAAGACCTCGGCCGCCGGACCTGGAGGGGGAACTGCGGCCGGCCGCCGGCAGAAGCGCTGAGGGGAATTCCAGACAGCCGATTCTGCCGGGGATTCCCTTCAGCGCTTTTGCCGGTGGCCGGCCGCAGTTCCCCTTCAGGTCCAGCGGCCGAGGTCTTCCTTCAGGTCGACGCTCCTGCCGGTGGACGGGGATTCCCCTCAGCGCCTCTGTAAAGGCTTCCGGCTGCAGTGCTTGTCTTTTTGCATAGAGCAGCATGAAAAAGAAATGACGATTTTTGGAATGCATTGCAATTCATTAGCATTGTAATGCATTGCATTAGTGATCAGACCCCCTGGGGTTCAAGACCCCTAGGGGGTATAATAAATGCAAAAAAAAAAAAAAAAAAAAAAAAAAAAATTAAAGTAAAAAAAAGAAAGTATTAAAAATTCAAATCACCCCCCCCCCCTTTCCCTAGAACACATGTAAAACTAATACTGTGAAACACATACACGTTAGGTATGGCTGTGTCCGAAAACTCACGCTCTACAAATCTATAAAAATATTTTTCCTGTACAGTAAATGCTGTAGCTGGAAAAAAAAGTTGTCTAACTGCCCCTTCCCTGAGACTGGGTTTTTTCCCCCCACTTCAAATTCAGTCTGACTATAGCCAGGCTGAATATAGGGTATCTGCAGTGCTCCTATTCCGTTGGGAAGGGGTTAATAGGAGCACTGCAGATACCCTATATTCAGCTATGCTATAGTCAGACTGAATTCCAATTGGGGGAAAAAAAACCCAGTCTTCAAGCTCAGGGAAGGGGCTGACAGACAACCAAAACACCCCCTCCCTTTTCCCAGCACCCAGCAACTACTGCACCCAAAAACTCAGACCATTTTAATTTTTGAAATTTTCCAGTAGCTGCTACATTTCCCCCCTAGGCTTATACTCAAGTCAATAAGTTTTCCCAGTTTTTTGTGGTAAAATTAGGGACCTTGGCTTATGTTCGGGTCGGCTTATACTCGAGTATATATGGTAAATAGGGCCCGTTACCAGCTGGAGTAACTCCGCCTAGTAACGGACTATTAAGGAAAGAAAAAAATGGCAGTGGTAGCGGCTGTCGCCACGCCCTTAATGTCCCGGGTCCTGTGGCCTCTGCTACCCCAGTAGTTACACCACTGCTTTCACGTACTTGTCTGGCCACCTAATTCCCCAGACTTTAACACAATAGAGCATCTGTGGAACCATCTCGATCGCCATGCTCAATCTGTGAATTTTTCTCCTCGCACCCTCCAGCAAATGCGAGATGCCTTTCAGACACCATGGCTCCACATTTCTGAAACAAGCCACCATTACATTGCTGAGTCAGGTAGACTGGCTGGGATTATTTATTGGCTGGGAAATCATTTTGACAGCATAATGAGTATAGATACCCCAAATGTAATTTGGTAGTAACACAACAACAGCCTCATAATTGGAATAATTTTCTATACGTATTCATCAGCATGTTCATGCAAAGTCAGCCTAGCGGGCTGCAGCAAAAAAGTGCCGCAGGAAAAATGCACCATGGTTTTTCCACAGGTTAATTATGTGAACTTTCTGCTTCAATTATACTCATAGGGAAACCACCGGTGTTTCCATACATAAAATTGACATGGTCTGATTTCCAAAACCGCAGCAGTTTTCAAAATCGTATTGTGTTCGCTGTACCTATTTTTCCACAATGTGACTGCTGCGTTTTTTTCAGCAACATTTCAACCGTAGCCAAACTGATACTTTTATGCCACATGAGGTTCTGGTCTAAATTTATACAACCAGAGGTTTAACCTTTTCCCACCACGGCCATTTTGCATTTTATGTATTTCAATGGGCATTTTTTTTTACTCCTTGCTTTCCCAAAGCCATAACTTAATATTCTGTATGATGAACAGAATTGCAAAAAAATTCAGAATGTTGGGGATTTAGAAAAAAACTGCATGTGCTCCATTTTCTTATGGGTTTTGACGTTACCTATATTTTGCGGGCTGTTACAATAATGGCAATACCAAAGTTAGGGCCAGTTCACATGGAGTTAACGGGCGCGCATTCTGGCACGTATACACGTGTCAGAATGTGAGCACTCAAAACAGATCCCATTAATTTCAGTGGATCGTTACGGGTGTATAACACGCGTAATTTTGCCGCCGCAAAATTACACGCGCAAAAGTACGCGCGTTATACGCCGTAACGACCCATTGAAATGAATGGGATCTTCTTTGAGCGCTTACATTCTGACACGTGTATATGTGCCAGAATGGGAGCGCGTTAACTCCGTGTGAACTGGCCCTTATATAGTTTTTGTTGTAGTTTATAGAGATGAGGGAACACTAAAATGTTCGAGGTTCGAAATTCGATTCGAACAGCCGCTCACTGTTCAAGTGTTCGAACGGGTTTCGAACCCCATTATAGTCTATGGGGAACATATACTCGTTAAGGGGGAAACCCAAATCCGTGTCTGGAGGGTCACCAAGTCCACTATGACACCCCAGGAAATGATACCAACACCCTGGAATGACACTGGGACAGCAGGGGAAGCATGTCTGGGGGCATAAAAGTCACTTTATTTCATGGAAATCCCTGTCAGCTTGCGATTTTCGCAAGCTAACTTTTCCCCATAGAAATGCATTGGCCAGCGCTGATTGGCCAGTGTGCTGATTGCACACTCGGCTCTGCTACATCAGATGTGTAGTTGAGCAGAACTGGCTCAGCACTGCTAAGTCTCTGCATTCGCATAGGAATGCATTGGCCAGCCTTCGGCCAATCAGCGCTGGCTCTGCCGGAGGAGGCGGAGTCTAAGGTCGGACCTGAATGGAGACTGGTGTGGAGCGATCTTAGACTCCGCCTCCTCCAGCAGAGCCAGCGCTGATTGGTCGAATTCCGTACTCTGGCCAATCAGCGCTGGCCAATGCATTCTATTAGCCCGATGAAGTAGAGCTGAATGTGTGTGCTTAGCACACACATTCAGCTCTACTTCATCGGGCTAATATAATGCATTGGCCAATCAGCGCTGGCCAATGCATTCTATTAGCGTGAGCTGAGTTTGCACAGGCGTTCTAGTGCACCCTCGGCTCTGCTACATCAAATTGCTACATCTGATGTAGCAGAGCCGAGTGTGCACACTCGGCTCTGCTACATCTGATGCACACTCGGCTCTGCTACATCTGATGCAGCAGCAGAGCCGAGTGTGCATCAGATGTAGCAGAGCCGAGTGTGCATCAGATGTGTAGTTGAGCAGAACTGGCTCAGCACTGCTAAGTCTCTGCATTCGCATAGGAATGCATTGGCCAGCCTTCGGCCAATCAGCGCTGGCTCTGCCGGAGGAGGCGGAGTCTAAGGTCGGACCTGAATGGAGACTGGTGTGGAGCGATCTTAGACTCCGCCTCCTCCAGCAGAGCCAGCGCTGATTGGTTGAGTTCCGTACTCTGGCCAATCAGCGCTGTCCAATGCATTCCTATTGGAAAAAGTTTATGTCACAAAAATCACAATTACACACCCGATAGAGCCCCAAAAAGTTATTTTTAATAACATTCCTACCTAAATAAAGGTTATCCCTAGCTATCCCTGCCTGTACAGCTATCCCTGTCTCTTAGTCACAAAGTTCACATTCTCATATGACCCGGATTTGAAATCCACTATTCGTCTAAAATGGAGGTCATCTGATTTCGGCAGCCAATGACTTTTTCCGATTTTTTTCGATGCCTCCGGTGTCGTAGTTCCTGTCCCACCTCTCCTGCGCTGTTATTGGTGCAAAAAAAGTGCCAGGGAAGGTGGGAGGGGAATCGAATTTTTTTGGAGTTTGCCACGTGATGTTCGATTCGAATCGAACACATCGAACAGCCTGATATCCGATCGAGCATGTGTTCGATAGAACACTGTTCGCTCATCTCTAGTAGTTTAACATCTCAATAAAATCCAAATCTTTGAAATAACCTTTGCCATATTCTGACACTGTAACTTTTTGATATTGTTGTATATGGGGTTGCATAAGGTGCTTTTTTGTGGGGCCAGTTGACTATATATTTATATCATTTTGAGGAATGTCTGATGTTTTGATCACTTTTAAAAAAAAATAAATTTGGAGGTGAAAAAATGTGATTCTTTAATTTAGATTTTTTTTTCCTGCTACTGTGTGCACTGTATGGGAATATTTTTACCTGTTCATAGTTTGAGTGTTTTCAGACACAGGGATACCTAATGTATTTGGTTTTGTTTATTCTTATTTGGGCTCTAGAGAAAGGGGGGGTGATTTCTGATGTTTTTTTTATTGTTCTCTATTTTTTAAACTTGAACCCTCAGGGATCTGATCTACTACATTATACTGCAATATTAATTTATTGTAGTCTATCGAGCCCTCCCTTCACTTCTCCCTTTTTAACTTCCCTTACAGGCTATCTGGGTATGTTTGTTTTGTTTTTTTTAAAGAACCAGACATACCCTTTACGGATCACTGGGGTTCGCCCTGACATGAAGCACAGTGGCCATAAATCCTGGCACTATAATTAGGGTGGGTTGCGAGTAAACCATTGAGTTGTGTTGTATTGAAGACACTGTTATGAAGGTAGCAAAAAGACATGGCTATCTTATATGTTTAGCTCTACATAGTCTAGCTAGATACTGAAGGACCCAGTGCTGGGAAAAATAAACAATGTCACCCCCTCCCCACATATGCAGATGATAAAAAATGAATACTAAAGAGTCCTGATGATTTTCTTTTATGCTTCTATGAAGCTAATACTTTAAAGCATTTTGCTATAGTGCTAGATCTCCTGCGTATGTCAGAGCCTTCACTTAATAAAATCATCAATAAGAAATTCAGTTATAGCGCTTTAGTTTCAGCTCAGCAAAACATTTTCATATATCAAAGGGAAGGATTTTGCTAAGTGTAATGTCTTTTGTATATACAGCGTGTCCTTACCTCCACTTGTCTTTATTTTTACACTCATTAGTTCCTCTGATGTTTTCCCTTTCTTTATGGCTTGTGCATTTAAAGGGCACCCAGATAAACTGTAAAATACAAAGCGGAGACATTATAATGTTATGGAGACAGTGCAGCTCACATAACAATGCAACACATCATTTACTAGAACTCCCCTATTTGTATCTGTCTTGTAGAATGTCAAAAGAGAGCAACTGAAGAACGGTGACCCTATAACTCATCACTAGAAGAAATGGACCCTGACTCTTTATTAAGCAGCATGGCTTTTTAGTTCAAGGACCCCCTTTAGAATGGGCTGTGGGTGAATCTGGTGTTGTTGTTTTTTGCCATTCTTCCAATAATGACAAAGATTGCATGACAGATGCACATTGTAATTTATATTTTATTTCTATATGGCCAAAGTTTTTAAATTGTCATGGCCACAAGATGTGCAAAATGTTCAAACTTACCTGTCAGTCAGCAAAAGGGTTAAATAGATAGCTATGAAAAAGGGACTTTATTATACACGGAATAAAATAAAAATAATACACCAGACAGGAGTTGTTGGAATAGAATGAAACTTTCTATGTGTGAATGAATTGATGTAGGATTTAGCTGTCCGCTTGAAAAATCAGACATCTTTGCAAACGGACAGTCAAGGACACTACATGATGTCCCATTTAAAATAATGCAAAATGTAACGGACACAGCGAGTGTCCGTTGCTAATGTCCGTGCAAGATTTTGTGCCGACATTAGCATCAGACACTAGCTGTCGGACACCGACGCTACTGTGAACGCCCCCTTAGAGTGAAAGGATAATACAGATGAAAGGAGGCTCTAGCACCCTGTTGGGCCACTGCTAGCCTGGATATAACATTAGATACAGTTGGGTATGGAGGTATACAGGTTCTGTATGGTATCCTGTGGCCACAAATGTTGCAGCTACCTGTAGATCCTACATAGTCATAGGTAGCTTAAGTCGGCATCCCAGCTGATCCCATAAATGTCAGCAGATCAAACAATCCTCTAGCACTGGGTTCAGTCTGTCGTTCGGATCTGAAAGATGGAGACCGTGTCCGCTTAAAAAGTGGTTTCCGATTATAGACTAGAATGGGGTCCGTCCAGTTCCAGCTGGTTTTATACTGAAACCGGTGAGAGAAAAGTCCTCCTTGCAGGGCTTTTCTTTATGCCAATTTTAAGCGGAATCTGCGGCCGTCTAAGGGCTCATTCACATCTGCGCCTGGTCTCCGTTCTGCAGGTTTCCATTTCCTGCACAAAACAGAGGCAGGATACGGAAGCCTGCAGGAGTCTTTCTCACCCATTCATTTGAATGGGTTTGAAAGCTGTCCGGCCGTGAGCGGCAGTGAACGTTTTATGCTCTCCGCCGCGAAACCGTTTTTTTAATCTGGACAGAGTCGGACATGCAGTACTCTGTGTCCAGATTAAAAAAAACGGTTTCACGGCCAGACCGGTCTATGGTTTCTGTCTTCTTGCATGCAGAAGACGGAAACCAAAGAATGGAGTGCCAAACGCAGGTGTGAACCTAGTGTAAGCTGTCTAGAGCATGTTCACCATGTGCATGCCCTCATGTAATAGCTAGGCCTTGAAGGTGGGCAATAACAGTCCTGCTTCTCTCAGTCCTATGATGTGCTCTCTCTCAGTCTGTCTATTGGGTCTCAGCTACTGTGTATGAGAAAATAAGAAATACATCTTAATACATTCATATATAGTGTCCTAGCTGTTCATTTTCTAGATAAATATATGTTGATAAGTGCAGGTCAGGCTGACTCATTTATTACTATACTATACAACTGGACACTGACAGCTTACCTCTGTGACTGCCAATATTCAGGCTTTTATCTACTTATTATCTTTATTTCCTTCGCATGAATATCCTGACCATGCCTATGCACCCATACTAGCTGTACCCTGCTAGCCCTGTTTTCGGATTAAACCATCATTCTTTTACCTACAGTTTAATTCAAATAAAAATATGCCAGGATTGTGATCTGGGGATTTCCTGCATCGATACCCAACAATGACCTATATCAAGACACAAAATTAATTACATTTCTCCCCAATCTAACGTAAGCTAAATCTGATAGTGACACCGAAATGCTATCTGTCCTCAGTTTAAGAGCAAATGGCTGAACTGTTAAAACTTGCAGCACTGACATAATTTCTTGCGTTCAGTTTATTAACATGTGCCTCATTTTAGTAGCGTTATCCAGGAATATGATATTGATTTCTGTGGCCTCTCCATTACTCACCAAGCACAGTGTTAGGGTCCATTCAAATGGAGGAAAATGGTGAGGAATTTGGTGTGGAATTTTAGCGCTGAAAAACACCCAATTGAAGTCAATGGGAGGCTTTTTTTTCAGCGTTCAAATTCCTCACCATTTTCCTCCGTATCAATGGACCCTTATGCATGGTACAATGCTTGCTATTACCGCTCAGCCCCATTTATTGGAATGTGACTGAGCTTTACCATAGCATTGTGAGCACTGGTTGTGTTGTCACTACCTGAGAAGAGAGATTGGAGCTCAATATCATAGTCCCAAAAAACCCTTAGGGGTAGTTCACACAGGGCCAAAGGGGCGGATTTTGACAGCGGAATCCATGTCATAATCCGCCCCTTTACAATGGTGGTCTATGGAGACCACTAGTGTTCTTTTTTCCACTATCGGCAACTGCCGATAGTGGAAAAAAAAAGAAGTGAGCTGCCCTTTCTTCAGGCGTATTCTGCGGCTTGTTGAGCCACGGTTTCCGCCTGGCAGCTGCAACCTCCGGCGTCGGCCCATTCATTTGAGCCGACTCCAGGGTGGGGGAAGCTGCGACCGTGACATTGTGGCAGGCGGGTTTTGTCCATATTTTGACTTGGCTCCCAGAGTCAAAATATGGTCAAAATCCGCCCCACTGCCCCCCCCCCCCCCCGTATGAACGAGCCCTTAATTAGCTTTTTTGCTCTTGTTCTGAATCAGCAAAGAATGTAGCAGTGACTTTAAGATCTTCCCAAACCTTGCAGTTAGTAAGTGAGAACAGAAAAAACAAATGTATCTAAAAGATCATGCCACATGCCTAAGGAATATGTATTGATATGTTTTGTTCAGTGATGGAATTTTTTTTAATACTTAATACAACCCAGTTGAAAACAACTGATTTTTAATAGGGTTTTATAAAGATAATTTGTAGATTATCCTGTGGTCTAAAGGATCAAAAACTAGTTTTGGCATGGCTTCACACATACAGTATCAGATCTGTGAACCAATGTAGAACGTATGCAAAGTACCTTCTGTGCGTGACAAAAACATTATTGACATGGCCAAGTCCATTGCAGCCTGGAAGTGGGCAGTGTGGCAGCTCCTGCTTATTTTGCTTCCATGACAACGATGAGCCATTTAATGTACTCTCCTTTTGCCTTTTTGCAGCCAGAGGACAGCCAGAAGCACTCCGATGAGATGTGTATTTTCCTGATATGTGGCCTTGGCCATCACAGCCTACAACAGGACATCTGTGCAAAAAACAATCATGATATTATTATTACTACATGGCTGCTCAAATAATAGTATTTGCTTTCCTATTCTATTATTCATGGCTGTATTTAGGTAGTGTACCCGGCCATTCCTGGGCATGCTTTTTGACCTGCTATTACTTTATTGTATAATGGATGCTTCATGATAGCCAAGTCATGGCTGATGACCTGAACGCATTTAGTCGCACTAGACTATGACTTTCTGTGCATGGCAACTAGAGAAAAATGGAAAATTACAGATACAGGACTTTAGTAGGTTTAAAAAAAATGCTAAACCAAGAAGACTAAAGGGATTTATGTAAATCTATTACTTAAAAAGAAAGTTCTATGGCACTCTATTAAATGTTTTTTAAAATCAGTCAATTTCCAAAATACTAGTTTGCTGTCTGTGAATGAGAACACTATTGTTCATATACAGACAGCAAATCTGTACATACCTAGTCCTGCTGTGACGTGGACACAATTGTATCTGGTCTGAAGTTGACAATATTCAGCCTAAACTCCAGTACAATGTATTTAGCAACTAGCCTACATGCTGACATTTTTTCTTCCTTGTTTGACAGTGGGGTGGGGCTTAGTAGAAAAGAGCCATGGGTTATTGGTGATTAGATCCATGTGCCACCGCAACCCCATTCATTTAGACCAGTGAGCACTGGCCACAACATGGATACAAGCAGGACCTTTACTGAGTTTTGCTCCTGGCTCATAAACCAGGCCGTGAAAATATGCAGTCAGTGTGCTAGCCATGAAAAACACAAGCGTACTGACTGTGCACACAGTCATGTGTATGAGGCCTTAGACCAGATGGCATTTTTACGGTGTCTAGTCGAAGGTAAAAGGGTTAGCCACCATTCTAATATAGATGGTCTATCCTTAGGTTGGTCCATTAATTTTAGATCTGTAGGGGTCCAACCACTGGGACAATGACAGATAAACTGTTCCTAGAGAGCGCATTTTTCAGTAATGTACAGTAATCATGAAGGGAACTCTGCTGTTCATTCGCCATACAGCCATAGACTTCAATGGGATAGTTCTACTTTACCTAAACTCCTCTAAACAGTGAAGGCGTTTTCTATGGATAGGACTTTAGTATTAGAAAAGTGGATAACCCCTTTAATTTCATAAATGAATAATGCAGATACATTTTGTAATATATTTTAGTAAAGAAAAATGCTTCTTTCTGCTATTATTTCCCCTCCACCTTCCCTGACTGTATCTGAATATGTACAGTCCTATGAAAAAGTTTGGGCACCCCTATTAATCTTAATCATTTTTAGTTCTAAATATTTTGGTGTTTGCAACAGCCATTTCAGTTTGATATATCTAATAACTGACGGACACAGTAATATTTCAGGATTGAAATGAGGTTTATTGTACTAACAGAAAATGCGCAATATGCATTAAACCAAAATTTGACCGGTGCAAAAATATGGGCACCTCAACAGAAAAGTGACATTAATATTTAGTACATCCTCCTTTTGCAAAGATAACAGCCTCTAGTCGCTTCCTGTAGCTTTTAATCAGTTCCTGGATCCTGGATGAAGGTATTTTGGACCATTTCTTTCTACAAAACAAGTCAAGTTCAGTTAAGTTTGATGGTCGCCGAACATGGACAGCCCGCTCTCAAATGATCTGAAAACAAAGATTGTTCAACATAGTTGTTCAGGGGAAGGATACAAAACGTTGTCTCAGAGATTTAACCTGTCAGTTTCCACTGTGAGGAACATAGTAAGGAAATGGAAGACCACAGGGACAGTTCTTGTTAAGCCCAGAAGTGGCAGGCCAAGAAAAATATCAGAAAGGCAGAGAAGAAGAATGGTGAGAACAGTCAAGGACAATCCACAGACCACCTCCAAAGAGCTGCAGCATCATCTTGCTGCAGATGGTGTCACTATGCATTGGTCAACTATACAGCGCACTTTGCACAAATAGAAGCTGTATGGGAGAGTGATGAGAAAGAAGCCGTTTCTGCACCTACGCCACAAATAGAGTTGCCTGAGGTATGAAAAAGCACATTTGGACAAGGCAGCTTCATTTTGGAAACAAAAATTGAGTTGTTTGGTTATAAAAAAAAGGCGTTATGCATGGCGTCCAAAAAGAAACAGCATTCCAAGAAAAACACATGCTACCAACTGTAAAATTTGGTGGAGGTTCCATCATGCTTTGGGGCTGTGTGGCCAATGCCGGCATCAGGAATCTTGTTAAAGTTGAGGGTCGCATGGATTCCACTCAGTATCAGCAGATTCTTGAGAATAATGTTCAAGAATCAGTGACGAAGTTGAAGTTACGCCGGGGATGGATATTTCAGCAAGACAATGATCCAAAACACCGCTCCAAATCCTCAGGCATTCATGCAGAGGAACAATTACAATGTTCTGGAATGGCCATCCCAGTCCCCAGACCTGAATATCATTGAACATCTGTGGGATGATTTGAAGCGGGCTGTCCATGCTCGGCGACCATCAAACTTAACTGAACTTGAATTGTTTGTCCAAAATACCTTTATCCAGGATCCAGGAACTGATTAAAAGCTACAGGAAGCGACTAGAGGCTGTTATCTTTGCAAAAGGAGGATGTACTAAATATTAATGTCACTTTTCTGTTGAGGTGCCCATACTTTTGCACCGGTCAAATTTTGGTTTAATGCATATTGCGCATTTTCTGTTAGTACAATAAACCTCATTTCAATCCTGAAATATTACTGTGTCCATCAGCTATTAGATATATCAAACTGAAATGGCTGTTGCAAATACCAAAATATTTAGAACTAAAAATGATTAAGATTAATAGGGGTGCCCAAACTTTTTCATAGGACTGTATATGCTCAGAGATGGCCTATTACATAATCTGTCCACTCTTTCTGCTCCCATCGATATAGACTTCATTAGCAGTGAGCTTATCTCTGTGATGGGCAGCTTGGTGGCTCAGTAGTTAGCACTGATAACTGGACTGCGGGGGGACTGTGAACCGTCTTAGACAGACAGTGGTCACTGCAGAAGGGGAAGGGAAAAAATGAGAAATAAAGCATTTTACTTAAGTAATATTTATTGCACAGCTTAATACTATTAACTGCACTATAGATATGTCAGAAAAAAAAGTTTTAAAATCTTAACTACACTTTATATATATGGTATTTGAAGGAGTTTTCCAGGATAAGTCATTCATATTAAATCAATGGGGTCTGACTCTTCACACCCCCACTGATCAGCTGTTGTCTGTAGAGAATGGAGAAGGAAGCAGAGAGCTCAGTTCTTTGTTTAGTGGATAGACCAGGTCACTGCTAATCACATGAATAGGAGTTAGGGCCCATGCACCTGTGCTAGGTCAGTGTGCGTTCCTGTTTTTCCCTGGTAGCACATTGGCCCATTCACAGTCCGGGCCACAAAACTCAGGACAGGTCCTATTCCTGTCCAGTTTTGCATCTGTGCTTCCGTGGCCCCCATTAATTGAGCATCCAGATGACATCCATGTGCTGCCCGTGCATCGGCTATGTCATTCAATCATGGCCAGTTGCCCGCACACGGCCATGTGCAAGAGGCCCCAGGCTACAGTGAATCAGGTCAGCCACTACACAAATAAAAGAGCTGTCTGCTCCCCCACAGATCTGATATTGATGACCTATCCTTAGGGAAGATTATCAATATTTTTAGCCCCCCAAACCCCCTTTAATGTTACATTAATAATGCCATATATTATTTCACTTTACTGCCTCCTTTACAGATTGGAAAGAGTAATACATTGCTTAGGTCTGCATAGGTCTGTAGACACAAAATTGTAGGATATTGTTGATCAAAAATGTTGTAATTGTGAATTTCCTTTATTTTTATTGTATGTACTAGGTTCATAAAAAAAATTGACTGAAAAAGAATTAATACCATGATATAGTCTAAAAATATAGTTAACCATGAATGAATATTTATTTTCTTTTTTTTATTGTTGTTATTATTATTATTATTATTATTATTATTATTATTATTATTATTATTATTATTATATTGAATTTGACTTACTTAAGTTCTGGGTCCTCTTTATCTTCTTTACTTGGGAATGCTTTAATGCCACTTTTTCTGGCCCGAGGACAGCCTGACAAACTGTGGACAGAATTCAAATATATAAGGTAGCTATTGATAATTGTGATAGGCCAAAGCCCAAGCAGAAAGCTGGTTTACCTTCTGTGAGAAGCATAATTTCCAGTGACATGTCCAGATCCATCACAGCCAGGGGTTGGGCACCTGAAAACATGCAGATCCTTGCCATTAAGGATATATTTTTATATATTTATTCCCGTAATACAGGTATGTTTAGATATCCTTAAATCCTTTGTCCCATGAAACACTTGTAGCTTATTGACTAAATACTGTAGTGTGTATGATGCCGTTATGGGCTGTAAGACTGGGGTCACACTCGGAATATTCACCACATACTGGTGAAGTACAGTAACAGCATAGTGGATGAGATTTCACTACATCTTATTCACATGCTACTACTAAATCTATTAGAGGTTACAAAGCAAAGGCGGAAGACCTGTAGAGATTCTTACTGATTTCCCACTGTAACCTGGGTGGTTTGCTACATATATGTGTGAGAAAAGTTCACAATATTCACAAGGATTATTTTTCTCTTCATTACCCCATTAACACCACTTATTATACACATTGTAAGCCAAACTAACACAACTAATTCTCCTACTTTGTCTGTTTCCATAGATTTGTCAATAGGCTCAAGTCTATGAGGGATCGTAGGCCCTACTGATTAAAAAAAAAAGCCTTGAAAAAACAAATGTATTTGTCTATCGTGGCTGTATTTTTTTTCCATGTTTGTGTGCATAATGCCCTTATTTTATAATATTTCTTATATTTTCATTTTTTTTTATGATAACTTTATATAACATTGACAACAATTTTCCATGACTTTCCAAGTATTTTATATAAGTTATTGATTATATATATATATATATATATATATATATATATATATATATACTGTATATATATATATATATTATAAGTGACAGTGAAAAATAACAAAAATAACATATGTATCTTCAGTTTAACACGTACTTAAGTTCTTGGGAATTTGCAGCCATAAGAGATTTCAGGGTCTTGTCAGCCAATGGGCAGCCAGAAACACTGTAGTGAACATAGAATGGCACGGTAATGAAATATTAGTTATAATTTCTAGAAGAATTATAATATCCACAAACTGAATTCAATATAGGAATTACAATATCCACGTCCTACACTTAAAAGATTTTGGATATATTTAAATTCTATGTCATCTTCTATGTGATAGTAAAGTATACTGTATTTAACTACCCAAAAATACAAAAAAAAAAAAAGTAAACTTGTCAGCTCTTTAGTAGAGATGAGCGAACAGTGTTCTATCGAACACATGTTCGATCGGATATCAGGGTGTTCGATTCGAATAGAACATCACGTGGCAAACTCCAAAAAAATTTGATTCCCCTCCCACCTTCCCTGGCGCTTTTTTTGCACCAATAACAGCGCAGGGGAGGTGGGACAGGAACTACGACACCGGAGGCATCGAAAAAAATCGGAAAAAGTCATTGGCTGCCGAAATCAGGTGACCTCCATTTTAGACGAATAGTGGATTTCAAATCCGGGTCATATGAGAATGTGAACTTTGTGACTAAGAGACAGGGATAGCTGTACAGGCAGGGATAGCTAGGGATAACCTTTATTTAGGTAGGAATGTTATTAAAAATAACTTTTTGGGGCTCTATCGGGTGTGTAATTGTGATTTTTGTGACATAAACTTTTTCCCATAGGAATGCATTGGCCAGCGCTGATTGGCCAGAGTACGAAACTCGACCAATCAGCGCTGGCTCTGCTGGAGGAGGCGGAGTCTAAGATCGCTCCACACCTGTCTCCATTCAGGTCCGACCTTAGACTCCGCCTCCTCCGGCAGAGCCAGCGCTGATTGGCCGAAGGCTGGCCAATGCATTCCTATGCGAATGCAGAGACTTAGCAGTGCTGAGCCAGTTCTGCTCAACTACACATCTGATGCACACTCAGCTCTGCTACAGCAGATGATGTACATCTGATGTAGCAGAGCCGAGGGTGCACTAGAACCCCTGTGCAAACTCAGCTCACGCTAATAGAATGCATTGGCCAGCGCTGATTGGCCAATGCATTCTATTAGCCCGATGAAGTAGAGCTGAATGTGTGTGCTTAGGCCGTACTCTGCTTAGCACACACATTCAGCTCTACTTCATCGGGCTAATAGAATGCATTGGCCAATCAGTGCTGGCCCATGCATTCTATTAGCGTGAGCTGAGTTTGCACAGGGGTTCTAGTGCACCCTCGGCTCTGCTACATCAGATGTACATCATCTGATGTAGCAGAGCTGAGTGTGCATCAGATGTGTAGTTGAGCAGAACTGGCTCAGCACTGCTAAGTCTCTGCATTCGCATAGGAATGCATTGGCCAGCCTTCGGCCAATCAGCGCTGGCTCTGCCGGAGGAGGCGGAGTCTAAGGTCGGACCTGAATGGAGACTGGTGTGGAGCGATCTTAGACTCCTCCTCCTCCAGCAGAGCCAGCGCTGATTGGTCGAGTTCCGTACTCTGGCCAATCAGCGCTGGCCAATGCATTCTATTAGCCCGATGAAGTAGAGCTGAATGTGTGTGCTTAGCACACACATTCAGCTCTACTTCATCGGGCTAATAGAATGCATTGGCCAATCAGCGCTGGCCAATGCATTCTATTAGCGTGAGCTGAGTTTGCACAGGGGTTCTAGTGCACCCTCGGCTCTGCTACATCAGATGTACATCATCTGATGTAGCAGAGCTGAGTGTGCATCAGATGTGTAGTTGAGCAGAACTGGCTCAGCACTGCTAAGTCTCTGCATTCGCATAGGAATGCATTGGCCAGCCTTCGGCCAATCAGCGCTGGCTCTGCCGGAGGAGGCGGAGTCTAAGGTCGGACCTGAATGGAGACTGGTGTGGAGCGATCTTAGACTCCGCCTCCTCCAGCAGAGCCAGCGCTGATTGGTCGAATTCCGTACTCTGGCCAATCAGCACTGGCCAATGCATTTCTATGGGGAAAAGTTAGCTTGCGAAAATCGCAAACTGACAGGGATTTCCATGAAATAAAGTGACTTTTATGCCCCCAGACATGCTTCCCCTGCTGTCCCAGTGTCATTCCAGGGTGTTGGTATCATTTCCTGGGGTGTGATAGTGGACTTGGTGACTCTCCAGACACGGATTTGGGTTTCCCCCTTAACGAGTATATGTTCCCCATAGACTATAATGGGGTTCGAAACCCATTCGAACACTCAAACAGTGAGCGGCTGTTCGAATCGAATTTCGAACCTTGAACATTTTAGTGTTCGCTCATCTCTACTCTTTAGATTTCACCCTGTTGCTGGGTTCCTTTGTAAAATTGTTTGTGAGGTTATCTAGCCCCCACTGGATGAATGAATGGGTGTATGTTTATCTACTGGACATATAGACCTGTGATGGTTACGGTCTAGTTAACAGAGAATCAATGTGGTAGTACTGGAACTGAGGGGTATTTAATAGATCCGTACAACTTCTTATAAATGAGAATCTATGAAACATTGATATTTGTGGAAATAAGTAAACATCTCAATATCGACGAGATATAAACTACATTAGATTAAAGTCATATTTTACATAAAAAGCTAGTTGAGTCAGGTAGATTATATATATATATATATATATATATATATATATATATATATATATATATTATAGGTGTGTGTGTTAATTTATATATTTATGTACATACCTACGATGGGAGGCGTAATTTCCAGTAACGTGTCCACTGCCATCACATCCTGGGGTTGGACAACTGTAACAAAACAGGAAAAGAGTTCAATTTTAGGAAAAACATCTGAGAACCAGAATCTAAGGTGCATGTTAAGAAAGAGACACTAATCATTGGCCATTATATACTGTATAAGCTTTGTTCTATATTACAATAGGCTTTGTTTAACCACGCGTTTGTTAAATGAGATGTGGTTAGATCACCAGAGTCCAGATGCAGTGCATCGGCATCAGTCATGGCATTCCGCTCTGGATTAGGCCCAAATGAATGGACCTAGTCAGGAGGGAGTGTCGTGCAATGGAAGCCACAGCCGATTCAGCCACGGAATCCGCATCAAGATACGCTAGCGGAAAAAAGAAGTGAATGGCTCCCATTGAAGTCAATTGGAGGCGTTTTTTGGAGCCGGATTCTCGAGACGAATTCCGTGTCAAAATCTGGACCAAAAAACCCCATGTGAACTCATCTTTAGAACAAAACAGAACTGCAAAAAGAAGAGTTTGTACACATAGACTGAGCATGTCCATGTATTACATAACCACCTGTTACCTGGAATGGGCACAGGGTAACCCAGCAGGCAGTAACTTGGAATAAGACCATTAATAAGTCTTTAGCTGTAAGGGTAAGTCATTAATCTATCCTTACAATATGTCAGCAATATGTGATTGGTGGGCGTCCAATGCCCAGAACCCCCGCTCAGTCGCAAGTGAATAGGGCTTAACTGCCACACCAAGCACAGTTCCTACAATATAAAGCTTAATTAAGTTATAGTTTTATAGAACATTATAATATTATTGGACATTTACTATAGTTTGTGTTCAGTGGTTTTTAAATACATAAAGTTCTTATAGTAGATTTGTAATTAAACAACACAATAATATTAAACAATCTATTTGTATGATATTTTTGTTTGTAAGATTATGTTGCATGTAGGTTCATACTAAACAAACTATTAATAATATGAACATTTGTAATAGCTTAAAACATATTGTGATAGGATGGCTAACTACTGACATTTGTGCATTTATATAGCTAGAAAAGTTTTTTTTGCTTTGGGTGTATATATATTGTATGCAGTGTTACACTTATAAGGAACATAAGCTTGTATTCTAAAAACATCACCTTTGTAAAACATTTATTTTCTAGTAGTGTATGCTGCACAGGTCAATTTCTATCTGGAGGGTGTAGCACATATAAATCACCACAAGATGGCACTACACATTAACTATAGAAGAAATAATTGTTTGTATCGTTGGAGAAATTATTTTGGCTTAAAAATGTTTATATGTTTATAAATGACGAATTTTCAGTCAATCATGACAATGTCAGTATGGTACAGATTATACCTAAACCTTGCTATATGTTGAACCTATATGTTACAATGTTACCTTAAAGAAAAGGCGCCCCTATTAAGGATGTTTTTTCTCCTACACTTTTGTTGCAGTTTTTATGTATGATTTTTTTATACACTTACCAAAATACAGTATTTTACAATAATATTTTACAGATGTATTGTCTATGCTGTCCATACTTTTGATCATTGTATTCTATCTTTATGATCCTATATCACAGTACAAACATAAAATAAAATGATAAATGTCTTAAAAGGTAACTTTTAATCTATATCAAAATAAATCTTAGATATAAAGGTCTAAAAGATCAAATGCCTCAAAAATCCGGTATCTATTACTTGTGCTCATAATATAACATTTAATAGCGGAAAGCTGGCAGGTCTATTTACTAAGTTAATGACTCTCCCCCCTCCCTCCCCGGGGTACAGGTATAGTAGTGGTGTTACAGATACATTCAGTCTTCAGCAAGAAGTTTTTTATATTGCTGAAGAGGGCAATGTAGGCCCGAGAGCCAAGATTGCTCAGTCACAATAGAGTAGCAGCAGATATGTTTGCCTATTTGTGATGATCATGTACCGGGCATACAATGTTGCAGCTTCTGTTTCTTGTTTAGAGGCAAATTGCTAAATCCACAACTTCAGACTGATAGATATAAGCAAAAATGCCCCAAACTAAAATCTCAACACGTTTGCCCTAGAGCAGTGGTTCTTAACCTTGTTTGAGGTACCGAACCCACCAAACCCTTCTTTAGTGATAAATTCAAGACATAGGTATATGTTTTTTTACTGGTACACAAAATGAACCGTGCATATGGCCTAGGATTCGATCGAACCCTGGTTAAGGACCACTGCCCTAGAGGATGTGATTAAATCAGATTCATCAGTAGAGCAGATCAATCACCCTATCTAAAGATTATACAGTGAGAACTACAGTTCCCTGTGCTCTGATAGTGGGCATTGGTACGTTCAATGTTAAGCCCTTCCATCATTATGACCATCATTATACCACATAACCTTTTTTTCCATTGTCTGGATGACACTGCGTCTACTGTATGAATTGAAAGTCACTTTCTCTATGCAAATTTATAGGACTGACATGACCCACAATGTGACTATCCCGACTACACAGCAGACGCCATGTGATCCAGGTAGTCACAAAGCTTGTCTGGTGGTATAACAGCAAATTCATATGCATTCGAAGGACAATGTAAGGAGTGCAAAGCATGCTGTGTTGAATTTAGGTATCATATTCCAGGCCCCAACCTTGCTCATGTCCACTTTGACACTAACCATTTCCAACCATGTTACTTGGTGCCACCACACTGTATAATGCCTCACCAATATGGCTCCCACACAATATAATGTCCCTTCGTTGTGGTTCGCAAAGTACAACTAATGCCCCCTCAATGTGGCCTTCATAGTAAAATACACAAAAAAAGTAATATTCCCCTTACCCCGTAGCTAGAGTACAGTCCACTCTTGTCTCTGCGGCCAGTGGCTTGGGGGATGCAGACACAATGTGGTGCTGTTACTACATTGCCCCTGTCATTGCCAGCAGCACCACCAGGGGTTGAAAGGTGTAGAAGGGAGTGGAAGACTATGTCCTCTCCGGGTTGAAGACAGAACATGCCTTTAGCTTGGATTCATTAATATTTTATTACAATTTTTTGCCGTAAAATATTTAGAAATCGATGAAATTGCATATGTGACAGGAAAGATCTATGCTAGCAAGACATTGGCATTGATTTTCGCATAGCACAAGGACTTCTGGTGAATCGGCAAAGCCTCATGATGAAATAAGAGCACCCTCTGCTTGTGCACAAGACAAACATTGGTGTATGATATGTTGGCTTTTATGACTACCCCATTGCTTTTTAGGGCAGAATATCTGATATATAAGGCACATCATACAACAACACATGGTCTCAGTGTAGAGCTCAGCTGTGTGCATGAGCTAGCTGCAAAATGCAAAGATAAATGACATTACTACCATTGTTCTCAGAGTGGAAACTACATCATTTACATACGTAATTAATTCCTTCTTCATGTCTCTTGAATGAAACTTGGTTTTAGGGCTCGGCATTGAGACGTCTCCAGAAAATTTGGTTTCATCTGTGTTTTCTGAGCAGCTCCCAGGATCCAACTGAAAGAAAACATATTCATAGTAATATTATAGATTTTTCTTACTTGTTGAAGCACAGCAAGGATTATAGAAGATTATCAATTGTATATCATATATTGCTATATAAAAGAAACTTTCTACTTTCTACTATATTTTGTGTTTTAGTTGCTCTTCCAAAATATTTGTTAGCTGTCCGTAAATTATTTCCACTCCAGGCAGTCCAGGCAATGCTCTGTGAGCTAGAAAGCCTGGACTCCAAAACTGATACATTATAGCAAACAGTCAGTGAGAATAGTATAACTATGGCTGATGTATTTAGCTCACAGAGCATTGTCTAACTGATAACCCGTAATTATATCCACTTCACACACAGCTGACAGGAGAAAATTGGTCTTTGTGACTCTTTTAGCTTTTGTGAACAAAAATTTTGCAGCATTTAAAATTTTTATGCCATTCATTCCACTTGGGTGGGAAAGTGGGCATGGCTAGTTCATTGAACTGATGTATCAAATGTGCACAGTTGTGATAGCCTTAAAGATGCACCAAACTTATCAACAATCTTGCAACATTTCATAAATTTGGGACATACAGTATTATAGCAAAACAGATTCCACCAGAACTGACTTTAAAAATGTACTTTATTAATTTTACTGACACAGAGCCAACTTATTACATAGCGCTTTAGAAATATTGTTATTAGTTACCGTCCTGAACAGGGCTCAATCTAAATTCCCTGTCAATATATCTTGGGAGTGTCGGAAGAAACACATGCAGCACTGTATGATAAAATCCCCCAATATATATTAAAAAGTTAACTTTCTGTTTATACAGAAACAAAGGTTATTTATGGATATTTTTTGCAATGAGCATACCTGTGTCTAGTCACAACAAAGCATGAAACTAAAGTCCTCAGTTAGGTCATCATAACCCATTGACCGGAGCTCATTTAGGTCATGATAACCCATTGACCAGAGCACAGTTTAGAAGACCTCAAAGATACCAAAACTGCATTGTGAAACACATTTAGGTCGGGGCTCCACGTGACGCAAATGCTGCGGTTTTGGCTGCAGAAAAAGACGCAACATTTTACAGTCCTTGCAAAGTGCATGGGATTCAAGCCAACCCGGCGCAGCATGCCAATTATAACGCCGGCAGTTTCCCTACAGGTATAATAGAAGCAGGAAGTCCACAGAGGAATCCGAGGTTTTTCCCCACTGTTTTTTTGTTTCAACTAGAGATGAGCGAACACTAAAATGTTCGAGGTTCGAAATTCGATTCGAACAGCCGCTCAATGTTCGTGTGTTCGAACGGGTTTCGAACCCCATTATAGTCTATGGGGAACAGATACTCGTTAAGGGGGAAACCCAAATCCGTGTCTGGAGGGTCACCAAGTCCACTATGACACCCCAGGAAATGATGCCAACACCTCTGGAATGACACTGGGACAGCAGGGGAAGCATGTCTGGGGGCATCTAACACACCAAAGACCCTCTATTACCCCAACATCACAGCCTAACAACTACACACTTTACACACTCAATACCACCTCTCTGACAGTAGGAAAACACCTTGAAACATGTGTATTTGGCACTTGCAGTGAGGAGAGCTTGTCACCAGCAGTGAATTTGGCCCTTGTAGTAAGTTGAGGTTGGCACCAACATTTGTTTTGAAAATCAGGGTGGATTGAGCCTCTAACCAGCAGAGTTTGGGCAAATTCATGGTGGAGGGAGCCTCTAAAAACCCCAGTTTGGACCAATTCATGGTGGAGGGAGCCTCTAACCAGCCCAGTTTGGGCAAATTCATGGTGGAGGGAGCCTCTAAAAAACCCAGTTTGGACCAATTCATGGTGGAGGGAGCCTCTAACCAGCCCAGTTTGGGCAAATTCATGGTGGAGGGAGCCTCTAACCAGCCCAGTTTGGACCAATTAATGGTGGAGGGAGCCTCTAACCAGCCCAGTTTGGACCAATTAATGGTGGAGGGAGCCTCTAACCACCCCAGTTTGGACCAATTCATGGTGGAGGGAGCCTCTAAACAGCCCAGTTTGGGCAAATTCATGGTGGAGGGAGCCTCTAAAAAACCCAGTTTGGACCAATTCATGGTGGAGGGAGCCTCTAACCAGCCCAGTTTGGACCAATTAATGGTGGAGGGAGCCTCTAAACAGCCAAGTTTGGACCAATTCATGGTGGAGGGAGCCTCTAAAAACCCCAGTTTGGACCAATTCATGGTGGAGGGAGCCTCTAACCAGCCCAGTTTGGGCAAATTCATGGTGGAGGGAGCCTCTAAACAGCCCAGTTTGGGCAAATTCATGGTGGAGGGAGCCTCTAACCAGCCCAGTTTGGACCAATTAATGGTGGAGGGAGCCTCTAACCAGCCCAGTTTGGACCAATTAATGGTGGAGGGAGCCTCTAACCACCCCAGTTTGGACCAATTCATGGTGGAGGGAGCCTCTAACCAGCCCAGTTTGGACCAATTCATGGTGGAGGGAGCCTCTAAAAAACCCAGTTTGGACCAATTCATGGTGGAGGGAGCCTCTAAACAGCCCAGTTTGGGCAAATTCATGGTGGAGGGAGCCTCTAAAAACCCCAGTTTGGACCAATTCATGGTGGAGGGAGCCTCTAACCAGCCCAGTTTGGGCAAATTCATGGTGGAGGGAGCCTCTAAAAAACCCAGTTTGGACCAATTCATGGTGGAGGGAGCCTCTAACCAGCCCAGTTTGGGCAAATTCATGGTGGAGGGAGCCTCTAACCAGCCCAGTTTGGACCAATTAATGGTGGAGGGAGCCTCTAAAAAACCCAGTTTGGACCAATTCATGGTGGAGGGAGCCTCTAACCAGCCCAGTTTGGACCAATTAATGGTGGAGGGAGCCTCTAAACAGCCAAGTTTGGACCAATTCATGGTGGAGGGAGCCTCTAAAAACCCCAGTTTGGACCAATTCATGGTGGAGGGAGCCTCTAACCAGCCCAGTTTGGGCAAATTCATGGTGGAGGGAGCCTCTAAACAGCCCAGTTTGGGCAAATTCATGGTGGAGGGAGCCTCTAACCAGCCCAGTTTGGACCAATTAATGGTGGAGGGAGCCTCTAACCAGCCCAGTTTGGACCAATTAATGGTGGAGGGAGCCTCTAACCAGCCCAGTTTGGACCAATTAATGGTGGAGGGAGCCTCTAACCACCCCAGTTTGGACCAATTCATGGTGGAGGGAGCCTCTAACCAGCCCAGTTTGGACCAATTCATGGTGGAGGGAGCCTCTAAAAAACCCAGTTTGGACCAATTCATGGTGGAGGGAGCCTCTAAACAGCCCAGTTTGGGCAAATTCATGGTGGAGGGAGCCTCTAAAAAACCCAGTTTGGACCAATTCATGGTGGAGGGAGCCTCTAACCAGCCCAGTTTGGACCAATTAATGGTGGAGGGAGCCTCTAAACAGCCAAGTTTGGACCAATTCATGGTGGAGGGAGCCTCTAAAAACCCCAGTTTGGACCAATTCATGGTGGAGGGAGCCTCTAACCAGCCCAGTTTGGACCAATTAATGGTGGAGGGAGCCTCTAACCAGCCCAGTTTGGACCAATTAATGGTGGAGGGAGCCTCTAACCACCCCAGTTTGGACCAATTCATGGTGGAGGGAGCCTCTAAACAGCCCAGTTTGGGCAAATTCATGGTGGAGGGAGCCTCTAAAAAACCCAGTTTGGACCAATTCATGGTGGAGGGAGCCTCTAACCAGCCCAGTTTGGACCAATTAATGGTGGAGGGAGCCTCTAAACAGCCAAGTTTGGACCAATTCATGGTGGAGGGAGCCTCTAAAAACCCCAGTTTGAACCAATTCATGGTGGAGGGAGCCTCTAACCAGCCCAGTTTGGACCAATTAATGGTGGAGGGAGCCTCTAACCAGCCCAGTTTGGACCAATTAATGGTGGAGGGAGCCTCTAACCACCCCAGTTTGGACCAATTCATGGTGGAGGGAGCCTCTAAACAGCCCAGTTTGGGCAAATTCATGGTGGATGGAGCCTCTAAAAAAACCAGTTTGGACCAATTCATGGTGGAGGGAGCCTCTAACCAGCCCAGTTTGGACCAATTAATGGTGGAGGGAGCCTCTAAACAGCCAAGTTTGGACCAATTCATGGTGGAGGGAGCCTCTAAAAACCCCAGTTTGGACCAATTCATGGTGGAGGGAGCCTCTAACCAGCCCAGTTTGGGCAAATTCATGGTGGAGGGAGCCTCTAAACAGCCCAGTTTGGGCAAATTCATGGTGGAGGGAGCCTCTAACCAGCCCAGTTTGGACCAATTAATGGTGGAGGGAGCCTCTAACCAGCCCAGTTTGGACCAATTCATGGTGGAGGGAGCCTCTAACCAGCCCAGTTTGGACCAATTAATGGTGGAGGGAGCCTCTAACCACCCCAGTTTGGACCAATTCATGGTGGAGGGAGCCTCTAACCAGCCCAGTTTGGACCAATTCATGGTGGAGGGAGCCTCTAAAAAACCCAGTTTGGACCAATTCATGGTGGAGGGAGCCTCTAAACAGCCCAGTTTGGGCAAATTCATGGTGGAGGGAGCCTCTAAAAAACCCAGTTTGGACCAATTCATGGTGGAGGGAGCCTCTAACCAGCCCAGTTTGGACCAATTAATGGTGGAGGGAGCCTCTAAACAGCCAAGTTTGGACCAATTCATGGTGGAGGGAGCCTCTAAAAACCCCAGTTTGGACCAATTCATGGTGGAGGGAGCCTCTAACCAGCCCAGTTTGGACCAATTAATGGTGGAGGGAGCCTCTAACCAGCCCAGTTTGGACCAATTAATGGTGGAGGGAGCCTCTAACCACCCCAGTTTGGACCAATTCATGGTGGAGGGAGCCTCTAAACAGCCCAGTTTGGGCAAATTCATGGTGGAGGGAGCCTCTAAAAAACCCAGTTTGGACCAATTCATGGTGGAGGGAGCCTCTAACCAGCCCAGTTTGGACCAATTAATGGTGGAGGGAGCCTCTAAACAGCCAAGTTTGGACCAATTCATGGTGGAGGGAGCCTCTAAAAACCCCAGTTTGGACCAATTCATGGTGGAGGGAGCCTCTAACCAGCCCAGTTTGGGCAAATTCATGGTGGAGGGAGCCTCTAAACAGCCCAGTTTGGGCAAATTCATGGTGGAGGGAGCCTCTAACCAGCCCAGTTTGGACCAATTAATGGTGGAGGGAGCCTCTAACCAGCCCAGTTTGGACCAATTCATGGTGGAGGGAGCCTCTAACCAGCCCAGTTTGGACCAATTAATGGTGGAGGGAGCCTCTAACCACCCCAGTTTGGACCAATTCATGGTGGAGGGAGCCTCTAACCAGCCCAGTTTGGACCAATTCATGGTGGAGGGAGCCTCTAAAAAACCCAGTTTGGACCAATTCATGGTGGAGGGAGCCTCTAAACAGCCCAGTTTGGGCAAATTCATGGTGGAGGGAGCCTCTAAAAAACCCAGTTTGGACCAATTCATGGTGGAGGGAGCCTCTAACCAGCCCAGTTTGGACCAATTAATGGTGGAGGGAGCCTCTAAACAGCCAAGTTTGGACCAATTCATGGTGGAGGGAGCCTCTAACCAGCCCAGTTTGGACCAATTAATGGTGGAGGGAGCCTCTAACCAGCCCAGTTTGGACCAATTAATGGTGGAGGGAGCCTCTAACCACCCCAGTTTGGACCAATTCATGGTGGAGGGAGCCTCTAAACAGCCAAGTTTGGACCAATTCATGGTGGAGGGAGCCTCTAACCAGCCCAGTTTGGACCAATTCATGGTGGAGGGAGCCTCTAACCACCCCAGTTTGGACCAATTCATGGTGGAGGGAGCCTCTAAACAGCCAAGTTTGGACCAATTCATGGTGGAGGGAGCCTCTAACCAGCCCAGTTTGGACCAATTCATGGTGGAGGGAGCCTCTAAACAGCCCAGTTTGGGCAAATTCATGGTGGAGGGAGCCTCTAAAAAACCCAGTTTGGACCAATTCATGGTGGAGGGAGCCTCTAACCAGCCCAGTTTGGACCAATTAATGGTGGAGGGAGCCTCTAACCACCCCAGTTTGGACCAATTCATGGTGGAGGGAGCCTCTAAACAGCCAAGTTTGGACCAATTCATGGTGGAGGGAGCCTCTAAAAACCCCAGTTTGGACCAATTCATGGTGGAGGGAGCCTCTAACCAGCCCAGTTTGGGCAAATTCATGGTGGAGGGAGCCTCTAAACAGCCCAGTTTGGGCAAATTCATGGTGGAGGGAGCCTCTAAAAAACCCAGTTTGGACCAATTCATGGTGGAGGGAGCCTCTAAACAGCCAAGTTTGGACCAATTCATGGTGAAGGGAGCCTCTAAAAACCCGTTTGGACCAATTCATGGTGGAGGGAGCCTCTAACCAGCCCAGTTTGGGCAAATTCATGGTGGAGGGAGCCTCTAAACAGCCCAGTTTGGGCAAATTCATGGTGGAGGGAGCCTCTAACCAGCCCAGTTTGGACCAATTAATGGTGGAGGGAGCCTCTAACCAGCCCAGTTTGGACCAATTAATGGTGGAGGGAGCCTCTAACCACCCCAGTTTGGACCAATTCATGGTGGAGGGAGCCTCTAAACAGCCAAGTTTGGACCAATTCATGGTGGAGGGAGCCTCTAAAAACCCCAGTTTGGACCAATTCATGGTGGAGGGAGCCTCTAACCAGCCCAGTTTGGACCAATTAATGGTGGAGGGAGCCTCTAAACAGCCAAGTTTTGGGAAATTCATGGTGGAGGGAGCCTCTAACCAGCCCAGTTTGGACCAATTCATGGTGGAGGGAGCCTCTAAACAGCCCAGTTTGGGCAAATTCATGGTGGAGGGAGCCTCTAAAAAACCCAGTTTGGACCAATTCATGGTGGAGGGAGCCTCTAACCAGCCCAGTTTGGACCAATTAATGGTGGAGGGAGCCTCTAACCAGCCCAGTTTGGACCAATTAATGGTGGAGGGAGCCTCTAACCACCCCAGTTTGGACCAATTCATGGTGGAGGGAGCCTCTAAACAGCCAAGTTTGGACCAATTCATGGTAGAGGGAGCCTCTAAAAACCCCAGTTTGGACCAATTCATGGTGGAGGGAGCCTCTAACCAGCCCAGTTTGGGCAAATTCATGGTGGAGGGAGCCTCTAAACAGCCCAGTTTGGGCAAATTCATGGTGGAGGGAGCCTCTAACCAGCCCAGTTTGGACCAATTAATGGTGGAGGGAGCCTCTAACCAGCCCAGTTTGGACCAATTAATGGTGGAGGGAGCCTCTAACCAGCCCAGTTTGGGCAAATTCATGGTGGAGGGAGCCTCTAAACAGCCAAGTTTGGACCAATTCATGGTGGAGGGAGCCTCTAAAAACCCCAGTTTGGACCAATTCATGGTGGAGGGAGCCTCTAACCAGCCCAGTTTGGGCAAATTCATGGTGGAGGGAGCCTCTAAACAGCCCAGTTTGGGCAAATTCATGGTGGAGGGAGCCTCTAACCAGCCCAGTTTGGACCAATTAATGGTGGAGGGAGCCTCTAACCAGCCCAGTTTGGACCAATTAATGGTGGAGAGAGCCTCTAACCAGCCCAGTTTGGGCAAATTCATGGTGGAGGGAGCCTCTAAACAGCCAAGTTTGGACCAATTCATGGTGGAGGGAGCCTCTAAAAACCCCAGTTTGGACCAATTCATGGTGGAGGGAGCCTCTAACCAGCCCAGTTTGGGCAAATTCATGGTGGAGGGAGCCTCTAAACAGCCCAGTTTGGGCAAATTCATGGTGGAGGGAGCCTCTAACCAGCCCAGTTTGGACCAATTAATGGTGGAGGGAGCCTCTAACCAGCCCAGTTTGGACCAATTAATGGTGGAGGGAGCCTCTAACCAGCCCAGTTTGGACCAATTAATGGTGGAGGGAGCCTCTAACCAGCCCAGTTTGGACCAATTCATGGTGGAGGGAGCCTCTAAAAAACCCAGTTTGGACCAATTCATGGTGGAGGGAGCCTCTAAACAGCCCAGTTTGGGCAAATTCATGGTGGAGGGAGCCTCTAAACAGCCCAGTTTGGGCAAATTCATGGTGGAGGGAGCCTCTAACCAGCCCAGTTTGGACCAATTAATGGTGGAGGGAGCCTCTAACCAGCCCAGTTTGGACCAATTCATGGTGGAGGGAGCCTCTAAACAGCCCAGTTTTGGCAAATTCATGGTGGAAGGAGCCTCTAACCAGCAGAGTTGTGGGAAAGCAGGGTGGAGGGAGCCTCTAACCAGCAGAGTTGGTGGAAATCAGGGTGGAGGGAGCCTCTAACCAGCAGAGTTGGGGGAAATCATGTTGGAGGGAGCCTAGTATTAGCAGAATTGTGCAACGCTTATGGTGGATGAGTATGAGGATGCGGAGGAATTGGAGAGGTTGAGTACAGACATGGAGTTTCATGTTGGGGTGCTTTACACAGGTGGGCACAAAAATGAAGGCTCTATCCAGTGGTGGTTCATTTTTATCAAAGTGAGCCGGTCGGCACTCTCAGCTGACAGACGGGTGCGCTTGTCAGTGATGATGCCACCGGCTGCACTGAACACCCTCTCAGATAGGACGCTGGCGGCAGGACAGGACAGCACCTCCAAGGCATATAGGGCAAGTTCAAGCCACAGGTCCAACTTCGACACCCAATACGTGTAGGGCGCAGAGGGGTCGGAGAGGACAGGGCTGTGGTCGGAAAGGTATTCCCGCAACATGCGCCTATACTTCTCACGCCTGGTGACACTAGGACCCTCCGTGGCGGCACTTTGGCGAGGGGGTGCCATCAAGGTGTCCCAGATCTTAGACAGTGTGCCCCTCGTTTGTGTGGACCGGTGAGAACTTGGTTGCCTACTGGAGGAACTGCCCTCCCTGCCGCCAACGTCACATGCTGGAAACATCTCCATCATATTCTGCACCAATTGCCTGTGGCAAGCATTGATGCGATTGGCCCTCCCCTCTACCGGAATAAAAGACGAGATGTTGTTTTTATACCGGGGGTCAAGGATAGCAAAGATCCAGTACTGGTTGTCCTCCATGATTTTGACAATACGCTTGTCGGTTGTAAAGCACCCCAACATGAACTCAGCCATGTCTGCCACAGTGTTAGTTGGCATGACTCCTCTGGCCCCACCGGAAAGTTCAATCTCCATTTCCTCCTCATCCTCCATGTCTACCCATCCGCGCTGCAACAATGGGACGATTCGAAGTTGCCCGGAAGCCTCCTGTATCACCATCACATCATCGGACAACTCTTCTTCCTCCTCCTCCTCCTCCTCCTCCTCCATTAAACGCAGTGAAGCGGACAGATGTGTGGACCTACTCTCCAGCTGTGACGGATCGGATGCTATCCCTAACTCCTCTGTGTGATCTGAGTTATCCCTGATGTCAATCAGGGATTCTCTCAGAACACACAAGAGCGGGATTGTAAGGCTCACCATCGCATCCTCAGAGCTCACCCTCCTTGTGGACTCCTCAAAGACCCGTAGGATGTCACAAAGGTCTCTCATCCATGGCCACTCATGGATGTGAAACTGAGGCAGCTGACTTTGTGGCACCCTAGGGTTTTGTAGCTGGTATTCCATCAAAGGTCTCTGCTGCTCAACCACTCTATTCAACATCTGAAACGTTGAGTTCCAGCGTGTGGGGACGTCGCACAAAAGCCGGTGTTGTGGCACATGCAGGCGTTGCTGGAGAGATTTTAAGCTAGCAGCGGCTACTGTCGACTTGCGAAAGTGGGCGCACATGCGCCGCACTTTCACCAGTAGCTCTGGAACATTGGGGTAGCTCTTTAGGAAACGTTGCACCACTAGGTTGAAGACGTGGGCCAGGCATGGAACATGTTGGAGTCCGGCAAGCTCCAGAGCTGCTACCAGGTTCCGGCCGTTATCACAAACGACCATGCCTGGGCCCAGGTGCAGCGGCTCAAACCATATTGCCGTCTCATCGAGGAGGGCATCCCTCACCTCGGAGGCAGTGTGCTGTCTGTCCCCCAAGCTGATCAGCTTCAGCACAGCCTGCTGACGTCTACCAACGCCAGTGCTGCAACGTTTCCAACTCGTAGCTGGGGTCAATCTAACAGCGGAGGAGGAGGCGGTGGCGGAGGAGGAGGCGGTGGCGGAGGAGGAGGCGGTAGAGGAGGAGGAGGAGGGGGGTGTTCTTCTCGTGTCCCTGCCAGGAATGTTAGGCGGGGAGACGAGGTACACCGGGCCAGTTTGGGAAGCAGTCCCAGCCTCAACTACATTCACCCAGTGTGCCGTCAGTGAAATGTAGCGTCCCTGTCCGCATGCACTTGTCCATGCGTCGGTGGTCAAGTGGACCTTTGTGCAAAGCGCGGAACTAAGGGCCCGCCTGATGTTGAGTGACACGTGCTGGTGCAAGGCGGGGACGGCACACCGGGAGAAGTAGTGACGGCTAGGGACGGCATAGCGAGGTGCCGCAGTTGCCATCAGGTCCAGGAAGGCGGGAGTTTCAACAAGCCGGAACGCCAACATCTCCTGGGCCAGCAGTTTAGCGATGTTGGCGTTCAAGGCTTGCGCGTGTGGGTGGTTAGCAGTGTATTTCTGCCGCCGCTCCAATGTCTGAGAGATGGTGGGTTGTTGTAAAGAAACGCCTGATGGTGCCTTTGATGGTGCAGGAGAAGGAGATAAGACAGGACCAGGGGAGGATGAGGTAGAAGTCAACAAAGTGGCGGAGGCAGATGAAGTGGTGTCCTGGCTCGTCCTCTGGAGTGCATCGCCAGCACAGTCAGCAGTGGCAGTGGCAGAGGCAGAGGCAGTGGCAGAGGCAGTGGCAGTGGCGTGAACGGCAGGCGGCCTTTGTCCTGCCGTTGCTGCCTGCCACTGATTCCAGTGCTTGGATTCCAAATGACGGCGCATTGAAGTGGTGGACAGGTTGCTCTTCTCAGAGCCCCTAATCAATTTCGAGAGGCAAATTGTGCAGACAACACTATATCTGTCCTCGGCGCATTCCTTGAAAAAACTCCACACCTTCGAGAAACGTGCCCTCGAGGTGGGAGTTTTTCGGGGCTGGGTACGAACTGGAACATCTTGGGAGATTCCGGGTGTGGCCTGGCTTCGCCTAAGCTGCTGACCTCTGCCTCTGCCTCTAGCTACCCTTTTTGGTGCTGCACCTGCCTCAACATCCACACTACTTTCCCCGCTTGACATCCCCCCTGTCCAGGTCGGGTCAGTGTCCTCATCATCCACCACTTCCTCTTCCAACTCCTGTCTCATCTCCTCCTCCCGCACAATGCGCCGGTCAACTGGATGCCCTGACGGCAACTGCGTCACATCATCGTCGATGAGGGTGGGTTGCTGGTCATCCACCACCAAATCGAACGGAGATGGAGGAGACTCTAGTGTTTGAGCATCTGGACACAGATGCTCCTCTGTTAGGTTCGTGGAATCGTGACGTGGAGAGGCAGGTTGAGGGACAATGAAAGGAGCGGAGAACAGCTCTGGGGAGCAGGGACAGTTTGGGTTATTGTTCTGTAAAGCTTCGGAATTTTGGGAGGAAGGAAGACAAGACTGTTGGGTAATAGGAGGAGAGGAGGCAGAGTCTGACTGGCTGCTGGACAATGTGCTGTAAGCGTTCTCTGACAGCCATTGCAAGACCTGTTCCTGGTTCTCGGGCCTACTAAGGTTTGTACCCTGCAGTTTAGTTAATGTGGCAAGCAACCCTGGCACTGTGGAGTGGCGCAATGCTTGCTGCCCCACAGGAGTAGGCACGGGACGCCCTGTGGCTTCACTGCTACCTTGCTCCCCAGAACCATTCCCCCGACCTCGCCCACGGCCTCGTCCACGTCCCTTTCCGGGAGCCTTGCGCATTTTGAATTCCTAGTTAGAAATTGGCACTGTATACCAGTAGTAAAAATTGTGGGTGCACGTAACCCCAATATATTCTTTGAATTCCCAGTCAGACACTGGCACTATATGGCAGTAGCAAGAAATGAGGGTATTTGTATTCCCAATATACTCTTTAAATTCCCAGTCAGACAATGGCACTGTATACCAGTAGTAAAAATTGTGGGTGCACGTAACCCCAATATATTCTTTGAATTCCCAGTCAGAAACTGGCACTATATGGCAGTAGCAAGAAATGAGGGTATTTGTATTCCCAATATACTCTTTGAATTCCCAGTCAGACAATGGCACTGTATACCAGTAGTAAAAATTGTGGGTGCACGTAACCCCAATATATTCTTTGAATTACCAGTCAGAAACTGGCACTATATGGCAGTAGCAAGAAATGAGGGTATTTATAACCCCAATATATTCTTTGAATTCCCAGTCAGACAATGGCACTGTATACCAGTAGTAAAAATTGTGGGTGCACGTAACCCCAATATATTCTTTGAATTCCCAGTCAGAAACTGGCACTATATGGCAGTAGCAAGAAATGAGGGTATTTATAACCCCAATATATTCTTTGAATTCCCAGTCAGACAATGGCACTGTATACCAGTAGTAAAAATTGTGGGTGCACGTAACCCCAATATATTCTTTGAATTCCCAGTCAGAAACTGGCACTATATGGCAGTAGCAAGAAATGAGGGTATTTGTATTCCCAATATACTCTTTGAATTCCCAGTCAGACAATGGCACTGTATACCAGTAGTAAAAATTGTGGGTGCACGTAACCCCAATATATTCTTTGAATTACCAGTCAGAAACTGGCACTATATGGCAGTAGCAAGAAATGAGGGTATTTATAACCCCAATATATTCTTTGAATTCCCAGTCAGACAATGGCACTGTATACCAGTAGTAAAAATTGTGGGTGCACGTAACCCCAATATATTCTTTGAATTCCCAGTCAGAAACTGGCACTATATGGCAGTAGCAAGAAATGAGGGTATTTGTATTCCCAATATACTCTTTGAATTCCCAGTCAGACAATGGCACTGTATACCAGTAGTAAAAATTGTGGGTGCACGTAACCCCAATATATTCTTTGAATTACCAGTCAGAAACTGGCACTATATGGCAGTAGCAAGAAATGAGGGTATTTATAACCCCAATATATTCTTTGAATTCCCAGTCAGACAATGGCACTGTATACCAGTAGTAAAAATTGTGGGTGCACGTAACCCCAATATATTCTTTGAATTCCCAGTCAGAAACTGGCACTATATGGCAGTAGCAAGAAATGAGGGTATTTGTATTCCCAATATACTCTTTGAATTCCCAGTCAGACAATGGCACTGTATACCAGTAGTAAAAATTGTGGGTGCACGTAACCCCAATATATTCTTTGAATTACCAGTCAGAAACTGGCACTATATGGCAGTAGCAAGAAATGAGGGTATTTATAACCCCAATATATTCTTTGAATTCCCAGTCAGACAATGGCACTGTATACCAGTAGTAAAAATTGTGGGTGCACGTAACCCCAATATATTCTTTGAATTCCCAGTCAGAAACTGGCACTATATGGCAGTAGCAAGAAATGAGGGTATTTGTATTCCCAATATACTCTTTGAATTCCCAGTCAGACAATGGCACTGTATACCAGTAGTAAAAATTGTGGGTGCACGTAACCCCAATATATTCTTTGAATTACCAGTCAGAAACTGGCACTATATGGCAGTAGCAAGAAATGAGGGTATTTATAACCCCAATATATTCTTTGAATTCCCAGTCAGACAATGGCACTGTATACCAGTAGTAAAAATTGTGGGTGCACGTAACCCCAATATATTCTTTGAATTACCAGTCAGAAACTGGCACTATATGGCAGTAGCAAGAAATGAGGGTATTTGTATTCCCAATATACTCTTTGAATTCCCAGTCAGACAATGGCACTGTATACCAGTAGTAAAAATTGTGGGTGCACGTAACCCCAATATATTCTTTGAATTACCAGTCAGAAACTGGCACTATATGGCAGTAGCAAGAAATGAGGGTATTTGTATTCCCAATATACTCTTTGAATTCCCAGTCAGACAATGGCACTGTATACCAGTAGTAAAAATTGTGGGTGCACGTAACCCCAATATATTCTTTGAATTACCAGTCAGAAACTGGCACTATATGGCAGTAGCAAGAAATGAGGGTATTTATAACCCCAATATATTCTTTGAATTCCCAGTCAGACAATGGCACTGTATACCAGTAGTAAAAATTGTGGGTGCACGTAACCCCAATATATTCTTTGAATTACCAGTCAGAAACTGGCACTATATGGCAGTAGCAAGAAATGAGGGTATTTGTATTCCCAATATACTCTTTGAATTCCCAGTCAGACAATGGCACTGTATACCAGTAGTAAAAATTGTGGGTGCACGTAACCCCAATATATTCTTTGAATTACCAGTCAGAAACTGGCACTATATGGCAGTAGCAAGAAATGAGGGTATTTGTATTCCCAATATACTCTTTGAATTCCCAGTCAAACAATGGCACTGTATACCAGTAGTAAAAATTGTGGGTGCACGTAACCCCAATATATTCTTTGAATTACCAGTCAGAAACTGGCACTATATGGCAGTAGCAAGAAATGAGGGTATTTATAACCCCAATATATTCTTTGAATTCCCAGTCAGACAATGGCACTGTATACCAGTAGTAAAAATTGTGGGTGCACGTAACCCCAATATATTCTTTGAATTACCAGTCAGAAACTGGCACTATATGGCAGTAGCAAGAAATGAGGGTATTTGTATTCCCAATATACTCTTTGAATTCCCAGTCAGACAGTGGCACTGTATACCAGTAGTAAAAATTGTGGGTGCACGTAACCCCAATATATTCTTTGAATTACCAGTCAGAAACTGGCACTATATGGCAGTAGCAAGAAATGAGGGTATTTATAACCCCAATATATTCTTTGAATTCCCAGTCAGACAATGGCACTGTATACCAGTAGTAAAAATTGTGGGTGCACGTAACCCCAATATATTCTTTGAATTCCCAGTCAGACACTGGCACTATATGGCAGTAGCAAGAAATGAGGGTATTTGTATTCCCAATATATTCTTTGAATTCCCAGTCAGACAATGGCACTGTATACCAGTAGTAAAAATTGTGGGTGCACGTAACCCCAATATATTCTTTGAATTCCCAGTCAGACACTGGCACTATATGGCAGTAGCAAGAAATGAGGGTATTTGTATTCCCAATATATTCTTTGAATTCCCAGTCAGACAATGGCACTGTATACCAGTAGTAAAAATTGTGGGTGCACGTAACCCCAATATATTCTTTGAATTACCAGTCAGAAACTGGCACTATATGGCAGTAGCAAGAAATGAGGGTATTTGTATTCCCAATATATTCTTTGAATTCCCAGTCAGACAATGGCACTGTATACCAGTAGTAAAAATTGTGGGTGTATATAGCCCCAATTCTATTGCTAGGGGACTTGCAGGGTATTTCTGGGGTGAAGGTGGGGGGGCACACCGTTGGAACGGGTATCGGGGTATATATCGGGTATACGGGAATACACTGACAGTGTATTCCATTCAGGATCCTGGGAAAGCTGGGTTGCGGCGATTGAGCCCGTCAGTGCCACGTTACACTGACAAGCTTCTCCCTGGAATTTAGCTCTTACAAGAGCTGTTGGTTGTCTTCTCCTTCCTATCCTAGCCTGTCCCTGCCTACCCAGAATCTAAGCCCTAGCTAGCTGGACGGAAACCTCCGTCCTCGGTGAATTGCAAGCTCAGAATGACGCGAACCTGGGCGGCGCTGTTCTTTTAAATTAGAGGTCACATGTATTCGGCAGCCAATGGGTTTTGCCTACTTTTTTCAACGTCACCGGTGTCGTAGTTCCTGTCCCACCTACCCTGCGCTGTTATTGGAGCAAAAAAGGCGCCAGGGAAGGTGGGAGGGGAATCGAGTAATGGCGCACTTTACCACGCGGTGTTCGATTCGATTCGAACATGCCGAACAGCCTAATATCCGATCGAACATGAGTTCGATAGAACACTGTTCGCTCATCTCTAGTTTCAACCCATTATGTGGCGCTTTAACCTTAAGAATCATTTTTAATCCAAATCCACCTTGACAAACAAGTGCAGGAAAACACATCCTGACTCAACCACTAACTTCTAATAGCAGTTCCAGCACATTTAGTACCATGTTCATCATTAATGAGTGAATTCAGTTAGAGGTAAGGAAAATGGAATAGTGTTACCAGAAACTTGACGATAACAAGTGGGGTCACCACTATTCATCACATGTTCAGTACCCAGATTGAGATCTGAACCGTATTTTAAAGTGCAGATCATCTAAACTAGGAAGCCCCTGAAGAATTCTGTTATTGCCAACAAGATGAGCAAGAATAATAAGGAACCCAATGTGCGCTGTGGACTGTCCTTGTTAGGGCGCATATCAATTTGGGGAGCAAGTAAGAATGACAGGGTTGTTTAAAGAGGACCTTTCACCACTTTTGGGCACAGGCAGTTCTATATACTGCCAGAAAGCTGACAGTGCGCTGAATTCAGCGCACTGTCGGCTTTCCCGATCTGTGCCCGGTGTGAAGAGCTTACGGCCCGGTACCGTAGCTCTTCTATGGTCAGAAGGGCGTTTCTGACCATTAGCCAGAGACGTCCTTCTGCCTCGCGGCGCCAATCGCGCTGTGCTGTGGAGCGGGGAGGAACCACAAAACACATGACGAAACATACCTTTCTTTCTGGTTTCCATATTGGAACATATAAGATATGGGATTGAAACAATTTATTAGATTATGATCTATGATCACAGCTTGTCTGTAGACTAGTATTATCAGGAGCGGGAGGGGGCGTTCCTCCCCGCTCCACAGCACAGCGCGATTGGCGCCGCGAGGCAGAAGGACGTCTCTGGCTAATGGTCAGAAACGCCCTTCTGACTGTAAAGCGCTACGGTACCGGGACCGATAGCGCTTTACACCAGGCACGGATCGGGAAAGCCGACAGTGTGCTGAATTCAGCGCACTGTCAGCTTTCTGGCAGTATATAACACTGCCTGTGCCCAGATATGGTGAAAGGTCCTCTTTAAGGATCCATCAGGACATTTGAGGTCTAATTCCAAGGAGCAAGTGACAAAATATGGTGTCTCCCCTTGTTTATATACTAGAAACTACAATAGCCTATCCCACAAAAAACAAGCCCTCAAACACATCTGTTGAAAAATACACAGTCCAGTCATATTAATGTGACCACCGCCTACTTTTGACATCAACGTTAAATAACCAATCGCAGAAGGCACGTGTTATCAGCCATCTGGGTGCGCTCATCATTTTGGAAGGCACGATGGATCAACACAAGTATGCATCTATCCTTGCGGACCGTTTTACCCCTACATGCAAATTGTTTTTCCTCAGGATGATGGCATCTACCAGCAGGACAATGCGACGTGTCATAAAGCTCGCAGCGTATGTGCACGGTTTGAGGAGCACCAGGATGAGTTTACCGTACTCCCTTGGCCAGCAAATTCCCCAGACTTGAACCCAATCAAGAATCTGTCGAACCACTTCGATCAGGTTGTTCGCGTCATGGATGCTCAACCGTGTAACTAGCGCAGCTGGCCACGGCACTGGAGTCGGCATGGCTCAACATCCCAGTGAACATCATCACAACATCCCCTCTCTTCCTGCACGTCTCACAGCGGTCCGCTCTGCCAAAGGTGGTTATTCTGGATTGTGACAGGTGGTCACATTAATGTGACTGGACTGTTTATGTTACAGATGTTAAACTCTGAATGACGTAAAAGACTTTCATAATGCAGTGAATAACTTTTTTTTACTTCTATTCTTTATTTTATGGCTTTTATAACAGGACAAAGAAAGAAAGATAAATGCCTAATATACTTTTATAAATGACACTACATAATAAGGCAATATGCAGCAAGGTCCCTATAGTTTCTATGCAGGGAAATTGGATCTCAGCCTCAGAAAAATACTAAGTAGAAATTTTTGACTGAAAACAGAATGGTTGTAAAAGCTGCAGATTCACTTTTAACTTTTTTCTTTTTAAGAACCTTAAACCCAAGCAGATCCTAATATTGTAGAAAATATAAAGCTAGAAAAAAAAATCCCTAATAATCAGGGGTAGTACGTTCTAAGTACCAATATTTGTCAGCAATTTTTCTAGTATTGAATTCATAACAAAAATGGGTCCCAGGTCTTTATTGCCCTGCTACATAAGCTTAAAAACAAGCCTTTATCTCCACGCTGACCTTTCTGGTTATTTATCAATAAAAAAGTAAAGTCTGCCATCTGTTGTTTTGTGTGTTGAGTAGGTGTTTTTTAATGATTAAAATGAATACAAAGGTATAGCACATAAATAACTTTTGTACTTAAAAATAAAATGCTAAGCAAATGTTACTTAGGGGAAATCATTGTTCTGCACATTTATCATGATGTTAATGAGTAGCCAGGCCCCAAATTTCATATTTACTACATAACAGCGGTTGACATTTGCTATAAAATGAACGTACTGAACTGAATGAATGAACTTTTGATTTCAGATTATGACATAATGGCGGAGAGAACAGGATTACCCACAACCTAAGCAGATGTTTAAAGTCACAAGGACTTTATCAAGTCCCAGCAATGAGTCCATAAGCTTCATTGGTTTTGTTGCCCTTATAGGTGTTAGGACATACTGGGAGTCATGGGGGTCTACAAATTATAGAATGGAGTCTATTAGGTTAAAGTGTATCTCCAATTATAAAATAAAATAATAGTAATTATGTTTCTTTCTGCACTTTTTAATCTGCTCCGTATTATCTTCACTTCAGACTGACTGCTTATTTGTATGGAATCCATCTCCATGTTCAGCTCTCACACAGAACTCTATGGAGAAGGGAAGGGGAAATCAATGTTAATTGATAATTGCTTCATTCTGTGCAGTGACAGAGTCTTATCTTGAAGACACAATAGTTTAAACAGAGCACTGTCACTCACAGTGTAGCAGTTAGAATTATCAGCAACAATTATATATGTGTTTTGTTTTTTTCCAGGAGCCTCCTTCTCCCCCTACCCTTCTCCATAGACTGCTACATAAAAAGTAATTCAAAAGGAACATTAAAATCCAGCAGTGAAGCAAAGTGTTAAAAAGTCCAAATTGTATTTCTTCATAGTCAATACCAAAAAGCCAGAAATGTTCTGAATAATAAATAAAGAGCACAGCATACTATGCATGCAGACAGGAAATAGGGTTTGTAGGAAAAGTTTAGAGAACTGGACACAACAAAACGTAAAGAGGATCTTTCACCATCTGGGGCACATGCAGTTTTATTCACGCTAGAAAGCCGACATGTTCTGTGCCCCGGTGAAGAGCTATCGGTGCCAATACCTGCCTGCCACTTTTCTGCTTCGTCCCTGTTTTACCACATATTCAGCTGAGTATACGGTAAAACAGGGACAAAGCAGAAGAGTGGCAGGCTGCGGTAAATCCATAGGAATGAATGGACGCAGCCTGCACGCAGGGGGTTAAGCGGACAGCCGCTTCCATTAATTCCTATGGGTGCTAAGCTTTTCCCACAATGATTGGCCAGTAGCCAAGTATTGTGGGAAATAAGCCCCGATCTCGATCCCACCCGAAAAGATCAGGATCGGAATTCCAATCACGATCGTGAAATTTTCTCGATCGTCGATCGCTCAACCCTAAAGAGGACCTTTCACCATTTGGGGCACATGCGGTTTAATACACTGCTAGAAAGCCGACAGTGCACTTTCCCATTCTGTGCCCCCGGTGAAGAGTTATTGGTGCCGGTATCGTAGCTCTTCACTGTCAGGAGGGCGTATCTGACAGTCAGTCAGGAATGCCCTCCCTCACAGCAGCGTCTATTTCGCTGTATAGCGCTATAGGCTACGGTACTGGCACCGATACTACGGTATTGGCACCGATAGCTCTTCACTGGGAGCACAGAACGGGAAAGCCAATTTTCTTTTATTTGTAAATTTTGGAAGAGGGGGCATGGTATATTTCATATTTTATACTCTAAATACTATTTTTCTCCAGGGCTTCCTTAGAACCTCATTGGGGGTAATACAAAACACAACAGTGATAAGACCTGTTTAGGGTCAACTCACAATTCAGAATTTTCTGTGTCTGAAACTCAGTTCAAGTCATCTAAAAGGTTTTGTCAGGTTTATTTGAATGGAATAGTCACATAAACGTCAGCAAAAATTCAGCTATTTGCGAATTCATGCTAAATACAGCAAATCCAATGAAATCTGAACCAACATCGATCAGTTTGCTCACCATGGCAATCCTTGATGCTCTTGTGGCAATGTTTGTCTTATGTCTCATCAGTTTCTGTGTCCTAGCCTCTAGCTGTTTTGGCATATGTGACTACTGCAGCCTGTGATTGGCTACCGCAGTCACACGCTAGCACATGTTTGAAAAGGTCTCTGAAGGTTCAATACTTTGTGTAGTACTCATGGTAAGGCTCAACATGACACCTATCACATAACAGAAAATCCCAGCCCTCGCTGGCTTGATGCACTATGTAGTGTATTTACAACTCGCTGTATACATCCAGGATTGTTAAAAAACAAGATATTCACAACTTGCAAATGGATGACCCCATGACTACTGAAGACCCTTTGGTCACCTCACCTTTACACCCCTTTGTGAACAAGGGACCTTCCTCTTTTAACTGAAACATTTACATTACAATATAGGCAAGATACAGTCTTTATGGTGTGAATACTATATAGCGATCATTAAATGGCCTTTCAAAAGAGAAGAAGAATGGCCAAACCTGCCAATTTTAAAGATATCAGCTGACTATCCTCTGTGGATTGTCATGCCCCAACCCCTGTCCCCCAGAAGCATTGCTGGCTTTCAACATGCCTGATCCTTTATTCCTACAGGAGATAAGTTGCTGCCAGATATGCTGGCAGTGTCTCACTCTCCCCATTCAAATCACATGCACATGTAGCCAAGTTGAGAATGTACATGTATGGTAGAGTCATGAAAAATAGCTGTTCCCCAAATGAGCTATTGAAAGTGTATGATCACTTACTATCAGTATAGTACAGGCAGGCAGTACTGTGGTTAGGGGCTGGCCATAGCTCTAATAGAAAGGGGTCTAGCATCATTTCATGTATGTACCTGCCTTTGGACCCCTATCTATTAGAGGCTGACTTGTACTAGCGTACATCTTTGCCAGAGTGATGCATGGCCAGAAGTGGTACAAGTAGCAAGCAGCTTTAAAGAGGACCTTTCACCACCTGGGGCACATGCGGTATAATACACCACTAGGGGGGTGTTCCTCACTGCTCAGCGTCATCGTCAGGCAATAAGCAATATCCCTCTCACAGTACAGAGCTATACACGCTATAGCCGACAGCGATGATGCTGAGCGGTGAGGAACGCCCCCCCCCCCAGTACTCGTCTGTGGACCAGAACGGTCAGGAGAGGAAGTACAACGCAGTAGATGCTACTGTGAAGAAGGGCGTTCCTGATTGACTGTTAGAAACGCCCTTCTGACAGTGAAGAGCTATGGTTCCGGCACCGATAGCTCTTCCCCAGGGGCACAGAATGGGAAAGCTAATAGTGCACTGAATCAGTGCACTGACGGCTCTCTAGTGGTGTATTACACTGCATGTGCCCCAGGTGATGAAAAGTCCTCTTTAAGGCTCCCAGAGCCTCTAGCAGAGCATTATACTGAGTGGAGCCATTTGAGGGGCTTTTACACTGTGTTGGGCCACAGTGAAGCATTACACTGTGTATGAGGCCAGTGGGGAGCATTTTACTATGTGGGGAGCATAATACTGTGTGGGGGTCACTGGGTAGTATTATACTGTATTTTGAGCCCCTGGGGAGCATTATACTCTGTGTGGGACCACTATGGAGCAATATGCTGTGTACCTGAAAGGCAGCAGAAGGGAATTAAATGCAGAATATTATCAGAACATTGTTTCTTAAAGAAAATATTCCAGTAATAACAATGTATTAGGTAATTACTCAAAATTTGTTCATTAATATTCAGTTATTGTATGTGTAGAAAATGTTTAATTAATCCTAGAAGGTATAATGGAAGCAACTAGCAATAATAAGCAGCCATTGCTCGTTTAATTTTCTGACCTATACAGTGTCCATGTGACAGGGAAATAATTAGTTAATTAATTCATAAGCATTTAATAAAACATGATACTTCTCTTGGTGAATTGGGAAATTCAAAAACAAATTGATTATCATCATGATAAACTAATGTGATTTTAATTTAATTTGATGTAATTTATTGATAGCTGCTCCGATGGACATTATCATAAACTATTATCTAACCATTTAGTACTTTTCCTACTAATGTAATAAGTAATGCAGTTGTGTCATGTGAGGGACCCTCAGCTCATTGTGTTAGTCAAGCCTACTATATTTTATTGCAGCTTAATTTGTAAGATCTTTCAATAATATCTGAAGTATAAAAAAATACTTTTCAACATGCTATAATGTAAAATAAAGTCTTCCCATGAAAAACTTTTATGCCCAATTCGTAGTGGCATAGATAGGAATCTGATTGTCGTAGGTCCCACCATTGGGTCACTCAACAATCTTGAAATCAAGAGTCCCTGAGTCTCTACTATGAATGGAGTAGTAGTGTCCTTGTGTGACCAGGGCTCCATTCACTTCTATGGGACTGATAGAGTCCTGTGCTTACTGTCTTACAGAAGTGAAAGTAGTGGCCATGCATGTGCATTACCTATCAATTAACAAGGGGGACTCTGAGACACCCATTCTTGTGATCATTGGCATTTCAGCGTAGGAACCTAAGAGATCTTATACCTTAACTCAGTCCTTATCTTATGTATAGAGAATAAGTGTTGTTCTATGGAAAATCCCAACCCTTTATATTCAAAGCTGGGAGAAACTGTCTCTGTCCACTGTATAGCAGCCATGCTGTACTACTACAGTTTTGTTACCTTAAATGAAAGTGGAGCTGCAGTACTTCGGCAAGGCCTTTATACAGTAGATGGAGCCTTCTGTTCCAAGCTTCGTCCCCTGTATGGGTGCTAGCATCGGAGGTGATCGTTGCTTCATCCAGTTGTCAGACCCCCACCAATCTAATACTGATGATGACCTATGCTGAGGCTAGGTAAACCACGTTAAAGAGGACCTTTAACCACTTCCACCAAATCCAGCTCTTTGCATCCTTTAATAGTTGCTGCTCCAGTGATTCCAGGGCAGTTCGAATTTTTTTTATCTGGCTCCCACTGTTCTCATGTGCAGTGACTGCTGTTTGGTTTGGAGTCTGATATGCTATTTAGGCTCTTTATTGTCAGTGTCAGGCAAAAGCAGGCAAAGGCTGTGAGTCTGAGCTTTGACACTGTCAACCCCTGATTGCATCTCTGAATCCTGGCCCTTGCCTGCTCCTGTCTAACACTGCCCTCCTCACAATAAAGTGTCTAGTTAGCATATCATGCACCAAAACCAACTGCACTCATTGCTCAAGAATGGTGGGGACTAGTGGCAACACGGTGGCTCTTTGGTTAGCACTGTAGCCTTGCAGTGCTGGGGTCCTGGGCTCGAATCCCGCCGGGAACAATATCTGCAAGGAGTTTGTACTGTATATTCTCCCCGTGTTTGCGTGGATTTCCTCCCATTCTACAAAGACATACTCATACAAAAAAGAATGGTGGGGACTAGAGAAACAAATCCAACTGCACTGGAATCAGTAGAGCAGTGTCTATTACAACTAAGAACTGGGGTTAGTATAGGTGGTGAAAATTCTTCTTTAAAAGTAAATAAATATCAAGTAATCTTTGTAATATACATTCTTCTTGATTAAATTACATTTACTGTATTTAAAAATAATAATAAAACTATATAGACACAGATATAATTTTTTTAATGAATTTTACAAATAATCACCTCTATATACTTAAATAGCTAAAATAAAATCCATTACAACATGCAATAATTAATTCTAATTGGAAATGTAATTTTATAGGGTTTTTTTTTTTTTTGCATTTTTAACTCCTTATCTTCCAAAAGCTAGAATTTTTATTTTTGTTTACAGAGCCATATAGAAGCTTGTTTTTTGCAGAATAAATTGTATTTTCTAATAATACGTTTTAATATTATGTAAAAAGAAAACCCACTGGGTTTGATTTTATAGCACTGTGCCACAAAAATTACACATTACCTTTAATTTATTGGTCAGCATGATCACAGTAATACCAAAGTTACATATTCTAATTATTTTTTGATATCTTTACTTTTTTTTTTAAAGTCTATAAATAACCATATGCTGAACCAGGAACTTTTTATATTTCTGTGTTTGAAGCTGTGTAGGATGTTTTTATGTGGGAAAAGTTGTAGTTTTTATTGATACCAATTTGGAAATATATAATGTTATCAACACTTTTTATTCCATTTTTTGACAGCAGTGAAGTTACAAGAAAAAAACAGTTTGGGGATTTTATTTCCCCCTCCCTCTTTGTGTTTGCTGAATAGGATAAGTATTTCTATATTTTTATTGTATGGGTATATTCAGATGTGTTGCATCTGTCCAGGGCATCTGAGAGGTTAAATGCTATGGGCCAACCAAAACTGTAATCTCTAGCCCTGCCGGCAGCACCATAGCAGTGGATGGATCACCGGTATTGGAAGCACATTGGTACTCCATTCAGAAGGAGGGGGCATGGAATATTTTTAGTCCTACTTTCTCCTCAACTCAGGGGTACCCAGTGGTCAGACCTCCAGTGGACAGATACCTATTCAGTATCCTCTACTTCCATCTACTCACCATGTTTTGGCTATGATACTAGTGTCTCTTTAAATGGTAGAGAGCTATTGAGCCACCTCACTCCAAGGCTCTATAGCTACACCCCTGAATATGGTTATTACAGCCCTAGTAGCCTGGTTAGATGACTGCCTGACTTTGGAGTGCTTGAAGTTGGGTGCTAGAGTAATTGTTTTACCTCTCTGTAACCATGAGGATGCCATACTACCTATTGACCTCAGTTTCAAGTGGTTTACATTTCTGGGATTGAACTCATCAACCATATATTAGTGATATAGTTCCCATTTGTGGGAGCGTGTTGTCAAAGTGGGTGTAGAGTTACATGGGCAACAGGGTTAAAGACCCATTACTATATTCATGTTGTTTTCTAGCATTTTCTATAGTTAGCATGAACCTCATGGGGGGTTTTGCCTTCCCCTGGATCAACACTGTAGGGGATTGTAGGGTTATAGGTTGGACTTGATGGACTAATGTCTTCATCCAACCTCATCTACTATGTAACCTAAAAAAATAATATTTCTGACAATTTACATAAGTGTTGCAGATATGATTTTCTCTTAACTACCGCTACAAAACGTTATCTTAATATTAATGCACTATTTAAATGTCTCCTCTAAATATTTTCTGACTTTCAGTAGCTCTGGGGATGGTGACATTTTGTAGGTGTTGTGTTAATATGCCTGATGGTGAGTCAAAAAGGGACAAAGAGACAGAGAGGGAGGAATTGCTTAAATTCCATTAATATGCAGATGGAAGTTTACAGCGATTTCAGCAAAGACCAGAACATAGTGGTAAAATGGATAACAGTTAATGGCATCTGGCACTTTTAACATTTTTTTAAGCCTTGAAATTGTTGGAGAACTGACAGTTTGAACTAAACTAACAGCTCTATTTATTTATCAAGGATTTTGCAGAGATTTTGAGCCATGTCCAAATCCATTCTTTTTTTGTTTTTGTTTGTTAGAGGGCATCTGGACAGGCTATTTCGCAGAGACATATAGACAATATTTTCTGTAAATTGCCACCCAAATTAAGCAACTGTTGTGCGTATGAACTGGTGCAACGAACAAAAGACCACGTATAAAACCTCGTTGTCTAGAATTTACCCGAAAACAGAAAAGGACAAAAATATTTATAAATTTCATCCAATGTAGTTTCATTAATCTGCAGTAGAATTAGCAACCAGCGCTGCACTCTCACTGTGTAGATGCCCATATTATAAATGTTTTGCTTGAATGCTGGCTATTACCCAAGAAACATAATATGTTATAAAATTCTATACACATCGAGAAAATTTTACACATGGAAATCTGAATAGGACTATTGAATTAAAGGGGTTGAGCCATGATTGAAAGTTAAAACCTATCAAAAGGATATGTAATAAATGTCTGATTGTGGTGCATTGGTTAAGTATGAGCGCTGAGACCCCATTCAGAATGTGTGGTGCTGATGGAGTGCTATACTCGGCTATCTAAACCTCTGCTCAAGTTAAACAGGAAGACATGGCTATCCATCAGGCACTTATCACCAATTCTTCAAATAATTCATAAGTTGTTGTGCTAAGAGTTGTAGTTTCATAAAAACTGCAAAGCCATAGGTTGGAGACTTCTGGCGTTACAATATCATCAATGTATGAGCATTGGTTTTCAATTACTGGCACCTCCACTGATCAGCTCATTGAAAAGGGAGTGGTGCTTTGCATGCAGATACAGCTCCAAACAGTATGTATGTAGGGGCTACACATGGTTACTTAGGCTATAGTACCACTGATGCACTCTATATAATGCCTGTGACCACTGTGGTGTGGCTCTTGATCAGCTGACCAGAGCAGTACAGATCAGTACTGTGATCCCCACTAATGTGACAGTGACTAATGTGAACTCTGTCACCCCGACTGTTTAGTTTATATGTGTTAAATACATTCAGAGTATTGTTAAACTAATGTGTCTACCTCCACTAAAATAGCTTCTAAGCTACTTATAGGTTGTGTTAGAGACTAGAGATGAGCGAGTACTGTTCAGATCAGCCGATCCGAACAGCACGCTCCATAGAAATGAATGGATGCACCTGGTACTTCCGCTTTGACGGCGGCCGGCCGCTTAACCCCTTGCGTGCCGGCTACGTCCATTCATTTCTATGCGAGCGTGCTGTTCGGATCGGCTGATCCAAACAGTACTCGCTCATCTCTATTAGAGACCATTAGTGTTCTGATAAATATAACTTTTTTATGTAAAGTGTAATCTTACTACGCATACAGATTAAGACTAATGCCCCAATAGCAAAATATATCTAAAAAACATGTTGCATTTATCAGCAGAATTTTTATTGAGTTTTTGCTGTGTTTTTCTCCATGTTCTTCCTTCCGCTATTAAATACGTAGAGAAAATTTACACACAGCTTTTATGTGTCAAAGACTTTGTTGGTACTGTAAACCACAGTGTTTTTTTCCACTGCATTTCCATAATATTGGGCCTTTGCGTAAAAGTTTATTTTGCATGTCTTTGACACAAGATGGTCAGCCTAGCCTGCCACTAACCAGTCTCACAACAGCGTATAAGGGGTTCAGACATGACTTTGGTGGTGCTAGACACCTCTTATCATTGCAATCTAATGTGTACTACAAATGCGATTATAATAATGGTAGTATAGATTCCTGTTCTATTATAAAGTATTACTTGTAGATACACCTAAGGCCGGAATGAGAAGCCAAGTATGTATGAAACAATCTGGCTGTGCTGACCATTGCATGAGACAATATCATCACCCGGTTATGGAATATTATGTTGTACTCACTATGTTCTGCACAGATCTCTTGGCACAGTTACATCACAATACTGAGGAGGAGGGTTTCCTGGACTACACATTGCTGGCACTGAATATAGGACAGTTGCTACATGAAGGTTATTTACTCAGTAAAGGGTTATTTTTATTCACTTATAACAAGGTTACTTTGAAATGAGTTGATATGTGAGTCACTTTCTGTATATCATGAGATAAACATGTAGATACTGTACCTCCGTGTCCTCTCCGTTTTTACCATGGACCTTGCTGTAGTTGATGGGGGCATCCCAGCCCTCCTTTTCACAAAGGGCTTTATAAAAGGCAGCGTTGACCAAGAGGCTACTAGTTTTAAAAGGAGAAGACGACGGCGTGGATAGAATGGGATTGGAAGAGCCTAATGTACCGGCCGCGTCGTGCAGTCGATTCTTCTTCATACTCAAGTCCAAAGTTCCATTTTCATCAACTTTAATCTCTGCAGCCTGGGGAAATTGTAAAGATATATTATAAATGGATGAACAGTTTGCGGCTTTGATAGTGTGGCCATGTGGTGCTTTTAAGGGATAAAAGTAAATGCAAGCTTTTATTTAAATAATATCTGATTTAGAAAGCAGCTTTTGATTTACATCACATCAGTTAATGTGTAATTCTTTGCCAGAGTTCTGGGTAACCTCATAATGCTCACCATGTTTTGCAGCTTATTGTAACTAGAATTTGAATAAGACGCTTCCAGAATTTAACCACAATTTAGGCAGAAATATTCATCACTAAATCGCAGGCAATTTCAATGACGAAAAAAAAGCTGCTTGATCTTTCTGATAAAATAGAGAGAAATACTGGCCTGGTTTCGAAAAAATGTGAAACTATTTGTTATTCGAGCAGCGGAACATACTATTACTTTTAACATATCTTAGTGGTAATGTTGTTTTTGGAGGAATATTTACCGCATGAATAACTATGGTAATTGTAGATGTGCTGAATTTATATTATTTTAGAAATTCGTTTGGCTTAGCTATTTTTTGCAGCAATTAAAAATATTATATTTTAGTTTGTAAACAGAGAAAAACGATGGAATCAAAAAAACAGACGGCTGAGCAAGAGTTTTTTGTTGTATATCCTATTTCAGTGATGGCGGACTTTTTAGAGACCGAGTGCGCAAACTGCAACCCAAAACCCACTAAATTATGGTAAAGTGCCAACCTTAATACTCTACGGATTATAAATTGCGGACAATTATTGCCCCGCAAAATACGGTTGTGTGAATGGGGCTTTACAGAGCTTTCAATGATACAAAACACGTTTGTACTGCATTTGGCATAATTTTGAACAATTAATTTTCAGTATTTACATCGCACAGGATCTGTTTTATAGTGACCGTGTAATATTCTTACATCCTGTACTAATATCACATGTCTGATATAAAACAGGTACTGTGTGATATAAATAGTGAGGGGACCCCAGACAGTACAATTTGTGACACAGTGGCCTCCACACAGTACAATTTGCTCCACAGTGATCCCCACTCAGTACAATCTGATGCAAAGTGATCCCCACACAATATAATCTGCTGCCACCTCTAGCACGCGTGCCTTAGGTTCGCCATCACGGTCCTATTCTACGGAGATGTCATAATTGTTAATAGTCAGGGTATCCCTTTATGTGTAAAGTTATAATAATGATATATGATATAATAATATCATCATAGCTTAAGAGAAATTCTGATAATGTCAAAATATCAATGAACTCAGATGTCTGACAATAACCCTACTCACTTATATATGTTTTAAGGTTTTTTAATATTAGTTAGTAAAGTTAATGTTACAAATGATTTAGTTAGCAAATAAGCCCCATGAGTAATACAGAGGTACAGCTATACTGTATGATATATTAAAATACAATATATTCTTAACTAAAGATTTAATGCTTCATTTTTACACCTGTGCTGTACCAGAATATATGCTAATGGTATAAAACAAAAAAAATTTAAAACATAAAATGGGACAAGTGCTGTTTTTTTTTCTAACTCCACAACATTCTGTTTTTTTTTTTTTCTAGTTTTCCATTACATTGTAGAGAATTTTAAACGGTTCTATTATAAAGGACAATTTTTTCCACAATTTTCCTATAAATGGAAAACTAAAAATGCTATGGCGTTTGGAAGCTAGAAATGAAAGAAAGAAAAATGGAGGCGGCAGAAAAGCGTTAATAGAACACAATGCAATAACGCAATAATAGAAAATACGGAACGATTAGAATAATAGTAACATACTGGGTTATTGCTATAATAAATAAAACATTTTAACATGTTTCTATTAAAGTACTTTAACTTTATCTTACTGCCCATAGTTTAATCTGATGTGATAGTTCTAAGTCCTGAATTTGACAGCGCAGCTTATCCTAGATAATAACTTAGTAACAACATCTTGTGCCATCTGTATAATATCAAATGCATTTCACATTAGTACTAATAACTCTTAGTTACAGAAATGCAAGGTATTAACTATATCTGTACCAAATACCCACAAGTTACACATCTATAGATTAAGCTGTAATACATGACATTAAAACGGAGGCTTGTGATGATATCCAACTTGTACAACATGGTGAATACTGAATCAAATCAAATATTCACAAGAAATAAATAATGAACTTGCAGAGAACCTCTAGGATAGTGTGAAGCCTGTATACAGTAGAGTCTGGGCAGAAGGTATTGACAACTGTCTTTATTTTTTGTATCAGTTGTCCAACCCATATGCCATTCATTTCATTGTGAGAAAAAAAGAGAAAAAAAAAATCATATGCTTTTCCTTTCATGTCTTTTGCATTGAGGCCAATGAAATATGTCACGGACGGCTAAGGCATCAGATATTAAATCCCTTTAGCTCACAAACAACAGACTCAAATGTCCAAAAAAAAGGGGGAGATGGTATATAGTTTATGTGTAGTATTAACTTGGTGTAAATTCTATGGTCACATGACTGTTATACAGAAAAATATGATCCACTGGCAGAAATCTAAAATAGAACCTTGGATTTCTGGATTGGATTTGCAGTTTGGAATGCTGTAGATCCAAAGACACTTATTGACACAGATTGATACAGAATTAATATTTATGGCGGAAAATTCAGTGCATGTAAAGTCATGGGAAAAACAAAATGCATCCTACGTGATGAAAAAATCTGTTTCAATTCTTCTGTGTGTACACAGCCTATGTCCATCCCCTGAATCAATAGCTTATACAACCACCTTTAATTGCAAATCTTAATTATTTTCTGCATTGTTATCAGTCATTTTGGAGGAATTTTGGCTCTTTCTTCTTTATAACTTTGCTTTGGATCATTAATGTTTGTGGGTACTTGTTTATGTGCAGGTCTCTTAAGGTCCAGTCACAGTTGGGTTGAGGTCTAGGCATTGCCTGGATAATAACAACACCTTGATTTTTTTTCTCTTTTACATCATTCAGTTGTCGACTGGCCAGTGTGCTTGGGATCATTGTCCTGTAGAATGCCCTAGTTTTGGTCAAGCTATAGCTGTTATGACCTGATATTTGACACTAGTATACTTTAATATACAGAGAAGTTCATGGTCTACTCAATGACTGGAAGGTGCTAAACAAGTCCAGGTGATCACCTCTCTACCATGCTTGATAATTGGGATAAAGTGTTTGTTTTGATATGCTGTGTTTTTGCTCGGAATTCAGAGCACTATCAGATTTCCCATTATGTGCCAATGGGCTGGAGATATTGGTACCATTAGTTTCGGCACTGATCTTTGCCCACCAGAAGAGCGTCCCTGATAGTCTATCTGGAATGTGAGGAACCCATCCCTTATAGTACTCATCCATAGCCTTTCTAGCGGTATATAAAACCGCATGTGCAGGAGAACATGAAAGGTCCTCTTTAAGCTTAAGCTGCTTACCATATTCATTTTGAAAAGAAGAGGCTCTCTCCTGGCAACCAGTACAAACAGTCCATACGTATTCAGTCTTTTTCTAACTGTACTGTCATGAACATGAACATTTACCATGCTAACTGAAGCCTGTAGAGTCTCAGATGGGGCTCTTGGAGCATTGCTGACCTTTAGGTGAATTTTCTGGGACATCCACTCCTCAGAAGATTGTCATCTGTCTTGAGTGTTTTCCACTTGTGAATAATCTTTCTCACTATAGAATTATGGGCTTCAAATTGTTTATACATGGGCCTTTAACCCTTCCCAGACTAACAGGCTCAAACAATTGCTTCACTAAGATCATTGCTGATGGCCTAAATGCTCCCGACCAACAAACTGCAAAACCCTCTGCTTTTATAGAGTTGGCCACACTTGCTGATCAAATAATCAAGGGCAGCTAATATGGCTGCATGGATTACACAAATTCTGTTGTGTGATCATGTACTAATAGTTGAAATGGGGGGATGATGTGCTTCAGGATTGTGACAGCTACACAGTGTCCTCTTTTTACAATAAAAAGGGATATAATATGGAACATAAACTAACCTCACATGTTTTTACACTCCTTTGTACTATGTACTATTACACTTAGCCTCTGTTCACACCAATGTTATGTTCACATCTGCGCCAGGTATCTGACCATCTGTCTAAAAAAAAATAACAGATTCTTAAAAAACGGACTCAAAAAGTTACCATAATCCCTCTCCATTCTATATCCCTCCCTGCCTTCATTCTTCATTCAGATCATGTACAAAGAAGAATGAAGAAGGAAAAAGGGATTGCAAGACATTGGTCACCTGTTTGTGTCCGCCTTCCATAGACCTCAATGTTAATAAAAACAGAGACATTGCTGTCCGTCGTGTATCCTTATTGTTTGGATGGAGCAAGAATGCTGCAAGTCTATCCAAAAGAATAGATACACGGTGGGAATGCTCCAGACGCAAACCTGTGCATGGTTTTAAAATCACACTTAAATGTTTTTTTTAATGATCCATTCTGGTGTGGAGACACCAACGCAAATGTGAACCCAACCTAACACTGTGTTCTGTTCTACTAAACTCCCAATGTTTTTGATGCAAGAATATATATATTGTACGGCTCTTCTTACTGTCAATTCATTGAAAATCTGAAGTATTACATTATAAACCAATGAAATATATCAGAATTTGTTGGGATATTCTTACCTGTATTAGCTCACTTAATGGGATTCTATCATTAGAAGTCTACTACGTGTACTAAGTACATGTCAGAATAGACTTATGGAAGGCTATTCTTCTCTTACCTTTATTATTCTGATCTGAGCCGCCGATCCAGAGAAATTTCTTCTTTCTTCCATATTGAATGAGTTTTCAGACAGCACAGGGGCGCATTCCCTTTTGCTCAAAAACTCTACAGCGATGCCTCTGTCTTCTTCTGCCAGCCAGCACTTTGCGACTGCATCGTCATCCAAAAGCGCCGACTGCACATGATTGTCGGCCATTTTCCTGTGGCCGAACAGGCGCTCGTTTAAGTGGCCACAGGAAAATGGCCAACAGTGGACATACGCAGTCAGCGCTTTTGGATGAAGATGTGGTTGGTGACGCGGCGAAGAGGTAGGCAGCAGAAGAAACAGAGGTGTCGCTGGAGAGTTTTGGGACAACACAGGGGACACCCACTGTGCTATTTGAGCAAAGGAGAACACCCCCTGTGCTGTCTGAAAACACATTTACATATGGAAGAAAGAAGAAATTTCTCAGGAACGGCGGTGTGGATCAGAAAAAGAAAGGTAAGAGAAGAATAGGCTTTCTTAAGGCTATTCCAACGTGTACTTAGCTAAAAAAGGGATTCTAATGATAGAATCCCTTTAATAATGGAAGCCATAATCCTAATGTGAATATAGCTGTAGTTATTATTATTATAATTATTATTATTATTTGTATTTTAATCATTATACATATAATATTTTAGGTTCTAGGATACAACATAAGGGGCACAATATGCATAGTAGATACTTGACTTGACTTGAATGATCTTGGTGCATTCAACTGCTAAAAAACTAATATTGGCCAAGGCATCTTCTACAATGTTACTGATCTTTATGTTCATTATATTATTATAAATTGCAGTTTTAGCTTTCAGACATGATGGCGCAATAATTATTCTTTTTTTTCTGATTCCCTTTGAAGGATGGCCTATTAAAACAACTATGTTGTGGTGCTAAACACATTGTATTTAATTATCACAAAATGTAACTTTTAGTAAATAATTGCATTGTTGAAAACAGAAAAGGCTACAATAACAATAAAATTCACCTAAAACTCCAGACCTCCACAACAGATGGCTTGGATAAAAAGCCATGCAACTGGGCGAAAATCCTTTTATGTTACAAAAACTCTCCCACTGCAAACATACTCTTAAGGCAGCAAATGAGCAATATTCCTTTACTCCAAATAACAGATCTGCTTAACTCGGGGAGCACACTGAGTACTTAACAACTGAAAATAAGTACTAAATGTCGTCCTGCTGTGCTCCGTCCATATTGAGCGGATTTACTATTGTTGATATTATGGATTTGTTGTGCAATCAACATTTTGTGTCAGATTTTTGCCTGTTGGCCTAATTTTGACAAATGCATTCAATGCTGTAATTTTTCTACTTTCTTCTTTTTATGTTCTGATTTAACTTTTTTGACATTTTATCTATGTTATTGTATACTTGAGGATTTCTTTCTTGATATGAAAGGAATGCTATTTTTTTTTTACCTATTACTTGTATTTTTACATTTAGTATTGTAATAGGTAGCAAATACAATTGCTGGATTGTGGGCAGCATAGGTTAATGCAGTTGATTCCAGCCAGGGGGTCATGTTAAGCTTACATGTAGTAGATTGGGTGCGCATTCACACAACTGTTGACTGGCTTTACCAGACAGAACAATATGACGGGAGAGGGACTTCTAGTATTATCATTATTTATGCTTCTAGGAGTCCATGCCTCCCAGAGACTCTCTGTCCCATACCATTACAGTAACTACGAGTATAGTGTTAGGAACCCCTCTCACGGCATAAGGTGCAGGACTAAAAATCTGGCCAACACATGGACCATGGTCGTGCGAATGTGCCCTTCTGGATTCTTTGATCGGAACAAAATCAGATTGCATAAAAATCCACACAAGGTCATCACATAATTATTAGAGATGAGCAAATATACTCGATTGAATCCCTCGGCCACATAGCTCCCAGCGGCAGGGAAGGTGCAAGGGGCAGTAAAAATTCGAAGCTCCGGAAGTGTTTTTGCACCGGGAGCTATGCGGCCGAGGTATTCGATCGAGTATATTTGCTCATTTCTAATAATTATACATTTCCAGGCTTGATGAACATTTTCCATTCATTACCAAGGTACGTGGTGTAGATAGGAGAGAGGGGTCCCGGTAGCTAAGTAATGAGTAAGTAGGAGTAATGGGGGCTCAAAGGCTAAAATGGGCCCCCATTATGGTGCTGGGCTTTGTTATCCAGGACAAAAAGATCTGATAGTCTCTTTCCCCATGCAATTTCCATTGTCCTTCAGTCCATTTCCCAACCTCTTGCTTTCTAAGCATGATGTTTTATTGTGAAGATTCTTGCCACCCTCTTGCAAAGTGAATGGGGTCAACAGATTCCCCTTGTTTCAAGGGCTCATAAGAAGCCTTATAGTCTCTCTCTATGGTATAAATGTCCTGGACTAAAGACAGGAATAAATCATTTCCCATAACATTTTAATATATGTATTTTATTATTGTACTCTAGAATGAGGATTCAGATTCCAGGCATAATAAGTTGTATCAGTCATCTGACAGCAACTATCTGTAATGCCTAGATATTCAGGTCTGTTATTGAGGGTTTGCATGGCTATAGCCAAATAAAGTGTAACCCACAAATAATCTGATGCTAACTTGCAGTATTTTTGCAGTTGAAACTAACCTGAAAAGACTTAGTAAAATTTAACCTGTGAGATGCAATAAAGGTAACTGCTTTATTCTAAAACTTGGTTCTCACTACCGTTAATGTCTGTTGCTCTCGTTCATGATAGGATGAGAGCAATGGATAGTAAGTGACTGATGCAGACAGAATACCCTCCATCTGGTGTCCATGTGCTTTCATCTGTCATGTTTTTTACTTTACAAATAGGAGAAAAAGCAGTGCATGCAGGACTATATGAAAAGAAAGATAGAGAAAACTTGCATAATGTTTTTTTTTTTTTACATTAGAGTCGATAGGACATGATGCAGATGGAGGCAACTCCATCTCCATCTATTACTCTACTACCATTACTGGTAAAAATCCCACATTATGCAGTAAAGGCTTCTGGGAAAGTCGGCATGATGTTCAGGGTGCTTCCTATAGAGGGCAGCATAACAGAGGCACTGTCTCCCTATATACATCTTGGGAGATAGATTTGCATATTCCTCCCATTTCCATTGCTTTGTGAACTCCCCCTTATCCAGGCAAATACCCACCTTTCCTATGGATAGGTCATGGGTATAAATACCTGTAAAAGCCCTAGTTTTCCTAGTTCTCAGATATGGTTGAGCGATTGGGATCAGAAAAGATTGGATTCCGATTGGCGATTGAGTAAATTTTACGATCGCGATTGGAATTCTGATCCCGATTTTTTCCAGCGGGATCGAGGTCAGAGGTTATCTCAAGATCGGCTCAACCCTATTCATGTATATATCGTTAATAGGGTTGAGTGATCGGGATCAGGAAAGATCGGAGCAAATTTCACGATCATGATCGGGATCGGCTGGAAATGATTGGAAATCAGATTTTAAAATCGATCCTGAAATCTCAAGATCGGCTCAACCCTGTTCTCAGAGCTTTGTGCTGCTACTGCTTTGACTCCTGGTTCCTAGTAGGTTACCATACCTTATAAAGCTATCTAGAGGTTTAGTACCCCAGTTCTTGGCATATTACCTACTGCTTGGTTCCATGCTGTTTTCAGGACCCTCTAAGTAATACATTTGTAAATGAATCAACACCTTGAAGTTTTTTAATATTTATTCAACTAAAATGTACAAATAAGAGGAGCATTAATAGCAGAAATTCTTAATATCGGATTGCTTTCTAATGCCATTACTATTCACTTTTGCAATGGGTAAGAGTATTACGTCTTATAAAACTCACTGCTTTGTCTTTCTGTTTCCTCCTAACACTCTACGGTTACTGGACTCCCATTTTTATGACTAAGCTAATCTGTTTGAGAAATAATATTCTCTCCATACACATTTATGCGACTAGGGATATAAAGACCACACAAACGTCTTTATTATGGCATTTGCAGAAAGTCACTATAGACTTATTTCAATTGTTCGTTTTTTCTTAATAAAAACACTGGACTCACAATACACTATGGCAACAAATAATCCACTTAATGATTCATTTTCTCAGGAGGGATGAGCATAATGATTTCACTCTTCTGTTATTTACCCAGCAGCGTTTCAAGGGCTATTCCATGATAATCTTCTCACAGCCTTTTCAAAGACTCCAGTGCAATGAATACATTCTGATTGTACTCGCCTCCTGAATAGGACAACTTACATATTTCATACATTGCAAAAATCATAAATGTCATTGCTAAGTTATTAAAAGTAGGAAATTTTAGGGATCATTTGATATAAACTTTTGCAAGTTATTTAACATATGCAAGTAATAGCAATAGGTTTATTATTTATCGAGTTGTCTGGGTTACTACTATGAAATGACTAAGTAAAGTATGGTGTAAATCTTAATACAGGTGCATAGGGGAGTCTCTCCGAATAATACAGAGCAGATATTCTAGGTTCCACACCCATTCTGTAACAAGATACTGTACTCAAGCCTCAGCAGCTCCTAATGTCTACTTGTAACAGCCGGGCCAATTTACTGTTTGTTCACTGCTAACACCAGATGTCATGTGCAGTAACTGAATGGCTGAGTGTCATTTAATAGGAGCGAACGCTTACCTAGTCTCCTCCTATCATAGACAAAGACCATATATTTTACAGTTTATATGCATTGTGATGTTGCTGATATGTTTCAATAGATGTGTTGTTTCACAAGGTAGCAAGTTATAAGGCAAAACCATAGACGCCACAGTCAAATGTTACAAATATAGGGCTTGTATGTCATTAGCAAAAAAAAGTCACTACTCCTGTTTTGCATTGCAACTTATTCCTTTCCAACTTAATGCAGCTAAATTGCAAAACCAGCCATAGGCCAAATGGTACTCTTCTTAGAAATAAAGTGGACCTTTTTCTTTTCTATTTTTTGACAAGATTAAAAAGTGTTTTCTAGAATTTTTAGAAATGTACTAAAAAAATAAGGATTATAAGAAATAAACATTACACGCACCTCTTCAGTACCTGTTTCCCCAGTCTCTTTGATTCCCTGTGGTCTTTGTAACTTCTTGCAGTTATTTCATGCTATACATTATTCATGAGACTCCTGAGACCAGTGATTGACTTTAGTGGTTAAAGAGTTGTCCAGGGAGTTTCATTTTTTATTTCCTTCCCCTGGGGATATTTTAAGCCGGGCCTAGAGGTTCTAGGCTAGTTCCAACCCCAGGTCACTTGGTCTCCTTTATCCTCTCCAGTGATCACCACTAGTTCCCTGTTTTATAATGGCTGGTTTATTAAAGTTTGCCATTCCCCATAGCACAGGTAACAGGAGTGGACATTGGAGGCGGAATGACCCAGGGATTGGGTGATGGTTCTGAGTCGAAAGCCCAAGGTCCAGCTTGAAAAAATCCCCGGAAGTAGTAAGTGAAATTAAAGAGGACCTTTCATGAGTTGGGGCACAGGTGGTTTTATATATATATATATATATATATATATATATATATATATATATATATATATACCTCTGGAAAGCCGACAGTGTGCTGAATTTAGCGCACTGTCAGCTTTCACGATCTGTGCTCTGGGTGAAGAGCTATCGGTGCCGGTACCGTAGCTCTTCACAGTCAGAAGGGCGTTCCTGACAGTCAGTCAGGAACATCCTTCTTCACAGCAGCGCCGCGCTGTACTGTGTGAGCGGGGAGGAACACCCCCTCCCCTCCTGATAGTACTCATCCATAGACGAGTACTGGGGGAGGTGTTTCTCCCTGCTCTCACAGTACAGGGCTATAGGCACTGCTGTGAAGAAGGATGTTCCTGACTGACTGTCAGGAACGCCCTTCTGACTGTGAAGAGCTATGGTACCGGCACCGATAGCTCTTCACCCGGGGCACAGCCCACTGTCTGTCCTGCTTTCCAGCAGTATATATATATATATATATATATATATATATATATATATATATATATATATATAAAACCACCTGTGCCACAACTCATGAAAGGTCTTCTTTAAACCCCCTGGAAAAACCCTTTAAGTAAATAGTGTATGGTATGTGATCACTGCAGGATGTAACCAAAGACCATTGTGGAAAACCAGAGTGGTGGAGTGGTAGTGAAGTGAAAAGTATGAGCATAGGATTTTTTATTATTATTTTGCACATTCTAATCTTGTCTAACTCCTTTAACAAAAGATCCCATGTCTATGAGCACATCATATAAATTCCCTCCAGCAATAGTGCAATAAAATCTTCCACAGTTGTCTGGAGTTAACCATTTACTATTGTTTGAGAAAATAAGACGATATAAGAAAGGTTTTGCATAGTATGAATAATATTCCTGGGGAAAACTCAATTCCTCAATATGTGCTCTTACTATACACAAGATTGTTACATGAGATATACCAACAAAGGAAGAATAATGAGCTTTGAATGAAAAAAATATAGCTTACTTGTAATAACAGAACTTATTTGAGGTCAAACTTCCATATACAAATCTTAGATACTTGGAATTTATCTAAGTGGGCATCTCAGAGGTTTTACCTGCCATCTTCTGCCAGATCATGAATAGGAAAATATGCTTTATGTTGTACGGTTAACTATAGACCAAAAAGATTGTGCATTATAGCAGGAAACCAGTTATGTCTCCAAGTCCAACTCTTATTTGTGTCAGTGAAACAGAGCAAATCTGAGTCTAGGCTCTCATCCACACTGTATGATTTGTTCTGGTTATGGGAGAATAAAAGGTAATCTTCAACATGCTGATCACATCAGATTGCATTTGGCCGGCTATGTGAAGACTCGCTGTACATGGACTAAACCTCAAGGGTTCTATTTCTCTTTGCGGAGTAAGGATTCTTATAAGCAAGGCAGTGCTCCTGAGATACACAGACCAGTTCTCGTCAGGAAGGAGTAAACTTTCTCTAGTGTCACCTATTGGAGGTAGCTACTCTAATAGTCAATGGTGATTCTTTTAAAGTCTTCCCCAAAAGGAAAGTAGATCTTTAGAGCTTTAGGGGTTCTTGCTAGTTGTCAGTAAAGAACAGAGAGAACATGGTACTGGTTGGCTAGATAAGAGGGCTTTGATATATGGTAGGTATTGTTAATAATTGAAACAAAACTAACATGGTGCTTATGGTGGTTTTCTCATTTTGACATAGGGTTCAAATAACTATAATGATATTAGTGAGAATCTGCACCCATGTGCACTTGCTTAAAGAAATTATGTAGATCCTATCTTATGCTCACTAAGCACCCCATTGGAACTGACTACCTTTTGTGTTTTATGGTCAGCCCCTCTCCCAAGAAGAACCATCCCTTTTCCAATAAGCTCTGCCCCTATTTCACAGGGAGTACAAGTAATACAAGTCAGAAGGGGTTTGTCTAGTGAAAAAATTCTTTAATTGTAGAAAAACTATTTACTGTCCACTAATAAGTTAGATTTTCTTGACATGAGTACCTGCTTACTAATATCTCTTTTGAGGTTAGAGCTACACATCAGCTTTGTTTGTACTTCCCATCTAATGTTAGTGAATGGAGTCACATTGCCCTGAACCCTGAAGTTGCCGCAACTATGACTTCAAGTCGAACATTGGTTGACTTTTTTTTTTTGCGACCCTTGGGTTTGCCATGTGACCCCATTCACCAGCATAACCGAAAGAATTGTCGGGCAACCCATCAATCTTTGGTACCCCGTCACACCCAAAATTGCTAGGTAGCCCGAGCCTAAGGGTTGAATATTTAATAATCTAGACTTTATTATACAATCTTATTGTACTGTTTTTTACCTGTCAGGTATATAATCCTTAAATAGAAGGTGTTGTGGTGTAATCATGTTGAAATAAATCATATCAGCCAGGTCTATTTAGGTGGAAATCGTTAACCTGACTTTTTGGAAATAGATTTTAAGAAATGGATCATTATAACCGACCTCACTGTAGGGTTCTAATAAGGGAGGGCTAAACTATCACTTTCTGTTCATGGTAAATAGATTAGAGCATGCTTAATTCAGCATGTACTCTGCTCATCCATACTAAGGAGACGCTGCATGAAATCTCCTAGAACAATGATAGCAAGAAAGAGTTACCCAATACATATGCCTCCAGAAAATCATAGCTATCTGAAATCTGCAGCTCAGAAATTCAGCTCCATTACCCATGGAAAAAATATAACAATTTTTCCATCCCTTTAATTGCAATAGAGGGCAATTGGGCATGTCTTATATCCTGCTGATCTCATAATTCTCCTTCGAATCTCAAGAAAGTCCCCCCCAAAATGACATGCTTCTATGTAGTAAAATCCCTCACGTAACATTATTGCAGATACTGTACAGCGCATCCCTTGTTTTTGTGGGATTTAACTCTAATGTGAAAAGCAGTTTATTCACAGCTCAGTAGACACTACAACCTCCAGGATCTTGGATTCTCCTACCTTGGCAGACAGACCCAATGGTTTGTTGGACAGGATCTCTGCTGCTGCTTCCCTGCAGCGGGTGGAAAGGTTGAGGATGGCAGCAGCTGCTGCTATGTGGGTGTCTTCACTACACTGACCATAGCTGTAAGAGCTGGCATGGCAGGGACTCTGTGTGTGGGCGCTAGGCAGTCGGTTGGAAGATTTCACTGGACTTGTAAATTGTTTTGCTGTGAAAGAGAGATGTGATTACATGCATGCAACATATGATTTTCTTCATGGCAGAATAATTGAAAATTTGAACATAAATGTGAATTTTGCGCTATATTTATATATGGAACATAAAAATTGGTCTTTTGTTTCTGTGTGGTTATACTTATAGGTCCAGACATCAACAGTGGTACATTAAAAAAAAACCATCCAATAAATCAATACCATATACATACAGGTACATCAACAGCTTGGGATATTATTTTAATGTGAGAGCTTTTATTGCATAGTTGACTTTGTGTTAAAGGGGTTGTCCAAACACTTAGACTTATCAACCATCCACATGATGGGTGCTAGGCAAGCACACTGCCTCTCCATTCAAAGTCTATCAAACTGCCAATGATAGTGGAGTATAGTGCACTGGTATCTCCAACAGTAGTGGGCATGCTCGATCATAGGTAAATGTAAATGGGGGACATGGGACCCTTAATCTCACAACCAGTCAGGGTCATAGAAGTTTCAACTTAGGATATCCCTTTTAATTATTGTGCAGATAAAACAGCAACCTCAAAAAAATGGTCTAGTCCTAGGTCAACAATCCCTTTATCTAGTTTTGGATTGGGGAGACTAGGCTGCAGCCAGTACTGAGTACCCAATGCTGTGGAGGAGATGGTGCAGGAAAACAACAAGCACTATGTATGTGTCAGACGTTGGGCAATTGGCACATGTTCAAGATCATAGTGAAGGAGCCGTAACACGTGTCAAGTAGGCAGGTCCATCAATGTCTATGGGTACAAAGATGGATGGGGATAAGCAGCGCTGGGTAGCAATTTGGACTAAAGAGGTGGTCATGAGGCAGGGGCAAAGCAATATCATTTAAAGTTATTTTTCTAGAATATATCTAGAACTGAAAGGCACTTTTTGCAATACAATTGTACGCTTCCTTTCCTAAAACACCATGCTTGTGCTTTTGTACTCATTTTTATGCTGAGAGATTTCCTTTAAGATCTAAATCATTCAAGATTTTGCCATAACCAGAGTATCTAAAAACAGAACATATAGTATATAAAGCTGTAAGCAGACATATAAAAAGCTAAAACCAGAGGTATAAAGCAGATATAAACATATGACCAGGCACACTATATATATATATGTACCCACTGGGTGCATTACACATACAGTCCTATGAAAAAGTTTGGGCACCCCTATTAATCTTAATCATTTTTAGTTCTAAATATTTTGGTGTTTGCAACAGCCATTTCAGTTTGATATATCTAATAACTGATGGACACAGTAATATTTCAGGATTGAAATGAGGTTTATTGTACTAACAGAAAATGCGCAATATGCATTAAACCAAAATTTGACCGGTGCAAAAATATGGGCACCTCAACAGAAAAGTGACATTAATATTTAGTACATCCTCCTTTTGCAAAGATAACAGCCTCTAGTCGCTTCCTGTAGCTTTTAATCAGTTCCTGGATCCTGGATGAAGGTATTTTGGACCATTTCTTTCTACAAAACAATTCAAGTTCAGTTAAGTTTGATGGTCGCCGAGCATGGACAGCCCGCTCTCAAATGATCTGAAAACAAAGATTGTTCAACATAGTTGTTCAGGGGAAGGATACAAAACGTTGTCTCAGAGATTTAACCTGTCAGTTTCCACTGTGAGGAACATAGTAAGGAAATGGAAGACCACAGGGACAGTTCTTGTTAAGCCCAGAAGTGGCAGGCCAAGAAAAATATCAGAAAGGCAGAGAAGAAGAATGGTGAGAACAGCCAAGGACAATCCACAGACCACCTCCAAAGAGCTGCAGCATCATCTTGCTGCAGATGGTGTCACTGTGCATCAGTCAGCAATACAGCGCACTTTGCACAAGGAGAAGCTGTATGGGAGAGTGATGAGAAAGAAGCCGTTTCTGCACGTACGCCACAAATAGAGTTGCCTGAGGTATGCAAAAGCACATTTGGAGAAGCCAACTTCATTTTGGAAACAAAGATTGAGTTGTTTGGTTATAAAAAAAGGCGTTATGCATGGCGTCCAAAAAGAAACAGCATTCCAAGAAAAACACTTGCTACCCATTGTAAAATGTGGTGGAGGTTCCATCATGCTTCGGGGCTGTGTGGCCAATGCCGGCACCGGGAATCTTGTTAAAGTTGAGGGTCACATGGATTCCACTCAGTATCAGCAGATTCTTGAGAATAATGTTCAAGAATCAGTGACGAAGTTGAAGTTACGCCGGGGATGGATATTTCAGCAAGACAATGATCCAAAACCCCGCTCCAAATCAACTCAGGCATTCATGCAGAGGAACAAGTACAATGTTCTGGAATGGCCATCCCAGTCCCCAGACCTGAATATCATTGAACATCTGTGGGATGATTTGAAGCGGGCTGTCCATGCTCGGCGACCATCTAACTTAACTGAACTTGAATTGTTTGTCCAAAATACCTTTATCCAGGAACTGATTAAAAGCTACAGGAAGCGACTAGAGGCTGTTATCTTTGCAAAAGGAGGATCTACTAAATATTAATGTCACTTTTCTGTTGAGGTGCCCATACTTTTGCACCGGTCAAATTTTGGTTTAATGCATATTGCACATTTTCTGTTAGTACAATAAACCTCATTTCAATCCTGAAATATTACTGTGTCCGTCAGTTATTAGATATATCAAACTGAAATGGCTGTTGCAAATACCAAAATATTTAGAACTAAAAATGATTAAGATTAATAGGGGTGCCCAAACTTTTTCATAGGACTGTATATAATGGTATAGATAATCTTATGCAGTGACATACTGTTCATTGGCAATAGCATCCCATTAAAAAATACCTGTTGTGTAATATACGTTTTTAATGGATTCTTCAGCATATAATAGCCTGGTCTACTGTAATATTCAGTTCAGTTTTCTTTAAACAATGATGACATATAGTGCGCCCCTTTGGCATGTGCTATGTGAAAGAGGGGCTATCAGTACAATGTATGCATTGTTAGCTTTCTCACGTGTGGGATATGCAATAGTTCTCAAATATTATGTGAACAGAGTCTTACTGAGGGACCTCCTGCCCCCACCACCCTTACACTAAGAGTCTATCACACTATGCCATGTAAAACTGCATCAAACCTCTAGCTTTTGTCAATGTGCTTTCCATTTTTTTAACAGCTCGCTGACTTTTCCTTTTCTATGGCTCAATATACATGAACATATTTTTTGTGGGTGTGAGGGAGAGCGGCCATGAGCTCAGAAGCAAAACGCAAGACTGATCCTATTCCTGTCCGTTTTGCGGTCCGGGCACATTCATTGAAGGGAGAACACGGACAGCACATGGATGCCATGTGCCTTTCGTTCCATTTTCTATAGTGATGGAGGCTATCTCAGTAGGTACATGAGTGGTGGGGTAGGTATCAGTGGAGGGTGAGGGCCATTAGTAAATATATCACTGGATGAGGCCCTTAGTCTTTTATGGGTGATCTCTAATATTGTGACAACCCTTAATAAGTAAATGGGTGGGCTGCTTGAAGCTCCCTTTTGCTAAAAATGCATTACCATCTTCTGATTTTCCAGTCCTCCTTGGGCCAGTCCAATGCTGCCTCTTTTATACATAACGTTTGTGAATGACTTTTCATGATAAGATGCCATATATCTGTCCATGTGTATTAGGGCTATATCTGATCATTATATGACTTATATTCGTCATTTCCAGCAATTTCCCCCCACAGGCATTATCTTTAATTCTCAATTGTCTTTGATGTGGGAAATAATAATATCTGGTACTATATCTCTGATGCACTGGACATGGACACAACTGAACACTCTGCTCCCTAACTCTCCCACACTCACTCAGAAGTAGCAGCAGCACTACATAGGACATTATATAGAAGTGCTGAACAGTATTGATGTGAATAAAGCAGTTTGGATGAAATATAAAACGTTCAGCTCCAGCACCCTGTTTCCCTGTATCTTTGCTTCTCTCTCCTTTCTCCCTCCTTCTCTCTCCACAGGTTCCTGTGGACACAAGTAATATGACACCTCTGTGAGCTGTCAGTCCATCTCTGGAAAGCAAGACAGACTTAGGATCGAGGAGATATAAAAAAGTGGAGAAAATAGCACTTTCTCTGATAAGATATATTACAAGTAGGGTTGAGCGATCGGGATCGGAAAAGATCGGATTCTGATCGACGATCGAGCAAATTTCATGATCGAGATCGGGATCGAGATCGGCTGGAAAATGATCGGAAATCGGATTTTAAAATCGATCTTGAAATCTCAAGATCGGCTCAACCCTAATTACAAGGTTTGTTATATTCACCTGTGCTGATTTATTGATTTATGCAAAGTCTTGCATTTAAAGTTCTGGCATTTCAAAAATAAAGAGACTCTTGAGAAAAAACATAGACATTAAATCAATGCAGTTGTAGTTGTACCTACCTTCTCCATTACTTGTCTCCTGGCTGTGAACAACTGTAGCAATAGTATGTTTCCCAAAGACTTGGGCATCAAAGCTGGCATAGTCGAATGGAACTTTCCCAAATCTATCATGCTCTTTAATGATTGTTGCTCGTGTTGTGGTAACTGGTGCACTTCTATAACTGAATTGGGTAACTTCAAGATGTTTGACACATGTTGCTCTGAAGACAAAAAATCAACAAAATTCAAGATTAATACGTATTAGAATAATACCCAAGATTCTATCCCACACCTTATAGTTTCAAAGAAATAGGATACCTGTGAATAGGCTCAAGGCTTGACCCACTACTACAAGAATATTGTTTGTCTTGTGTTTTTGAAAGCTTCTCAGCTGCAGCAATTGGACAACCTGAAAGACTTTAGTCAAAAAGAGCAAAATCATAAAAAGATAATGGATAGCACGTCTAATACAGTCTATTATATTTAACACAACCATCCTATGCCATCATAAGGGATGGATTAACTTAACCATTAGACTGCCTCATTTAACCACCCATATTATTGCGGCAACACCAGGTCTTTCTGCAGTTCTATTGAACCAAACTGAGTTCACCATAGGATTTATAGCGAACTAAGTTTAGTTCAGTAGAAAAGGAGGAGATGTGTATGTTTGTACCGCAATGCAGAAGTTTAAAGGGAGTCTGGAAGCAGATCCCAGCGTATCAACTCAGCCCCGGAGATAGATAAGTTAGGATCACCTGAATTAAATGGTATTTTTCCATTGTGAATCGATGCCTCTATTGCCAAGATATCCATGTTTTGTTTTTTTTTTTCAAGTAGATTGTGAGCCCCATATACAGATCACAATGCACTTTTTTTTTCTTATCAGTATGTCTTTGTAGAATGGGAGGAAATCCATGCAAACACGGGGAGAACATAAAAACTCCTTGCAGATGTTGTTCCTGGCGGGATTGGTACTCAGGACTCCAGCGCTGCAAGGCTGCATTGCTAACCACTGAGCCACCGTGTTGCCCCATCCATGCTTTTCTCAATGTGCAGATGAGTTCTTTGGAACAAGGAGGGCATTCACACTTACCTCTTCAGTTGATGGTAAATAGAGATGAGCGAGTACTGTTCGGATCAGCCGATCTGAACAGCACGCTCGCATAGAAATTAATGGATGTAGCCGGCACGCGGGGGGTTAAGCGGCCGGCCGACGTCAAAGCGGAAGTACCAGGTGCATCCATTCATTTCTATGGAGCGTGCTGTTCGGATCGGCCGATCCGAACAGTACTCGCTCATCTCTAATGGTAAATCCTTCTTTGTTCCAGAGTTCATTTGCAAACTGGCAAAAACAGTGATATCTCTGCATTGGTTGTAGTGATCCACAAGAGTAAGATGCTCTTTGATTCAGGTGACCCTAACCCATCTATCTACAAGACTGTCTTGGTATGATGGCTTCTGGTGACATACTCCCTTTACATGTGGGCACATTATGTTGGTCTTAACTCAGTCTCTTTATATCAAACATATTTTTATATGGACATATACAATCCCTTACAGTCCTGCAATGATGGTGCCATGTATATATATACCATCAGGACCACTGCCACCAATCACTGGCCTCAGCAGTTACTTGCTAAGACCTGTGACTGACTTCAATGGTCACATAATGGATGTACATGATGTCATCTCAGTAAGAATAGTGGGGACCAGAGCAGTGGAGGAGCATATCATTGGTCCTAGAGTAGTAGGACACTTTATGGGTGATAGTTTATTTCTTTCATAACGTTATATGGCATCCACCATGTAGCCTATTTAAAAAAAAATCTCTGACAACACATTTACAATAATACCACATTTTATATTTTATTATAAACTTCTCAGTTACCATTGAAAACAACAGAATTTGACAATTTTCCTTAATGCTTACTGTAGTTATCTCGAATCTATGCCCTTTATAAGTCAAACTTCGGGAAGCTTCTAACGTATCATTGTCTTACAATTAATAATCATTTCTAATATTTTTTAGGCTACTGTTGAGGGTGATTTACAGCACTTACAGTATGATCGCCCTAGAACCATTCAAAGTAATGTATGGGTTTATGATAGCTTGAAGAATATTACGCTATTTGACCTTAAAAGTTGGTGCCATGAGATAGCTAGTCCTACATATGTGTACATGATTGTTAGCTTTCTCACTTGCCTAATTCACACGTTTATTGTTTCTATCATCTATATGTTGGAGTGTCTCCAAGATTATAAATGACTCAATGGAGTCACAATTTAAAACCTGTTCTCTTTGTATCATCTGGTTTTGAAATACATAACCCTTTCACGGTGTTAAATCACTATTTTAATTTAAATAAATCTGTGGCTTCAGTAAATTCAAAAATGCTTCCCAGCAAGCCGGCCATCTGCTCAATCCTGATTTGTTACAAAATGGTTCCTTTGTAGCCGGCAGCCTATTGCTTTATCCAAACAGTCATTTGTCCTGTCAATCATAGTTCAATCATTCAACAATTGTAAATCCACCAGTTGCCCAGCGTACCTTCTGTGTGTGTTGCGATTACTGTTAACATGCCCTCTTCCAGTACATCCTGGTGTTGGACACTTCAGCACGTTTTCATGCATGGCCAAAACTAATTCAATAAAAATAAAGTTTGATTTAGAAACTTTTTTTATATGAATTATAGGTCAGCAAAATAATCACATAAGGAATGAATAGTTTAGTTAAAGGGGCTCTATCATTGGGAAAAGTCATTTTTAGCTAAGCACATATGCAAAGGCTATTCCACACCTACCTTTTGTATGTAAATCGCCTCAGTAGTTTTTGAATAAGTCGTTTTTTATGCATATTCTAATTAGCCTTCTCCATACACCTGGACGTGTCTCTGTGCACCCTCTGCTATTCTCTATGTGTATGAGAGCAGAGAGATGAATCATCATCATCAGCCTTTCTGCTCTCATACACATAGAGTATAGCAGAGGGTGCACAGAGACACGTCCGGGTGCTCGGAGAAGGCTAATTAGCATATGAATAAAAACAGACTTATTCAGAAACTACTGAGGCGATTTGCATACAAAAGGTAGGTGTGGAATAGCCTTTCTAAAGGCTATGCAAGTATGTGCTTAGCTAAAAATGACCTTTCCCAATGATAGAGCTCCTTTAAGGACTGTCGCTATACAAGAACAAGATCCTAATTTAACCCCATACCTCCCAACTTTCCAAGAATGGAAACATTTGTTTTACGTTAGGCCAAACCTCTAATGTTTTCCAATACCTGTCTATGAATGTCCAATTTCTCCCTGTCCAGTTTGTGACCCATAACTCACTTTAATGGTATCCTATTAGTGCCCCCACGCAGTAATAGGATCCCTTTGTGCCCCAGACACTTTCATGACACAAAAACATAGAAATGATGACTCTTTAGTGCCTTCTCACACTAGTAATGCCCCCTTAGTGCTCCCACATGTAGTAAGGATGCCACCATAAGACCACCCAACAAAGTAAGGCCCCTTTAGGGTGACTCTTTTGCGCCCCCAAACAGTGAGAATGTCCTTCTAGTGTCCTTCTCACAGTAGTGATGTTTCCACACAATAAGGATACCTCTTCCTAACAGTGATGTCCTTCTCACAGTAGTGATGCCCGTTAGTGTCTCCCTACATAATAAGGAAATCCCCTTAATTCTATTTCTTACAATAGTGATGAATCTATAATGCCCCTCATTAGTGACTTAGTGACTCTCACAATAATAATGCCCTATCAGTGTCCCTTACACAGTGAGGGTGTCCCTTAATTCCACCGCACAGTAATGATGCACTCTTTGAGCCCCATTTAGAGTACTTAGAGTCCCCCTTAATCCCACATAGTAAAGATGAGATATTTACAATTATGAGCCATCTTTTGATTCTGTATAAAATTGTAATAGATTTGTGTGATAAAAGTGTCACCCTGGCCTAGATTTGACAAATAAATATGCAGTTTATTGACTTCATGCATTAACAATGACGATGACTGCCAGATTGTGTTCAACAATAACATAATGGTTTGGTTGAGCTTAGTAAAGCAATATAAATGGATATATTACTATGAGCATATTGTTCAACAGTGTAATAAATAGAAATTGTACTACAGAATTCCGTTATCCATTGAATCTGCCTTCCACAAATCTAATACATTCATGTTTGTTGAGTATTGATTTATGTTATACCTTAATTGGGCTTACTAGATAGGAAAATCTAGTTATGACAGATCTGAATCAATAGTAAATGGGAACGGCATCATTTTGTTCTGTATTCAATAGCCCATTAAGGTCAATGTTACCACCTTATCCTTCATGCTATAGTTTCATCTCAAACTCATTACAAACAGTTAATCACAAGTTATATTGGCAGTAAACTTGTTGTCACTGACTTTCTAAAGGCACTCGAACTTTATGAGGACACCCCGACAGACTGCGATGATGTGGATAGAGTCCTGTAACGTGACCTGTGCCATCACAGCCTGGTATAGGGCATTTGGTCTCACGTTTCTCAAGACGTGAAGAATCTGTAAGGAAAAAGAGAAAATATTTTTGAGGTCTTTTTAAACATTTCTGCACTTCTTATCCTTTACATGGAAAGATTTCAGATGCTTAGAAGATGGATTTAACTTTATAGGCATATAAGAATTTTTTTTATCCTTATTCATGGTTCATGAATTATCATCAGTGCCTTATTCAACACATTCTCAATTTGTTTATACAGCGTATCGTGTTGAAATATAAGTGGATACTTTTATCAAAATGAGCCATTAGTTTTACAAAGAAAAATTTATTACAGAAAATTTAAAGGGATTGTTTGCAGTGTGGGGCTGAGGTTCCTTGGGCCCACCACATAACATGATTGTAGGGCACACCCTTCAACCACTCCATGGAAGTAGGCGATAGCACCCTTCAAACGTGGGTATCTTCTACTGTACCATTATTGAGGGGAGAGCATGGACTCTCTAAAGGATCCTCAGGTACTCTGGTGGACCAGTCTGTATTCATTAAAAATAGCATGACTACTTAAAAAATGGTAATGGTAAATGTTATAAAATAAAAAACAGTATTCACTTTTTCAGTCCCGACATAATCCAGAATAGATATCCAGGCACATGACTTCAGCAGCCATACAGCAGCCCGAGCAGTTACATAACATACAATACTTCTGGCATCTCCATTCTTATGATCAGAGCCACGATGCCAGTGACATTTGACCACTGAGCCCACCTGGCAGCTGCTGAACAAAGGTGGCAAGGATCGCTGGAGCATCTGAATATTGTGTGGGCTGCTGGACTGGCAAGGGTTTGTAGGGTTTTTTAATGCTATTTTTTTTTAAGTCTGAAAATCCCCACGGTGAATTTCATGGTGGGATTGTTAAAGGATCTGATCTTATCTTATCTTACCTTACCATTTTTGTTTCTTATCTTATCCTATCGTATCCTATCTTATCTTAAAACCCTTCTATATATGAGTCCTGTTTTGTTTTATTAAATGTACCTTAGTTATAATTGAAAATATGATGAGACATGTAATAACCACCTCTTGGGTTATTTTAGCCACTTAAGTTAATTTTAAGATGTATTTTATGAAATATTATCTTTGCTATGTAATAAAATTGTAGTAATTTTCCTGTGAGCTATCATCCTCTGTACTATATGATATGATCCTGTTTGCATGTGTCAATTAGATAACATCACTTCCCATAGTCCAGTCTCCTAAGACCTGCTCTGATGACAGATCGTATAGGACATGCACTTATGCAGAAGTAGTTGTAGACAATGCTTTACAGTCTTAGGATAAGTCTGCAGAACATGTGGCTGAAATAAGAGGTAGGAAGCAAATCAGTAGGAAAAAGGTGAGAATCTGTATATAAATGGAGTTTTCACAGGTTATAGGGCTATCAATAGAGTCTGTCAAAGCTGTTGCCCAAATTAAACTGTCCTTACTGTGGCAAGTGCTCAGTCTTCCTCCACACTCTCTGCACCTCCCCTTTGTCTTGATAGACAGCCCCTTTACTTTCTAGCATCATTTTGCGCTTGCAATACTTTTCATTTGAGTGACTCGTGTGGACACCATGCGGAAAACACACAGACCCTATTACAGTCTATGGGGTCTGTGTGGTTTCTCTGCTAACCATTTCTTAATGCATTTGGTATTCCGTTCGGGCGGTCCCCAAGTGGACTCCCTGAATGGAGATGCAGATATGAACTAAGCCTAAACCTGGGCACAGGTTGTAAATTACTACTTAACTCCAAAATGATTTCAATATTTCCTATACTAATTTAAAGAGAAGCTTACTCCAAAATATAAAAACATCTACAAGTAATGCTATTTCTTACTTTTGCTGGTATATATTTGCCTCCCAACTCCATCTATTACTTTACTTTGTCTTCTATCTCTTGATAGATGCTCCATCAAAAACATGTCGAGTTCCTTGTAGGTGCTATGAAACATGTGACCTTGCTCTGCCTGTAAAGTTATTGCTTGTTCCAGCAGGCTCAAATTCCCTTTTGTTTTATCCAAATCCACCGACTCCTCTGTAATAATTGAGAGACATTTATCATCTTCCTCACTTTCAGGAATCTGGTGTTGATTTGTTTCATCATGTTCTGATATTCCCACCAATGAGTCCCTTTCCAATGCTTTTTCTTCACTAGTATCTATTTCACCTTTCTGCTTTATTACATTACTGAACCTGTCACATAGATGGTCCTTTGAGTTGGCTTCATCTGAGTAACTGGAAGAACTGTCCCATCCATTTTCAGGTATTGCAGGGCTACCATTAGTATCATCAGAAGAAAATCTTGGTGAGTCTTTTTGCTTGGAGGACTGGATACAATATGTTTCTCCATGATCTCTAATGGGCTTTACAGATTGTATTACACTCCCGGTAGGGCTGTCTATCACTGTATGAAAAACACTGTCTTTGTCTGACCTTCGCATTACTGATGGGTCAGTGATATCTTCTTCATAGCTACACTTCTCCTCTGTTGCTTGTGCTGTCATGCCAGATGATTGAACAATTATTGCACCTATGAAAGAACATAAACTTTGTTAAAATATAACTAAAGAGTGCCCATTGTATAGTATACCTTGTACTTGGATTAAGGGATTTCTAACTTTTTTCAAAAAAATTCCAGTGGGAACTCTCATAAAAAAGAAAAAAGTGACATCTTTAAAAGTTCTCTCTGTCCCAGCGTGGCCGTTCTGACCCCTTGGGGCTTCTGTTCCCCATCAGCCCATAAGTGATGGTATAATGTTCACAATTCACATACTATTGGAGCAGCCATGTTGAATGTGAATTATCACTTCCAGTATGACAGGGACCAAAAGTCCCAAGGACCAAACCCGCACCGTGGCTATGGATGGACCTTTACAAGGTAAGTCATCTTATTTTTCTTTTGCTTTTATAGGCTTGGAATTTCAACCCTGTTTAGTGGACTGTGCCGAATAAAGAAGTAGAATCACCAATCCATAGTAATGTCAGAAGAAGCTGGTGGTGGTCTCACTTCTAGAGAAGCGAAACAAGACCAAATGTTTGGCGTGGGCTAGTACATACCAAAAGTTACAGATGAATCTATTTTATATTTATGGCAGTAACAAAACATTTATGAGGACAGTTAGTGAGTGAGAAAACCAAAGATTCAGTAACTTCAGAAGATTGGAATATTCTCAAATAATGCCAGACTAACATAGATCATCAGACCGCATCATCTGTACGGCATATGGTCATAAAAGAAATGGAGACTATACCAGATACTAAGAGCTCATTCACATGCTGTGCTGCATGTCCAGCTCTCTGGTCTCTTTTCCCTGTGGCGCAGTACAAAATACTGGTGGGAAACTAATAACAGTACAGATCCCATATAGCCTTGTGTAGTCACATATATGCTGGGTGACATCAGTTGTGATTGACATGACTGTGACCTGGACAGAGAAATGCTGAATGCTACATACGTGGCCATGGTCTTTGTGTCGTAGGTCGGGCAATACTCCTAACCTATAAGTTTGATGGACGGCTTTAAAGGGATTCTATCATTAAAATTTTATTTTTTCTGCCTACCACATTGCAATAGCCTTAAGAAAGGCTATCCACACCGCCGTTCAGTAGAAATCCCTGTTTTAGTATGCAAATTAGTTCTCTCACAGCACTGGGAGCGTCCCCAATGCTGCAAGAGAACTCTCCAGTGCCGCCTCCATCTTCGTCTGGAACGGCTTCATCGTGTCTTCTACCAGCACTGGGTTCAGCTTTGCCTGAGGCCCGAGGCCTAGAATTTTGAACCCAGCCCTGGAAGAAGACGCAAAGAGAGGCCGTTCCAGATGAAGATGGCGGCAGCACTGGAGAGTTCTCGCGCAGCATTGGAGACACCCCCAGTGCTGTTTGAGTGCTGGGAACCACCCCCAGTACTGCGAGAGAACTCATTTGCATACTGACGGAAAATGGGATTTCTACCGAATGGTGGCCTGGAGAAAACATCTAAAGGTAGGAGAAGAATAGCCTTTCTTAAGGCTATTCCGATGTGGTAGGGAGAAAAAATAAAATTTTAATGATAGAATCCCTTTAATGTGGTGTAAACTGTATTTTATGGCTTTAATGTCATGTAAACTGGATGTGAATGCCCCTAAGGCTACATTCACAAGAATACTGTAAACAATATCAGTGAAAAATAGTCTAAATGGTTTGTTTTTTCATGGCCATTTGGTATTCACCTGGGATATGTTTTCAGTCCATTGAGGGGTCAGTGATAAAAGGCAAAGATAGGACATGTTCTACTTTTTCATGGTTTGTTATAATGGACTGTCAAAAACAGACATGTGAATAGATGTCATGGTCCAGATTTACTGTTACGGTTACAACTAGACACTGGTGTAAACTTGGCACATCTTTGGAGCAGTGTGACACATCTTAGGAACACATTGGTGCATTTCGTATGGCTTAAAAAATTTGACTTGTGAGACATGTGGGCGTAAGTTCTCAGAAAAAGGAGGTGTGGGTTAAATGCACCACAATGTGACAAAATTGTGTTTCTGAGTCAAAATTAACCAAAACAGGTGCTATAAATTTAGAGAAGACAGTCTACGGATATGCCAGATTTATCATCCAGCATAAGCCACTGTGATAAATCTGGTGTATTTTCGGACTGCCAAAGTTTGCTCTATCTATTTGTAAATCCAGGCCTTTAATAAGGACCTTTCATGTCCTTGGGCACATGTAGTTTTATATATTGCTAGAAAGCCGACTGTGCATTGAATTCAGTGCACTGTTGGCTTTCCTGTTATGTGCCCTAGGGGAAGAGATATCGGTGCAATCACCAATACCTTTTTACCGTCAAAAGATTGTTGCTGACAGTATAGCTGGGAACGCCCTTAGTGGCAATACTGTCGGTAGCGCTATACTGTCAGAAGGGGAATTTCTTACCGCCCAGCCATGACACTACCTGTGAAGAAAGCCCCCCCTTCTGACAGTACTCATCCATAGACTAGTACTGGGGGGAGGGCATTGCTCACAGCTTAGCATCATGGCTGAGCGGTAAGGAATGTCCCCTCTGACAGTACAGAGCTATGGACAAGTATGGTCACGAGGGGCGTTCTTCATAGCCCAGTTAGACTGTCAGGAACGCCCTTCTGAAGGTGAAGAGCTTTCAGTAATTGCACCAATATCTCTTCCCCCAGGGCACATAACGGGAAAGCCGACACTGCACTGAATTCAGCGCACTGTCGGCTTTCTAGCGGTATATAAAACCGCATGTACCCAAGGACATGAAAAGTCCTCTTTAAATCAAAGTATACTGAAAAGTGCTATGAATACGACCTAAGAAATTCCTAAATATTTCTAGTTCTACTCTACTAGTTCTACTTTTCTCTCTTTATGGATACGTTGTAAAGTAAACTAATGTCGCTTTACAGGAGACCAGGTAGTTTTGGACTCATTGATGTATGTTTGTACCAGCTATGTTTCTATGTAATCTTGAAAGCTGAATGAGCAGTTCACCTTTACATGCTCTAAAGTATCACCCCCACTGGCCACATTATATGCCACCAATAGACATGCCGCATTCACCTACTACATAGAGTCTTCCCCTGTGGCTTAATTTGATTTGGAACCAAAGACTTTGTTTAGGTGATATGTGAAATCTACACAATACAATGGCCAACCTGAATTCCATTTCAGTAAATCTAACCCTGTGAAACAGACCGGTCTTTAAAGTGGCTTTCACGGCTGGGGAGGAAAACAGCACTACATTAATGACACCAAATCCCATTGCTTACTGCAGAGTCTTTCATGCAGCAATGTCATTTCCTAAACCTTTGTTTTCATTACATTTCTGTTAAAGTTCTACAGCCAGGAAACTTTAATAAATATCCCTATTTGTGTTAATTATCATGTTTCTGTCAAAATGACAATATGAACTAGAAAAATTGAGAAAAGCAGCAGGTTGTAGAAGCCGGATGAGAGGGTATAATGATAGTAGACAATGCTGCTTTTATGCTCCGCTGCAATCCTTATAAACAGCACCACAGACAAGGGCACTCACAAAAAAAAGTCGACATTATGTATCTTTCTTGTAATTATCCCCCTAAAATCAACACTGGACTGCCAGGATCAAGTAAATATTGTCATAGTAACTAAAAGCATTTTTGGAAGAAGTCACAACACTAGCCCTTTTAATAACTTTGATTATAGATGGCGTTCTTTTGTTTGGATCTATTCAGTCTAAACCGCAAAAATTTAACATTTTACATACTAGAAAATAGGCTGCATAAAAAGCCGCATATCATTCCACACAATGGCCTATCATCTCCTGATTTCACATCCAACAAACTCCAGTTTTAAATAATAAATTAAACATAGTCTAAAATGCAAATGAAGTTTTTCTCAATAACACTGCTAGCTATTGAGAGATGGTGTAAAGGGTTATGATAATTTTAAAGTATTATGAACTGGAGAAAACAAATAAAAAGCATTTTCAGTGAATATGCTCAATTCATTGAACTATTCTCTCAATCCACTTAACTACCCACATGTGTACAATAATGATTTATAGACATTATGCCTAATTATGCATATTTGGGCTGTGTTAAAGTGCCTAACAAAAGCTCTAGAAAGCAACAATTACCTCTGTTGCTTAGTTACATAGTTTAAAATATTCCTATTAAGTGCAGATTACAGGGGGGTAGAAAAGCACATGTGCGGCCCAATGCATTTCACTTTTTCTGATGCCAAACTGTTAGCATTTTGGGACGTTTCCAACTTACCTAATGTTTGCTTCAACTGTTTGTTATGTGTTAAAAGAAAAATATTTATTAATTATATTTAAGAAAATAGGATTCATACCGAGAATGATGATTTGGATTTCGCGAAAAGAGGTTTTAGTCTAAGCAAGTAGTTCTCACTTTTAAAGAAATCCTGCTGTTCTACATCCCTTGTAAGCTGAATACAAAATTTGGCATGCTGATGAAATAGGGGATAACAAACAAGTCCATTTTTTTAATTCTTCATTTTCTCTCCGGTTAGAAAATTGTGGTCTATCATTAGACTCTTCGGTATTTTTGCATTTATAGTTTTAGCGTCCGAAATGATTGTAGCAATAAATTTCTTTTTTTTCTTTTTTTTTCAAATGAAAGTATTACGCGTATAGAAAATAATAATAATAACATTAGGAATTGTATAGTCTCATAAAGGAATTTTAATTGTAAAGCATGGAGAATTCCGGCACACTGGGAATGGACAATTATATAGAAAGCCTGGCCTATCCCCCTTCTCTTATATTCTTATGTCCATTATGTCACCTCATATTGACATGGCTCTTTGCTTTGCGTCTATGTCCATGGGAACAATCTGTGGTGTTACCCACGGAGCATCTGGGCTTATTTGACTTCAATATCTATGCAAAAAAGAAAAGTGGGGTGGAAAGAACCATATTAGTTCCCTAAGCTCCATAGTTAAAAGGAACAAGCAATGGGATTATGGAGCAACTAAGGGAACAACAAAGCAATTCAGATGATTAGACATGTTTTTAAAGAGGATCTTTCAATACCAACAACAATTTCAGTTCTTATCTTTTAGTTGGTGCTGTTCCCCTGGTTTCAGCACAGTTGGAATTTTTTCTCTAGCCCACATCATTTCCAAGCAATCAGTACTTTTAGTGCCTGATATGCTAATTAGGCTCTCTACCATCAAGTAGGTGGTCTTCGGCAGGAGCAGACAAGGGGGTGTGATTCTGGGCTCTACATCTGTGATATTTCTGTATGGGCACAGTCTATGAACTCTCCTATTCATACTATGGAGCCTTTTAAGGTCTAATTCACTAAATTACAGTGAAATGTTTAGTCAACATCAGAGACCACTAATGATACCTTTTATCACATAGCTATAATGTAGACTGATATTGTTACAGATAATAGAGATTGTGGACTTCTCCATGACTACTCCAGTGGGGCTGAGGATTCCTTTTGGGGCTTAGGCCTTCCTATTAAATACCAGACATCTCCCACTTCCTAACTGTATTCATCCTTTCAACTTTTTTTTGTATTAATCAGTAGTATTTTTTGTACGTGAAGAATAACACTATATCTGATCATTATATGACTTCAATTTAGTATTTTTGTTAAAGAATGAGGCTCTCCTTTTTTTCTGATTCTGGTAAAGTTCCTCAGACTATGTTGAAGTTTTTCATGTTTAAGTAGTTTTTCCCTTTGCAGGCTTTATCTCTGAGTTTCAGTTTTCACTGAGCTGGTGGGTATAGACCAGGGGTAGGGAACCTTTGGCTCTCCAGCTGCTGTGAAACTACAACTCCCATCATGCTCCATTCACTTCCATGGAAGTTCTAAGAACAGCAGAGCAAGTATGCATGCTGGGAGTTGTAGTTTTGCAACAGCTGGAGAGCCGTACGTTCCCTACCCCTGGTATAGACTATCTGCTGAAATGTTGGCCATAGGCAAAATAATGAATGTATGCTCATTCGGTATAAGGAAAATGTTTGTTTTTGTACCGTTTGCCAGTGGGTAGGAGATACCTTTTTTAATGGCTAACTAATAATGATTATAGATGAGCGAACACTATTTGGAACAGCTGTTCCGAATAGCACGCTCCCATAGAAATGAATGGAAGCGGCCGGCACGCAGACTTTGCCGGCGACCGGTCGCTTAACCCCCCGCGTGACGGCTACGTCCATTCATTTCTATGGGAGCGTGCTATTCGGAACAGCTGTTCCGAATAGTGTTCGCTCATCTCTAATAATGATGATAGATTGCAACGTTTCAAAGCTCTGGGCTTCTTCTTCAGGTATATCTCATATCTCAAATATCATCATATCTCAGGTATATGCTCATTCGCTCACTGCTCATTCCTCCTCCGCCTCTCTTTATAGACATTTATTCTGAGCTGTAACGTGACACATCTATGAATTTCTGTCAACCTTGCTTTAGCAAGATAATAATAATAATACATTTTATTTATATAGTGCCAACATATTCGGCTGCATTTGAAATTAAGCAGAAATTTCAGAGTAAAAGTCAGGGTGGTTGAACAGTAAGACAGTCTGATAATTGGAGAACAAGGTATTTTCTTTTGGTAAGATACAGATGTATCTTGCCCTACCAATCAATTGTGGCTATACATGTCTAGATATAAGTATGTTCACCAGTCCTAAGTAGCACATTATTACATGGAATAATCTCAGTTTGTATTTCTCTGGCCATGACTCTCTTGAGTTGCCTGTGTTGGTTTATTTAGGATGATCACTCTTTCTTTAAAGCTAAATTTTGGTGACAAAACTGTGATTGCTGTCATGTTCCTATGTGATTCCCTCTTATGTATTAACTGATTCCCACTCTATGACATACTATTTCATCTGCGGAGGGAACATGTTTCTGCAAACTGCTGTAATAGTACATCATGAAGATGGCACTAACTTAGTAGCTGAGCCATTGGGAGAGGGGTATGATGTCAGCAAGCACAAATGCTTATAGTTCTACTTTGACTTTCCCTTGATAGAAAAAGGAAAACTATTCTTTAGCACCAGCTTTTGGAAGCAAATTAATGCCTGGCTTTCAAGAAGCCTAGTGATATGACCTGGGATTAAAATCAAACCAAAATATCTCCTTCAATGCAGGAAACTGATGCTCTAGATGAGCAGTCATAGATATGGGTCAAGAGGGGTAAAAAGAGGGGTACTGTTCATAGAGCTAGAATGGTACATGGTATATTTTTTTATTAATCCTTTGATGCTTTTTTAAAGAATTAGAGAATTTGAGCCACAAACTTTTCTAATCACTGTGACAGATTCTAGAGCTATTCTAACCCAGTGTATGGGGATCTGGGTGGAGGTCGCAGTGGTAAGCATACTCCACAAGGAGTTAATTTACCTTTGGGTATGCTATGTAGTTAGGCTTTGATGTGTTTTACCTATATAAGGCACTCTTTGTACAACATTTATATGTACTCCTTCTCCCATATGATATCATCTATATGTGATTGATACTTACCTTTTATTATACTTCATATTTGATTCTGCTTTAGCTGGGGGACCCCATATATTTATATGATTATTCTGATCACCCACACCATATGGGCTTGAAATGGATGTACATCTATCTAATTAATGGGTATAAAACAGCAACAGTACTGACTCATATATGTTGTCTATTGTGATCTACATGTGACACTGTGACCTCCACTTGCATTTTCAATGTGATTCTTTTTTAATTGTTTTTAACTGTTTTGTCTTTTCTTCTTTTCTTGATGTGTAATATTAATCGATCGGCGATCGAGTAAATTTCACGATCGCGATCGGAATTGCGACCCGATCTTTTCCAGCGAGATCGAGATTGGAGGTTATTTCAAGATCTGCTCAACCCTAAAAGTGACTTTTCCCATAGAGAAGCATTGACTAGGGTTGAGGATTGGGATCGGAAAAGATGGATTCTGATCGGCGATCGAGCAAATTTCACGATCGAGATCGGCTGGTAAATGATCGGAAATCGGATTTTAACCCTCAACCTTAGTGGTAATATTCACAGAGCTAGAATGATACATGGTAAATTTTTTATTACTCCCTTGATGCTTTTTTGAAGAATTATAGAATTTGAGGCACAAACTTTTCTAATCACTGCGACAGATTCTAGAGCTATTCTAACCCAGTGTATATTTATTCACAAATGATAGCTATCTGACATCTTATGGGTGGACATTTCTCACTGTGAAGCCTGTTTTAGACTCAGAATAACTATTAGCGATTGAATGTATTTGATGTGGTCAGTTGTTTAAATATGTATTAATAAGTATGCATTTTAGTTTAGAATTTTCTCTCCTCAGAAGTCTGCTTATAATAATAATAATAATAATAATTATTATTATTATTAATAATAGTGCCAATTTGCTAAATTGACAGATTATTTTGTTTTGGAGACTATTCACAGACTAGTAGTCAGTTTATTTACCAAGTGAGACTATGTTATTTTCTTAATTTAGCAGCATACCCTTCCTATTCACTTTCCCTGTCCTTTTAGGATTCCTTAGTTTTGAGTCCTATTCACTCTTTTCATTTTCTTTACACAACCGCCATTGACCACACTATGAGCAGATTTGCCTCCCAGTTTTATCTACTGTATATATGGATTGTAACCAAATAAATACCTCATCTCATGGCATCACATCTGCATTATTAATACTACCAGCTGATATCTCTAACTATATGTGGCTGTTTACGTGAAAAGGGCCCAGATCGTCGATACTAATTATAGAGAAAATAGTCCAAAACATATTTGGGTAAAAAAATCACAATTTTGTTTTATGCAAAAATTTTATTTAAAAATATGTCAATTGTGCTTTCAATAAAAAATTTTTTGCTGTTTCGGACAATGTTACACCATAACCGTTACAATGATACCAAGAACTCCATATCGACAGTGTGGGCCCTTTTCACATAAACAGCCACATATGTTGTCTTACATACTATTATATCATCTTCAGAATGCATTTTATTCTTATTGAGGAAACTGTGGAAACAACTAAAACTCCAAATCTACACAGTATCCTGAACGCAGTAGGTAGGCATTTTTCTTCTTGTCCAACGGCTATGCCTCTATCCTCTGTTCCAGCTACTGCATTGGTTGGCACTTCACTTAAGAAAACAAATTAAGCTTATCATGCTTAACCCCGAAACTAATTACAGTGTTGCAACTCCCTACATATCCTTTTATATCTCTGTCTATTCTCCATAGTTTGAACCTTCAACTTCCATCTCTAAGACTTTTCTTGAGCAGCACAAGTTCTCTGGAATGTGCTACGCCAAATAATCAGGTAAAATCCCAATATCTCTAATTTTTAGTGTATTCTAAAAATACATCTTTATAGAAATGCCTTACACATTATCTAACCAAATTCCTTTTAGTCTCTTTTTTATTACCGTTATAGTCTTCCTAGAACCAGATCACTTTATGAAACAGTAACCCCCACACTCCATGCACTCAAATGCACTTTATATCTGGGTACAAAGATTTTGACTGGTGAACCCCTCAATTAGTTTTATATATTACTTTGTTTTTATTTAAAAAAAATTGGACAATTGTACAAAATAATCACTTTTTTAAAAAGTTTTTGTAAGCAGCAGACAAACAATAAAGCATGAAATCAGAGAGACATAAATAATATAAGCAAAAACTGAGAGTACAATGTTATATCAATAATAAATAATGTATAACCCTCCTGCAGAAGAGGGGGACATGTAGTATGCCGGAACTCCTTGGATGCCACAGTCATGTTTGACAGTGACATCCAAGAGGTTAAAACCCACGATCAGAGCTCCAACTGGACGGTTGCAAAGTGGGTAAAGAAAAAAAGGCAATGGTGCCGCACACTCACAAATTTAGAAAGTGTGGTGCAGAAGTCAAAGGGTCCTTCAACCCCACAATCAGATTAATCAAAAAATGTTGTCGCACATCAGTCTTTTTCATATTACTGCAATCCCTATGTCCAAAGGCACAACAAATGATGTACACGGTGTTGTAAATAAATGTATTACTCTTTTTTTGGCAACAAAACCTGTGTGTGCGACAACATTTTTTGATTAACCGCAAAGTGGGTAAAGGGTTGTGACATTACAGGGCTAGCTAGTGATTGGCTACACACATGGCATTGAGGGTGATTTCACATTCCCAGGGTTCCTTGCCCCATGTCCTAACGTGCAGCAGCCATTTTATGAAAAAATGTAATTCATTATCACGAACCGTGAGAAAATCCGGATTCTATGCGAATTGAATATTTCCTGAAATTCGAATTGAATTCCACTTCGTCAGCTTTGATTCGATCATCTCTAAGTATGCCGCTGAACACATGCATTATACAATACAGATATTTTATGTAATTCTGTTATTACGTACCTGTGGTAGTACATTGTTTTTTCATGAATTTAAAGCCCATCAGTTCAGATTTGTCCTCACTGTCTTCTTCAAGTTCCTCACTAGGATTATAGTGCTGGGGCTTCATTAAAAGTGATTTTCTTTTGTTGACCGGAGCAGCAGAACTCTGTTCTTGAAATTTCCTTTTTTTTGACATAGTGCAATTGTAAGCACTGGACAAGGAAAATTAAGAGAAATAATTTAGAATATGTTTCCAGACATTTACAAAATGAGAAAGTTCTTTGTAATTCTATGAATGGTTTATATACATTTTACAGTTGAATTTAGTCTGTCGAGATTAACTGCTGCTTTAGCTCACTGCATTATACATAAGACCTGTTTGTCAACCAAATACTCTAAATAAGAACAAGTTAATCTGAAATATTCAGAGATGAGCCAAGAACACCCGGGCTAAGAGAGTATTATGCTAATTTGGGCAATAATGACCCAATGAATACAAGTTCATTATTATTCTGTAGCAATGTACAATGCATACAATATCCATAGTTTGTAAGGGGCAACTGAATACTAAACATGGCACATAGCCTACTTACCTAAATACAAAGTTACCAAGTTTGAACTACCTAAAAGTCTGTGTCAATATTAATAGTTGAGGAATGGCAAAACACAAAGTTGCAAATTGGAACGTGACGTCAGATACTCTTTGGATGTTGCAAAAGCTGATAGGGTTTCCATTTTTCAGGTCCCCAAGTGAACCTGAAGAACGGAAGCCTGAACACTAGCGTGAACGTAGTATAAAGCTAAAGTACATAATGTATGTATTATATAAAACATGTTTAGAAATAGTTTATTCAGTTCACCAAAAAAAAACAATTACAAAATGTGAAAGCCCTCTTTAAATGTATATGAAATAAGGACCTAAATGATATAAGTAGACAGCATAGAATGAGTTTTCAATACCTCAAATTCAAAGGCCTTATTACTTATTAGAAGGTCATAGAGTTATTGTATATACTGTAGGTTTTTGTTTTGTTTAATGTATCCTTGAAACATTCAATAAATTGTTAACCCATAATGACTGACAATACATGACTGCCTTATTCGGTGCTTTTACTATGCTGTCGGGTGTAGCTTGAAACCACTAGGTCCCTATGCAGTAATTTGTAACGGGGCCCTTACCTACCTTGTTCCTTTTAGAATAGTGGCATATTTTGTATAGCAGAGGGACCTTTAGTCCCTCAGTGTCTAAGGCCAGGTAGTAACTACTGCCACTGCACTCGATATGGTAACTAGAGATGAGCGAACAGTGTTCTATCGAACACATGTTCGATCGGATATCAGGGTGTTCGCCATGTTCGAATCGAATCGAACACCACGTGGTAAAGTGCGCCAAAATTCGATTCCCCTCCCACCTTCCCTGGCGCCTTTTTTGCACCAATAACAGCGCAGGGGAGGTGGGACAGGAACTACGACACCGGGGGCATTGAAAAAAATTGGAAAAAGTCATTGGCTGCCGAAATCAGGTGACCTCCATTTTAGACGAATAGTGGATTTCAAATCCGGGTCATATGAGAATGTGAACTTTGTGACTATGAGACAGGGATAGCTGTACAGGCAGGGATAGCTAGGGATAACCTTTATTTAGGGGGGAATGTTATTAAAAATAACTTTTTGGGGCTCTATCGGGTGTGTAATTGTGATTTTTGTGAGATAAACTTTTTCCCATAGGGATGCATTGGCCAGCGCTGATTGGCCAAATTCCGTACTCTGGCCAATCAGTGCTGGCCAATGCATTCTATTAGCTTGATGAAGCAGAGTGTGCACAAGGGTTCAAGCGCACCCTCGGCTCTGATGTAGCAGAGCCGAGGCTGCACAAGGGTTCAAGCGCACCCTCGGCTCTGATGTAGGAGAGCCGAGGGTGCACTTGAACCCTTGTGCACCCTCAGCTCTGCTACATCAGAGCCGAGGGTGCGCTTGAACCCTTGTGCACACTCTGCTTCATCAAGCTAATAGAATGCATTGGCCAGCGCTGATTGGCCAATGTATTCTATTAGCCTGATGAAGTAGAGCTGAATGTGTGTGCTAAGCACACACATTCAGCTCTACTTCATCGGGCTAATAGAATGCATTGGCCAGCGCTGATTGGCCAGAGTACGGAACTCGACCAATCAGCGCTGGCTCTGCTGGAGGAGGCGGAGTCTAAGATCGCTCCACACCAGTCTCCATTCAGGTCCGACCTTAGACTCCGCCTCCTCCGGCAGAGCCAGCGCTGATTGGCCGAAGGCTGGCCAATGCATTCCTATGCGAATGCAGACTTAGCAGTGCTGAGTCAGTTTTGCTCAACTACACATCTGATGCACACTCGGCACTGCTACATCAGATGTAGCAATCTGATGTAGCAGAGCCGAGGGTGCACTAGAACCCCTGTGCAAACTCAGTTCACGCTAATAGAATGCATTGGCCAGCGCTGATTGGCCAATGCATTCTATTAGCCCGATGAAGTAGAGCTGAATGTGTGTGCTAAGCACACACATTCAGCACTGCTTCATCACGCCAATACAATGCATTAGCCAGTGCTGATTGGCCAGAGTACGGAATTCGGCCAATCAGCGCTGGCTCTGCTGGAGGAGGCGGAGTCTAATGTCGGACCTGAATGGAGACTGGTGTGGAGCGATCTTAGACTCCGCCTCCTCCAGCAGAGCCAGCGCTGATTGGTCGAGTTCCGTACTCTGGCCAATCAGCGCTGGCCAATGCATTCTATTAGCCCGATGAAGTAGAGCTGAATGTGTGTGCTTAGCACACACATTCAGCTCTACTTCATCAGGCTAATAGAATACATTGGCCAATCAGCGCTGGCCAATGCATTCTATTAGCTTGATGAAGCAGAGTGTGCACAAGGGTTCAAGCGCACCCTCGGCTCTGATGTAGCAGAGCTGAGGGTGCACAAGGGTTCAAGTGCACCCTCGGCTCTCCTACATCAGAGCCGAGGGTGCGCTTGAACCCTTGTGCAGCCTCAGCTCTGCTACATCAGAGCCGAGGGTGCGCTTGAACCCTTGTGCACACTCTGCTTCATCAAGCTAATAGAATGCATTGGCCAGCGCTGATTGGCCAGAGTACGGAATTCGGCCAATCAGCGCTGGCTCTGCTGGAGGAGGCGGAGTCTAAGATCGCTCCACACCAGTCTCCATTCAGGTCCGACCTTAGACTCCGCCTCCTCCAGCAGAGCCAGCGCTGATTGGCCGAATTCCGTACTCTGGCCAATCAGCACTGGCTAATGCATTGTATTGGCGTGATGAAGCAGTGCTGAATGTGTGTGCTTAGCACACACATTCAGCTCTACTTCATCGGGCTAATAGAATGCATTGGCCAGCGCTGATTGGCCGAATTCCGTACTCTGGCCAATCAGCACTGGCTAATGCATTGTATTGGCGTGATGAAGCAGTGCTGAATGAGTGTGCTTAGCACACACATTCAGCTCTACTTCATCGGGCTAATAGAATGCATTGGCCAATCAGCGCTGGCCAATGCATTCTATTAGTGTGAACTGAGTTTGCACAGGGGTTCTAGTGCACCCTCGGCTCTGCTACATCAGATTGCTACATCTGATGTAGCAGTGCCGAGTGTGCATCAGATGTGTAGTTGAGCAAAACTGACTCAGCACTGCTAAGTCTGCATTCGCATAGGAATGCATTGGCCAGCCTTCGGCCAATCAGCGCTGGCTCTGCCGGAGGAGGCGGAGTCTAAGGTCGGACCTGAATGGAGACTGGTGTGGAGCTATCTTAGACTCCGCCTCCTCCAGCAGAGCCAGCGCTGATTGGTCGAGTTCCGTACTCTGGCCAATCAGCACTGGCCAATGCATTTCTATGGGGAAAAGTTAGCTTGCGAAAATCGCAAACTGACAGGGATTTCCATGAAATAAAGTGACTTTTATGCCCCCAGACATGCTTCCCCTGCTGTCCCAGTGTCATTCCAGGGTGTTGGTATCATTTCCTGGGGTGTCATAGTGGACTTGTTGACCCTCCAGACACGAATTTGGGTTTCCCCCTTAACGAGTTTATGTTCCCCATAGACTATAATGGGGTTCGAAACCCATTCGAACACTCGAACAGTGAGCGGCTGTTCGAATCGAATTTCGAACCTCGAACATTTTAGTGTTCGCTCATCTCTAATGGTAACACCCCATATGCTTTAAGTAAGTTCTATATAGTCAAGCTCTTTATATCAAAAGACCAAAACAAAATAGGGGATCCATTTTACTATTATTTGGTGTTAATTTGCAAATTAAAATGTACGAGAAATTTACAATAAATTTTTATTCTACTTCTGGTAAGGTTAACCTTAAATAATAAATAAATAAATAAATAAATAAAATACTCCTATGTGTCATGAGAAAAAAAACCAAGGAAAAAAAAAAATCAGTTCCCTAAGTAAACAAAGAGCAGTTAAACTACCACATCTACTGTAATAGTAAAAAGTGTATGGTCATTAAAGGGACTGTCCAGGATAATCACATTTTTACTATTAGGCCAGGGAGCATTAAAAAAAACCTATACTCACCATGCTCCGTTGTCTCACAGTCCAGTCCTACTGCTCTGCTGTCTTGTTTTGGTGAATGTCCCCACCACACTGTGACGTCTTGGGTTCCCCTCCAGAAGCCACTGATTTGCCTCAGTAGTCCCATGTGGCATGGACTTCTGCCAGAACAGAACATTGCAGCAGCATGACCGGACGGTGCCGTGAGACAGCGGAGCACCGGAAAAAGTGTGTGTGTGTATATATATATATATATATATATATATATATATATATATATATTTTTTCTCCTTTACTGGCCTCATGTGAAATAAAGGGACTATCCCGGACAACCTCTTATAGTTCTTTTCAGGTTCTCAGGCATGGTCATTAAGGGGTTAAGAACCAGACAGGCCAGGCCATAAATGGGATAATACTTAAGTTAGATAATTTGGTAAAAAGTGTTGAATGGTAATTCCATATGAAATATAATGTATGATTATTTGATATCAATATCTGATTAGCATTAATTATCCATAAAGAAGAGAACATACTGCCTGTACCTACTATTACATTTCTACCAAACATACATAATGCATACATTCCATAATGCCCATTATTTTATGAATTCATGATGGGCAATGGGATGTATATTGGGAAACCTCAGCACAGCTTATTGCGCAGCTTGCCGTTTTCAGAGCAGATGCATTTCTTAAATTTAAATAAAGCGTTTTAATACTATATTTATGGCTTAGTGCTATAAATATTGTTTTTACACAATAAATGCCCATGTTTATCTGTTAATCCCCCATTGGGTAGCTATGGAATCCAAATCCATAGAGAACATGAAACTAAGTCCTTAAGGACTAGGTCAGACATTCTCTGTAGCCCTCCCAATAAATATCTACCTGTTTACTAAATGTGTGCTTTCTATTGTGAATGAATATCATTTGTAAAGTATTATTCAGATTTTAGACCAATTTTTGACAAAATATCTTCCCCTAATTTTTTTTACATTTTACGTTAGAATGCTACCGTAAAGCAACACCGTGTATGCAGCAAACTTGAAATATATAAAATATATCAGTGCAAATGGAAGGTAATAAAATTTATATATATGAATCTGATTGATCTCTAGCACATTCTCTTGTATACGGTATATCTTGTGCTATAAGGAGATAACATGAGATTAGTTAACATGGTCGCTTAATGGATTTTATCAACATAATAGTCAAACCTAACCAGGGAACAGCATGTGAGCACGTTATGGTGAACTATATGAACACATTATGGTACAGCATTTTGTGCGACTAGACAGGTGTCAGATTATCAAACCCTGTGGATTATGTAGTAGATTTAAATTTTAACCACTTCATGACCGGACAATTTTCTCAGCTTCATAAATTGACACATTTTGAGATTTTTTTTTAGATCATGCACTTTTGAAAGTTATAATTTTTTTTTGTTTTGGTTATTCCAATAATTTTTGCTTTTTTTAGTAATATATTTTTGTTTTTTCAATTTTTCCCTATTCATGTAAATTTCACACTAGTTTCAATCAGCCTTAAATGTTCCTAAAATCTTTCTCAGGTACAGTAATTTTTATTTTTATGTAGATTGTGAGCCCCATATGGGACTCACAAGGTACTTTTTTTTTTTCATTTAAGTATGTCTTTGTAGAATGGGAGGAAATACAAGCAAACACGGGGAGAACATACAAACTCCTTGCAGATGTTTCTCCTGGCGGGATTCAAACCCAGGACTCAAGCGCTGAAAAGCTGCAGTGCTAACCACTGAGCCACCGTGTTGCCCCTGGTATGGTAATTTTTATGTAGATGACACATTGCTGTATGTCAATTATGCAGAAATGCCAGTGGTTTCCTATAGGTATCATGGAAACAGAAAGTCCACAAAGGAAACCTTCTGCGGACAAAAGTGCTGTGGGAGAAACTGCAATGAATTACTGCTGCCGGTTTTTCCACAGTGCTTTTTTGCTGTGTCCCGCTATAAGGGGCTTTAACCTAAAGGGGTTGACTGGTCATATTATTTTTATGGGATCTTTAGGATAGACCATATATATATGGTTGATAGGGAGCTGACAACTGGTCCCTGGACTGATCAAACATACTAGACCTGCTTGCGGCACCCGTGCAGCACACAATATGAGGCCGAAAGCAGAAAGCTCTGTCTGTTTTCTAGTAGCCTTGTGCCATCACTGCAGTTCAGCTCCAAATTCCTCCATGTGGACACACCCTTAGGGTCCATTCCAACGAAAGAGACTCCCATTGACCTCAATAGATTCCGTATTCCGCGCGGAACCCATTGAAAACAATAGGGAAAAAAAGCCTCCCATTGACTTCAATGGGTTCCACGTGGAAAATAGAACCCATTGAAGTAAATGGGAGTCTTTTTTTCAGTGCTGACTCTGATGCGGAATCAGCGCCACATTCCTCCATGTGGACACACCCTTACATAGTTACTATTAAAACTGCATAGTATTCCAATATTCCTGTTTAATAAATAAGTTGCGGTGACATTGTCTAATGATATTTTATCCATAGGGATTTATGCATCGCATTAGCCATTGGAAAATGCTGTTATTTAATGCTGTTACATAATGGAGCTGCAGCATGAAGAACCAATGGAAACTAGCAAAAACATTTTATCATACATTTATTAAACTTTTTCTGTATTTTTTTTTGAAAGTTGACTGTTTTTGTAAAACTGAACAAATCCCAGAAATGTTTCTTTTAAATAAAAATTGTGTAAAATACAAAGTATAAGTAATAAAGCATGAACTAATGGCATAATTGCATAAAATAAGAAGCGCAAGCAATAAGAAATACACTTATTTTTGTCATTGGTGTTAATAGGCCGATGCCCCTTATTGCTTGGTGGCCCAGTCTCAGAAACTTACATAGAATTGCAAGTAAACCCTGTTATATTGTTTTATTTTCAGCATGCATAAAAAAGCTTAACAAACTCATTTTTGCTACATCTGTTATAAATGCAAAATATACAACAAATTCAACCTGCTATGTAGATCCAAAGGAACAAAACAATTTAGGCAGCACTAAGTTACCCGTCTCAGCTGTCCACAGTTCTGTGATATACATGTAACGTGATATAGGTTGCTAAGGTAGTATATGAATTTATACATTCTATTTCTGAGAATCTATGTATATAAATGTATAAAAGTGCTGGAAGTCTAAAACTTTCAGTTTTTATAAACTGGTTATCAAAACTATTATTAAAAATAAATCGAAACAAATCAAATTTTTGAGAGTTTCACTTGGATAGGTAAACACAATATACAACAGGGTGATGTGAATCAGATACATAGTAAAGACACTAAAATGTTGTAGCCAAGATGGTAGTTTTATGGCTGCAGATGGAAAGGGAAGAATTCACCCTAGTTACAACCACTATTTAAAGTGTGTATTCACACAGTGCAGTCATATAACGCACAAACAATGCAATGTGAAGCCTCCACATCATGTCCTCCTTTATGTACCTGTCAAATGACATCTAGTGACTGGAGTCTTACAGACTCTGTAAGGAACAATGCTTAAAGGAGTATCTCCATTTTAAACATTCATGGTATATCCACGTATGGCCACCAATGAGATGCCATGACAACTGCCAATTAAACCACACACAGAAAAAAAAATAAGTATATCAGAATATCTTATTGTTTAAAAGGGAGTTTTATTCAGTACATGTGTTTGCAAACACACACACATTTTATCATTGCAAAGGTACCAACCTGTATAAGAAAATTAATACGTAATTTCATAATCTAAACTTATTTGGTATCATTATAGTCATGAGATAAATACTGACGCATAGAATAAAAGTATACTTTATGATATATTAGAGGCACGCTACCAAAAATATTGCAGCAGACGAGTACGGTAATTATTGAAATAATACCTACCCTGGGGTCCAATATTTACCTTGTTACTCTTTAAGCTTTGTGTAACTGTATCCAGACACCAATATCCCACTAAAGAAGGTTACAAAACCAAAAAGTCTGGAATCTACTGGATGGCATTCTCATTACAGAAGACACTAGGTTTACATTAGTGTTCGGGACCACATGGGGATCCACAGACTAAAATAGGATCCGTCCACCAGGTTTCCACTGGTTTTATACTGAAACTGGTGGAGAGAAAATTTCTCCTTTCAGGCCTTTTCTCTCTGCCAATTTTAGGCAGTATCTCCTATGGAAACTCCAACACAGATGTGAACACAGCCTTGCTTATATGTGTCACTCAGCAGACGGTGTCACCTGGTTGTGACTGTTTCATAAATACTCCTTTGCTGCATTATTTTAGGTCAAATGTCTCTAATATATCATATACTGTTCTGTGGCCATGACAAACCCTTATGATGGCACTCTAATGATGAGTATAATGTGCAGAACCACACCCTACAAATCATAGAATAAAAGTAACATGTTGCTTATTCACTATGGTAAACAACACACAATTTTCAATAAAATGAAACAAATAATAGAGGAAAATCTTTTTTTTTTTTTTATTCTGCCCAAAAGTGTTAATAAAAGTTATTCAGTAGTGTATATGTGATCCAAATGGTGCCATAGAAAAATAGTTCTGGTCCCACAAAAAGCAACCTACCTCAGTTGACAGAAAAAATAAAAATACTTAAGGGTTTGAAGCATAGATTAAGAAGAAATCAGAAAAAGTTCCTAGGACACCCATGATCCTGAAAATGGGGGACCACTGTCTATTCTTAAAGGAATTCTCCACTTACTTCCTCTATTAAGGATAAACCATGGGTTTCTGTTCTGGTCACGTGATTGGAAAAAGCCCAAAACCCCAAAATTTCTCTGCCTCCTCCATCCTCTCCCTTGATCACATGTAGGTACCTGTACAGTGAGGGCTGGTTTTACCATTGACTACTAGCCCCCCATAGTACAGGTAACTAGCAGCGAACACAAGTGAGGAGGGAGGGAGTTAGAATGACTTTGGGGAAAGTGCTGGTTCTTCTCACATGAAACGGGGTAAGAAGTAGCCAAGGAACCTGTGGTTCATCCCAAATATAATCAGGAAGGAAGTGAAACCCTTCTAGAGAACTCTTTTAAGATTAATGTAATGGTCAAGCATGCATGCTACCACTCCATTTATTGCTATGGGACTACTAAAGATGTAATTGTCAAGCATGCATGCTATCACTGCATTTATTACTATGGGATTACCAAAGATGTAATGGTCAAGCATGCATTCTACCACTCCATTTATTGCTATGGGACTACCAAAGATGTAATGGTCAAGCATGCATGCTACCACTCCATTTATTGCTATGGGACTACCAATGATGTAATGGTCAAGCATGCATTCTACCACTCCATTTATTTCTATAGGACAAAGATGGCTGAGTGTGTTACCTGGCTTTTCTTCTGCAGTTCTATAGAGATAAATGAAGTGGCAGCGCACATGCTCGACCCATGTTCTATTCATTCAGGAGGCTACTGTACGCCATGCTCAAGAATGGTGGGGGGGCCACCACTGGTATCAGACACTTATCACCTATCATGTGACTAGGTGATAAGTTTAAAATGGTACAAGAGTTTTTTCTTTTTTAAATATTATCCCATATGCTGACCTGCTGGAACGTGGCTCTAAGTATATAGTAGTTTATGTTCGTATGTTTTCCACTTTCGTAGGTAAGGGAGAATAGCTTACTCCCACAGCCATGGCCCCTGTGATCAGAATTTGAGGGACACATTTGGCACACAAGCTATATGTAAAGATTTTTCAGTTGATTTGAATAATAAGTTATTGAGCATGTGTTCATTAAAATAGATATAACATGAAGTAGAATGAATTATTTTACCTGAGTTCTTGTTCTAGAGAATCTTCTTCCACTGTACAATAAAAGAAAACACGAGAACATATTAATGTGTATATCAAAGAGGAAGCTTTCTGTGATGCCGACATAAATCACTGCTCGTGCACTTGAAGAAAACAATTAAGAATTGCTATTAAAGCTTCTACTTCTTAGAAATGCAAAATTCTCATAGTTTATTTTCTGTTATCTTTTTTTTCCTAGGACATGTGGTGAGAAAGCTTTGCACTTGTTAGCTTTAGAATGATCTGAGAAGGATGAAAGCTGGTGTTTATCAATACCTGCCCACACAAGGGTACACAACATATTGACAGAGCCAACAGGTGGTTTCAAAATTATTCATGTTGTTATAACAGCAACACTTGCGGAAACACACTCAGTGCAGATAATAAATGAGCAAGCCAGTTTCAATTTAACCCCCAACTGTAACTCCGTGTGAAGATAATACTCTGGAACAAAGGCAGAACAATTTTTAGGCATGTAAGTATCATTACGGACTCTTATGCCGCTTATACAGCTTGAATTGGCTCTTGTTATTAATGAAAGGAATTTTACAAATAACAAATAATATCATAGGAAAATAAATATAACCCATAACCCAAACCATTGTAGAATCACAATGGGGGACTTTATGTAAGTTTTCTTGGAATAGTTGTGGCGCATCTTTGGCGTACCAAGGACGTGTCGCACCCCACCTTCTGTGTTCCATTCACCCACACTTTATGGGTGGGGCGGCAAATTCAGTGTATACCTGAAAACTACGCTAGTCCCTGACTAGCAGATATTTCAACACGCCTGAATTATGAAGACATTGGAGCCATTTAATAATTCAGGCACAACTTGCCCCAGTCAAGGGCTTCATTAACACTGGCATACAGAACGTTAGTCTTAATAAATTTCCCCCAATATCTTCTGACTAGAGATGAGCAAGTCGTATTCGATAGAATAGTAGTATTTGTTCGAATGCCTCCCTTTGCATAGTTATTGGTGTACTCAGTCGAATACCACACCGTAAATATTCAACTCCCCTGCCCACCTCCACTGGCGCTATATTTTTAAACATGTGTCTCTATGTACGGGAGGTATTCGATCGAATATACTCACTCATCTCTAACAGTTATTGATGTACTCGGTCGAATACCACGCGATAAACATTTAATTCCCCTCCCACCTTCCCTGGCGCTTTTTTTAAACCAAAAACTATGCAGGGGGGGGGGGGTATTCATTTGAATATACTCGCTCATCTCTACTTTTGACTGTAATATTGTCAGAGACATTATTATTTTAAATTTTATGAAAAATCTTTTGAGTGACTTTTATCGGGTTTTACCTGATCAATAGTCAGTAGGAATGTCTCCATACACGTTAAATGAATTGTGAATTCTGTAAAATTTAATAGAATCTATAATAACAGTTCCAGGTATCTGATGAGTCTAAAATGAAGTCCCCAAACAGTTTTTATGTTTAAAATTTGGTTTTGAGTCATTTTTATTCAAATTTTTTTTTAAAATGTAGTCAGAACTCCACTCTTTAAAACAATGCTTTAAATCCCCTGCAGAAACATTATAGTTAGATCATAGCATTTTGGCTTGTCCATCTATTCTCTGGCTTATTGGAAAGCTACAAGATGTAAACTATGGCAAGGTTAATCCTTCCTTGATGTCATCAGCCAGAGGTCACTCCTGAAGCCTATTCATCCGGAGGATATATCCAGTATTTACATATATGTTGAGACATGCATCTAATCCTGCCAAGTCCAGCCCACCACCCAGTCCATTGTGCCCCCATAAAGTAATAGTGCCCTCCTCTGTGTAACATACAGTAATAAAATATCCTTAGTACCCTCAAACAGTATAATGCCTCCTTAGTGGCTCCACATAATATAATGCTGTCTTTGTGGCCTCCAAATGCTATAATATTCTATTGGAGTCCCCACACAGCATAATGAACCATTAAAACCACCATACAATATAATGTTTCTTATTACCCCCATCAAGGTATAATACTCCCATTGCATCCCCACATAGTATAATACCCCCTTATTTGTCTTGACATGGTATTGCACTCAATTGCCCCACACAGTATAATTTCACATTTGTGCCTTCCACAGTGTAATGTTCCTTTGTGCTTCAACACAGTACAGAGCCCCATTGGTGCCCCCACACAATACCATGTCCCCTCTTCCAACCATGTTGACCAGGTGTAGCTAGTTTGCAGATAATACCCTCTTTGCTCCTGCATAATAACACTGACAACTGTCCTTTCAGTTTTCACAGTAGTGGCAGCAGGGATAGGCAATTGTCCCTTGATAGTATGGTTGTGTTACTCCTGTGTACACCGCTGAAGTGAGTGCAGATCCATGTTTGGCCCACTAGTTGACTACCCTTGGTATAGTGGGTGTCTTAGGCTTTGCTTAGACTAGACTATTAGACATTTTGATAAGTGTCCATCTGTTCAGGCAGGTATTACATTATTTCTTTTCTATGTATTTAATATTGTTTGTTGGTAATACTGCACAAAAGGCAACTTTGTGACATTTTACTGACAACTGCAACACTTAGCTAACATCTATGAGACTTTACTGACACTTGCGGCAACTGGCAATGGTTTCTCCAGCTCCACGAGTCTAGCACGTTCACAGCAGTACAGAATCTAAGTGAACAGCTCAGTCTTTATGTCATCAGCTTAGTTTTTCTGCAAGCTGATCCTTCCCCTCTTTGTGAGTCACCTCCTCTTTGTCAGCAGTAAGTTGGCAGTCGTTGGTATAGACTCACTGCATATCTCTTGCAATGTTGCTCACTTCACTGTCTAGCTCTCTCTTAGTCACCAGGAGACAGTCTTTCACACAGTCTCAGACTCCCATCTTTACAGACATTGACTTCCAGACTCTGTTGTGGCAACCTCATCCCTCAAAGGTGGACTCAGTCTGCCCTAAAGGCAAATGTACTCTTAGTAACAATGGCCGGGTAGAAATTCTACAGCAACAGGGTCTACAGTGCCCTATAGCAACAGCAAAAATGCTGCAAGTTAGTGTTAAACCGTGAGGTCTATATCACGTAGTTATCCTTATTTTGTAGGAGGGTGAAACCCATTTTTAACCTTATTGCAAGCAGCTTAATGTACTTTTTATTGGATTACCGTATATACTTGAGTATACAGTAAGCTGCATTTTTCAGCAAGTTTTTGTGCTGAAAAAGCCCCCCTTGGCTTATATTTGAGTCAAGGAAAAATAAAAATAATAATAATATATATATATTTTTTTTTGGCGGGAGGGGTTCTATGACCAGCCACAATAGTAATGTATAGAATGTCCCATAAAATAGTGAAAAAAAAAGAAGCTTTAAAAAAAATATGATAAAAAAAATTAAGTAAATAAAAGTTCTAAATCACTCCTTTCCCTAGAATACATAGAAAAGTAGGCAATTACTATGAAACACAAACACATTAGGTATCCCTGTGTCTGACAGTGCCCGGTCTACTGAATATTGGGTATCTGCAGTGCTCCTGTTCTGTCAGGAAGGGGTTAATAGGAGCTCTGCAGATACCCTATATACAACCAGGCTGAATTCCAAGTGGAGAAAAAAAAAAACATTCTCAAGCTCAGGGAAGGGGCAGACAGACAACCAAAACACCCCCTCTCCCTCCCTTTCCCCAGCACCCAGCAACTACTGCACCCAAAAACTCTGACCATTTTAATTTTTGAAATTTTCCAGTAGCTGCTGCATTTCCCCCCCCCTCGGCTTATACTCGAGTCAATAAGTTTTCCCAGTTTTTTGTGGTAAAATTAGGGGTCTCAGCTTATACTCGAGTATATACGGTATATTATGTGAAAGGTGTTTAATAGTATTTATCAGCAATGTGTAGGTTAGTGAAATATATTCTTTTATAGCGGAATTTATTCCTATAGAAAGCTAGAAGTTGTTTTAATATTATTGAATATATTTAAGGCTACACGTTACAAAAAAGCTGCATTTTTGTTGCTAAAACCAAGAGTGGCTTTAAAAGGAATGACCCAATGGAAGAACAAAAGGACGGCGCTCTCAGGTCCAAAGGAATTTATTCAAAAAGAAGATTGCACAACGCAAAAACAGTTGCCGTGTTTCGGGTCGGAACCCTTTATCAAGTGCGTAACTTCACTAATCGAGCTTCACTCAAGCTAGGAAGAAATAAACTCTATCCGGAGCGCTACTCGGCCTATTTAACCGTACCGCTCCATGGAGCACATGGAGCGGTACGGTTAAATAGGCCGAGTAGCGCTCCGGATAGAGTTTATTTCTTCCTAGCTTGAGTGAAGCTCGATTAGTGAAGTTACGCACTTGATAAAGGGTTCCGACCCGAAACGCGGCAACTGTTTTTGCGTTGTGCAATCTTCTTTTTGAATAAATTCCTTTGGACCTGAGAGCGCCGTCCTTTTGTTCTTCCATTGGTGCATCCTCCTGGTTTTTGACCAGTGTTATAGAGACGTGCTGTCACTCTCACTCTGACGAAGCCTAATATTGCTAAAAACGGAGTTGTGAACGGAGTCACAACCCGATCAGGTGAGAGGCCACCAGGTCCTGAGTTCTTTTCATAAACACCAGATAATTCATCTATATATTTATAATAGACCATCTACACTATAAGTGTGCTCGGTATCTCTCTATTCTCTCTTTAAAAGGAATGAGAAATTTATAGGAAGAACATATACTAATCCTTCTTCCTTGCTAAACCCCCTCTTTGCTTCGGCTCAAATAACACAGCAAAAACTGTAACATAGCTTTTCACAATGTGTGGCCTCAGCCTTAAAGTATTTTTTTAACAATTTTGAAATGAAAAGTCAGATATCACTTGAAAGGAAATTTCAATTTCACAAGATATTATCCTAAATTTCTACATAGTACACTAAAATCATTGGCAAATATTTCACTAAATTCATTAAATTTATTTCTGTGACCTAAAATTGAGAATTCAGGAGAATTGTTGTAACCGCAGAAAAGTGCATTGTGTGGTCTATGGAAACTTAAAGACCTTTCAACGCTCTTGATTTGTCTATTTTAGTAAAAATTTGATTGTAAAAAAATAACAATACTGGATTATCTTTTCTTAGGTTGGGACCCCATGTAGTGTAAAAGATTCGATTTGGCTGTGGTGAAAATGCAGTGGCAAAAGATGCAATGCTTTAACTGCAAAGTGGATGGGTTTCTGGCTAATTCTGTTTTCTGGTGTGTATATATATATATATATATATATCATAAAAATACTGTGTATCACTGAAAAAGATGCAAAAATTATTTGAATAATATAAATGAAAAATATGTTATAACCCTCAAAAGGGCATGTACCAAAAAAAACAAAAATGTGTCCAGCTCTGAACCAGAGAAAATGGTCCAGTCATAAAATGGTTAAACCAGTTATACACAGTAAAATATGTTAATAACACCTATATCTGTTCTTCCCATATGTAGACCTCCCACCCCCACCGCACCACGGTGACAAGCAGGACAAATGTGTATAGTCAGTTAATTTACTGTATGGGAAATATATTGGATCTGTGAAAATAAATGTGACAATTATTTAAATTAACAATAATAGGCAACTTACCCTTAATTTCTTTTGAGAGTATGCATAGATGAGTGTCTTTTCCATCTACCGCCATCTATATGGAAATATAAACATGATAACTAAAGTTAGACAGGTATCAGTAAATCTCCAGATGAGACAAGTAACAATGGGTTAGGCCTCTTTCCTCTTCCTCACAAAAGAAAGTAAACCTTGGACAGGCTGGGGTAATAAGTGTGATTTAGAACATCACCAGTGAAAGTAGTTCAGTGTAGATCAATAATATGCATACATTGGGCTCATAAGGAAACAAATGAATGTAGTCTAAAAGCATATGACCTTGATGGTGCTGACAATAAAGCTGTTTTCTGTATTGTATGAATTAGAGCATATGGGGTTGCATAGTTGTCTTTGTATACATTGGTGAATGCCTCAATAAATTATTTCATGAATGGGAAAATATATAACAAATATAACATGCATTTTATACATTCTAGTCTTTTCATGGTTTGAAAATCATTTCACCATGGAACAGCTTTATATTATAGTCTATATTATTCTAATATAAATATGTATATACCATGTACAATAAACTACATGTCTACATATGATCACAATAAAGGATGGCATTTGGAAAATTTCTGCAGAATACAGGATAAAGATATCCTTAAGATTTTAGGAAGATCCATAGACCCAGCAATTCACTTACATACCTATATCCATACAAAAACATAATGCAACACTACCTCTGACCTAAATTGTCCAATTCACCATTTGCACCCATACTTAAACTCTACCTTTTAGACAGTTTCACCAGTTTGTGGAAACGTATTATAAAACAGTGTCTACAATGTTTGTATTTTCACGCTCCTTTTTAGGCCAGGTTTCTCTCACTGAGTTTGTATGATAATCTATATACATCCCTCGATTAAAGAAATCTATCTTAGGGTAGCAAAAGTAGTGACACCCTGATTATAGTAGGTTTCTTACATCAGTTTCCATAACCTGAAACTTTATTTGTTGCCCCTGAGTGTTGTTGCTTCTTTACCCTTTCCCGACAACCATAATAGTATAGCAGATGTTGGGTTTTTAAATATGGAGGTAGCTCAGAAGCTGAGCAGCCGCCATAGCCACCAGGTCTCCACTGTATTAAACAGTAGAGAACCAATGGCAATGTCTGCAATCAGTCCTGCGTCATATGGAATATTTAACAGAACCATTATGAAGTTCAATTTGTCCTGCAAACATTAAGCTCTCATATGGCTCTGCTAATCGAAAAATGAAAAAGTTATGGGGTTAGGAAGGTGAAAAGTCAAAAACAGAAGCTGAAAAATGCCTGCGACAGGAAGGGGTTAATTATGGCCATCGGGCTTCCTCTATCCTTCTGTGGCTGATTGACAGCTTTATCCCTATAAATGTGCATGGGGAGAAGCTGTCAATCAGCAGTGGGTGGGTTGAGAATGCTGGTAGCTCATGAATACCATGGACTCCAGAGCACAGGCACATCAATTGGTGGAATCTGTACTTGTCTCAGGTATACCTAATGATGTGAGAGTATATGGAAACAGCATGAGAACTCATAAGTGACATTGCTATGATCAGAGTTTCTGATTCACTTTATACTGAACTCAGGACAGAATAAACCTGGTAACAAATTTCCTTTAAAGAGGACCTTTCATCACTACCACCAGCTCCAAGTCTTTGCATCTTTATTAGGCAATGTGCCACTGATTCTGGGGTGGTTAGAATTTTACTGCAGCCTCCACCATTTCCGAGCTATCATTAGGTTAATTGTGGGTCCTGATATGTTGATTAGGCTGTCTATATGTCAGGTGGGCGGTCCCAGTCTGTCTGCTTCAATGAAGGACCACCCACCTGACAGTATAGAGCCTAATTAGCATACTGAACACTGAAAATAGCAGCAGTGATAGTACAGGAATGGTAAAAACCTCCAATGACACCAGAATGACTGGAGCGGTTTTCTTTAAGCTCTTTACATACTGTGAATAAATATTTGCATCTTCTGTTCTTTTCACACTGTGCTGTAATGTGTCCTTACAGTGGCATTGTTGCCCATAGGCTTACATTATAAAATAATGCCTACAATACACAATACATATATTTCTGTCTGCCTCTGAATGGAATACTGGTGTTTGTTATGTTATTCCATTGAGTTGAAAAAATAAGCGTATTCTCCCTATATCCTGGGCTACAATATTTATCACCTCGATTGTGTGAATGGGAGCCTATGGCGTGTACTTACAGCACAGTACATATAATATATGTAATTACCAGTACTGATGACAGATTCTGACAAATGTGGTGTGAACGTAGCATTAGACATATAGTTTGATACTGTGCCGTGCTTGTAATGATTGTACACCCATAAATAGTATACTGTAGTATATAGTATAGTACAGCATTGTTCAGAACCCAGGAAAATATTTAGCATCCCGACAACATGACAAACAACAGACAATGTGGCGTAATTGCAAAAATAGTCTTTTGTTTTTATTTAATGCCGTGTATTATAGAGTTGTGAGCGCTCTGAAGATGTACAACGGAGTGTCCTCTTTGTGGAAGCAATTGTAATGTGAAACATGATCTATTCTGTGCTGCTGAGTTGTGATTGAAGGCACTGACCTGCCATAGACTTATAATAGGGGAGCAGGTGTGGCAATGATGGACTTTAATTTCCTTTAATAAACCTTTTATGTGCCACACTTTTACTGCCATTCGATGCTCTCCAAGGTCCTGCACATAATAGGTTCATTACTTTTGATTACTATAGTCTATTGAGATAAACAACTCCAGAACGCTGTATATATTATGCGCAGATATACTATTTATCCATTGTGTTTTTTATGGCAAGCAACTCCGCAGACAAAATTAAAAGCAGTCTGTGCTTCACTTCTGAAAAGAATTACTACTTGTTCAAACCCAAGTAAATGCCAAGAAATGATTTTATTGAAATATCGCCCTGCTTCATTGTTCTTTCAGGCATCCATTATGGACACACAATATTCATAATTGTTCGGCGTTTCATGTAGTTTGTTCATTTATGCACTTATTTTTGCAAATGACCTACATTTAGGGACACATACAAAACCCTCTGCCATAAACCATCTCAAATGCTATGGGACTGATTTCAATCATGTTTCTTTCACTTTATAATACACAAATGAATGTTTCTCTATCATTCTTTTTAATGCAATTTTTTTGTGTTTGCAAAGTTATTGATGAGAGTAAGGCTGAACAATGTAAACTATATGTGTATGCGTTCTAGTTATGTATTTAGCTATTTATATGTAACATTATTCCCGTATTAATGTCTTAATGGAGGTTTTCTATGCCAGCTATTAAGGACAAACAGACACATAGAAAGTCATCCTGAAATGTCTGACTGTCTGAGCCACCTTCTGTTCATAGACTGTAGCTTTGGACAAGAAACAATAGTCAGATAAAGAAAGGGTTCACTGGTTTCTATGATTTAACTTCACAACAAGGCCAAATACACAGTCATTTGGGGCAAAGTAGTAAGGGCAGCCAATATATAGCAAAAGCACAAAATGCATTCAATGGACTCAAATCAACAAAAAGTAATATTAGACAAAGTGGTCTAATAAGAATGTCGTCAATATGACAGCTTGTGTGAAAACAAGTTTCTTAACATTCCAATGACCAACTAAAAAATAACTAGTCCCTTAAACTTTAAAGGCTTACATCGCCAAATGTTTTTATTATTATGTATAAATAAATTATAAATAAATATTAAACCAATTAATAAATACAATTATTTATTATTTAAACCAGATAGTAAAATATATCAGTTATTTATCATTTGTTTTTATTTATGTGATTGTAGAATACTTCGTTTAATTCCATTTTCTGTACATGGTTATGGGGACTGCCATCTTACCTGAGCTTCTCTTCTACTCTGGTAACATCATGGAATGATTTGCTTTAGAGCATAGCTATGGCCATAGGCAGTGATGGACTGGAGCAGAATCATTAAGGTCTATGGGAGAGTTTTCTAGGTGTGCTGTGTACAGGGAGGGATGTAGATAAACTGGGACATCATGTAGTGTCAGTAGTGAAAGCACAGTTGGGTCAGTGATGTTCTATATAAAGGTCTCTTCTATTGCAGCCCTATCTATGATATAGATGAGGTGACATCTGCAAAGACAACTTGATAGAATTGGCAAGTGTCGGTCTATTATTAAGCTTAAAGGAGTTATCAGGGGGGTAATAAAGCTCACTAGTGTATTTCCTGCCCTCACTAATATTCATTCTGATCCCCTAAAGCCCCATTCATTATTTTTGTGGAGAACTACTGGTAGACTGGAACTCTGGTTCCTCAGTCTCACCGGTAGTCACTCCTAGTCTGTCATTGAGAGTTGAGCTGGTCATGTGACCCAGAGTCAGAGGGGCTGCAGGACAGACAGGAACCAGAGTCCTGGCCTCCTCCACAGCCCTCTACAAAAGTACTGCAAGGAACTTGGGGAACTAGGTTGAAAATTACAGGATTGGTTCCTTTTTTTTGGAAAAAAAAATGTAAAAAATATGTTGAACATTAAGAACTTTATTTTTTTTTTTAAATAGTAATTTTCTGGTGACACATTCTATTTAAAGGGATCTTCCCACAGTAAAATAGTAATTTACTCTGTTAGATCGCGCCAAACACAATACAATTTAAATTGATTTGGTTTTTATCTCGCTGTTGGTTGTAGATGCTACTGTGGCACCCCCTGGTGAACCCCCAACAGGGTTCGGTGCTGATAAAAGTGATGAATTTATTGTGCTCTGGTATTAATCAGTTAACCTGCCAAGAATGATATCACCACTGCTGTAAAAAGTGACAATATTCTATAAAGTTGGTCTGACTGATCTACTGAGCATGTGTGTTCTCTAGTACCGGACGCTCTAATAATGATGTAGCAGCAATTTCTAGACACAGGAGGGTATGCAGGAAAAATAAAGCTAAGGCCCTACTTTTAGGAAAAGCAGCTTTTTTTCCTGCAGATTTTGCTGTGCTTTTTTGAGTCAAAGCCAAGAATTACTTATTCACTAAAAGCCAAGAATGGCTACAAAAGGAATAGGAATATATAGTAAGGTCATATATTTCTAACTTCTGCACAATCCACTCCTGGCTTTGGTTCATAAAACCCCAACCAAATCTGCAATAAAAGAGCTGTGTTTCCACATTGTGGTGCCTTAGCCTAAATTACTATTTATCTGTGGGACAACCCCTTTCATATGTTACATCTCCTTTAGCAATACCATTTTCAAACAGATTCTTCCTTCAGTTATATCCATCTCTCTCACCCCTTATGAATCTAAACCTACTTGTACATGGAATGATAGCTAGTGAAGTCACCAGTATTAGAATTTAACAAGAAAAAAATAAAAAAAAATAAAAAAATAAAAATATATATATATATATATATATATATATATATATATATATATATTTTTTTTTTTGTTTGTTTGTTCCAGGACTCCATAATCGATAGAGCTAACTATAATCCCCATATGGATAAAATCTAAAACAGTGTGGGTTCCATCTTGAAATGGCCAGTTTACTGAAATTGTTCCAAAATTGTATCAACATATCTAGAAAAGTGTAAAATATTCCAGAAAAACATCCAAACACATATAGCTTCCAAAAGTCAATGTTCATAAGTCTACAATAAGATAAAAAGTGTAGTGTAAATACAGCAAGCAGCATGTTATACATAGTCACATATATATCTATCTACAAAATGTGGCGGACTACTGTCAAATGTCCATTTATTGGTCAGTAAGATGGCATGTGAATACAAGCTTTGGGTTATGTAGTGGCATACCCAGCAACAAGAGCAGATCTTCATCTGAGTCAGAGGAAACAAAATTAAAAGTTTTTGAATTCACCACGTTACTTTTAGAAGCCCAAAAAGCTTTGCAACCAAACACGGTTCTGTGCCTAACTTGCTACCTGGTGTAAACTAATATGGTAGCCATTCTCCTAACCATAAATAGCTAACTATCTCCACCCCTTTTCCCTAGACAACAAGTATGTCATCAAGTAATCTAATTTGGTCTCATTTGCCACTATAGCTGGTCACACTTTGCATTGTGTTACCAACACTTAGTTTACAAAAATCAAAATTTTTTAAGTTTAAAAAAAAAACACTGTGCCAGCAAAGTGAATGAGATTCTGGCAAATCCCAGATCCCTCATAAACTTCATTCTGCTGGCAGATCTGTGAAATCAGAAAAAATAGGACATGCCTTGTTTTTTTTTTACAGTTTGTTAAAAGGGACCGTAAAAAAAAACCAGACATGTGAATGGCTCTAATGTCTTAGACTCGGATTTCTGGAAGGATCCTCTTAAATCCACATCTAAGTCCTGTATGCTATAAAACTGGCGTACAAGGCATAATAAATCTGTCCTGTTGTGTTATAGAAACACCAATGTGACAGATCTTACAAAAATGGCCATCATATTAAACCATACAATTTTTTTTTTTTATTAATATAGTCCAATATAACTATTTATAATTCTAGATACAATGATACATGGTTTACCTAACTCAGGTCACCATGACTTTCATGTTTCTTTATTAGTGATGTTGTAGATGGATTCTGCCGTGACATTATTGGAGTTGCCACGTGAAAACCATTTTAACATTTGAGCTTCTAAGTAGTAGCACAACAAATACCTTCCATCTGTTGAGGAAATTAGACCTTTACATCAAAGGGATTCTGACAAGTCAGTTTATCCAGGTCCTTAATATTTCACCTCTGCAGCGAAAATCCATCAAAGTGCATACATCATTATAACTATAGCATATAGTTAACTTAGAATGTGGACATTGTCTTCACAGACATAGACACCGCAGAGCTTCCAAGCAACTTTGCACAACTGGCAGAGCTGAATGTAAAACAAAACCATATGTTTATGTTCTTTTGCCAAATGACTTCAGCAAATAATTCTATTATTCCCCCAGGTAACAAATGTGTGCCAAGTATTTCTATTAGAGTGTATCACGAAGGCATTGTAGGGCAGAGAAATGAAAGAGTCAGGCGCTAGCTAAATATATATTAGTAAAGAGTTAAAGTGGTAGCCTGCATACATTATCAAGCCCAAAGTGCAGAGACAGGGATTGGGCAGGTAAATACTTATAGTCAGACATAAATAAATAGGTAGATAGATAGGTATAGTTGTTAATAGATTGATAGATAGAAAAAGAGACGATGATAGATAGATAGATAGATAGATAGATAGATAGATAGATAGATAGATAGATAGATAGATAGATACAGATGATATATAGATGATAGATAGTTATAAAAAGAGACGATGATAGATAGATAGATAGATAGATAGATAGATAGATAGATAAAAAGAGACAGATAGATGATATATAGATGATAGAGTTATAAAAAGAATGATAGATGATAGATAGATAGATAGATAGATAGATAGATAGATAGTAATCAAACAAATAGATAATAAAAGAAACAGGCTACACTCCATAGCTCCAAAAATATAGTCCCAAAACCTCGAGAAACATTACCTAAAGATTGATTGACTAAAGATTGATTTCTGCATCTTTGGAACTATGGAGTGCTAAAATTTTAATAGAAAGAAATAAAAGTCATGTTTTAACGTTATCACTTTGACAAAGGGGTACCCTTTTTGATTTCAGTTTATTCATGGTACAACCAACCCAGTGTGTACAAGCCTGAACACTTTGGACTGCACTTTTTTTGTTGACAGATTATTTAATCATGTCCTGAGATGATAGATAGATAGATAGATAGATAGATAGATAGATAGATAGATAGATGAACAACTATGTGCATATCTACCGAGATGTTATTTTGAACAACTTAAAAATCAACTCTGGTATACAGCATTTGTGACTTCAAAACTAGTAGCCCCTGGTAATCTGACATTGGGTTTATAGGAGATTGACAGGTCCAGCAAGAACCAACTGCCTGGGAAAGATGCCATTTTACTGCATTCTTTGACTTGTTCAACAACAGGGCCTATTGAACGCCCAAAAACTGATTTTTTTTTCGCATAGAAAATACTTATCCACCACCATTATGCTATTTTGTAAGGCTGGACATACACATTAGATGCCTGTCAGCTATCTGTCCTATCCAGTGTGCATATGTTCAGAATGGAGAGAGGGAAGGGAGCGACTGACAGACACTTATCGTAGTGGCTCTTCTCCCCAGTGCAAAATGATCGGGAATGTTGAAATATAACATGCTTGACCCTTCTCAGCAGTACCCCATAAACTGGCAGGTATAAATCTAATGGCCAGTTTAAAAAAGACCTTTCACATTCTTCCCCAATTCCAGTTCTTTGACTATAATAGGTGTCATCCCCACCATTTCTGAGCAATGAGTGCAGTTAGTTTTGGTTACTGATATGATAATTAGGCTCTATACAGTCAGGTGGGTGGTCTCTGGGAGGAGCAGGTAAGGGGGTGTGATTCAGAGCTCTGACACTCCAATCAGGGTCAGATAGTGTCACAGCTCACAGTAATGTCCCTATATTTGCTCCCTCCTGGGACCACTCCTACTAAATCTGTATACTGAATGTTTAGATCTATACTAAATGTGCGGTATATACATATACACATTACGTTTATGACAATAGTAATTAGACAAATACCTCACCGTTTCCCCACTTGAATAAAATGATATGTTAGATGACTCCAGTCAGCAGGGCTATGTTTCAGGCTCAGATTTAGAAGACAGTTCTGTTTTTCATTCTCTACGGGAGAGAAAATAGATTTACAAAGTGATCAATATAACTAAAGGAATGTATAGCAATTGTTCATCACAGGAGATAAATGCTTCTCCTAATCCCCCTTCAGATTACACAGATCTTCCCATAGAACACAAATGGACTCAATTTTACAGTCCAAATATATTGCTCAAACTATCAAAGTTTAAGCGACTTAAATATATGTTTCCTTAGCAAACAGAGAGACAGATGTTCTGGATGTTTCTAGCTCATATGAATCTATGTCAATAAGGTTACTTGAGATGAGATGGTGAGAAGAATAGGTTAAGCGGTATCCAACATCCCAATTCATGTCCCCATATGGGCAAACAATACCAGTTAGCATTATAAGGATATTAGGAGAAATCTATTCAGTTACGGTCCATTCACACGGACGAAAATCATGAGGAATTTAGTGTGGAATTTCAGCGCTGAAAAAAAAGCCTCCCATTGACTTCAATGGGTTCCTTAAATGAACCCATTGAAGTCAAAGGGAGGATTAAGGAACCCATTGAAGTCAATGGGAGGATTTTTTTTCAGTGCTGAAATTCCACACCAAATTCCTCGCCATTTTCCTTCATGTGAATGGACTCTTAAAGTGCTGGTCCAGGACCTTTTTTGGGCCATAAATATATGATGGACAGGTGGGCAGCTTTCACACAGATTAACTTTTATAGGGCTATCCAATTCACTTACCATTCAATGCATGAAGCTGGAAGCAGTACCTCCATCCCCTGTATAATAGCCAAACACAGTTACTACAGCTTAGCTCCCATTGATGTCCATAGGAGCTGAGCTGCAGTATAGGCTCTCACCCACTATATAGTACAGGGCATGAAGCTAATCTGCTTCCGACTCTGTGCACTGTTTAATACAGGGACTGGGCTTACTCCCGAATTGCTGACTAGCTGTCGGCCCTACACCATTCAGATATTTATAACCTGGACTAATAATTGGCCATAAAAAATCTTGGACAACCCCTTTAACTTCCACTTATGTCACATTTATCAATCCCAATGAGCCTTTGCAGCTCATTCAATGGCAACACCCACTACCATCATCGCCAATTGTGGTCAGGCCTTCTTCAGTCATATCTTGGCCATGTGTTCATTGGCTGCACATACACAAATTGATAAGGGAACAGTTGTATACTGAGCCAAAAAGGCTCATGGGATATTGTATACGTGACATAGCTAAAAGTTAATAAATAATGTCCTCTTCCTGTATCAGTGGAATGGATTATTTTCGATAATATAATTATATTGACCACAATTTGTGTTGTCAATTGGAGTTTTCTTCTTGGGCAACCTCTTTAAGCTCTATCCACATATCATTGCTTGTGTTACTACATGACAGGCACCTTGACATGTCTTGGTTTGTGTTATTATATGACAGGTCTGTCGTTATCTCTTCTAGTCAATTTCATTAACCTAGTGACTTAAAATGGATCTGTAAGATTTCTGTCTAAGGTATTAGATATCTTTTTTTTTAACTGGGTAAAATATTGTTCTCTATTATGATATGCTATTCTGGCTTTCACATGACAATAGGAACGTAATGGAAAGAACTAGCGGTTCTCAGCATTGTAAACAGAGGCTTAAATAATGATACCACATTTGACTACATTCTCTATGGCAGTATTTTGTTGCATGGAAAACACTGAGTGCAACTTGAATAAGACTTTCACATCTGTGCCAGGTGTCCATCTGGCACAGATCCATTAGAAATCCTGGACGAAAAAGTCTGGCGATTTCAGAAGAAAAAACGGATACACAATGGGCACCTGATGGTGTCCTTCGAGATCCATTTGTGTCCATCACTAGATGGACCGTTTTTCTGTCCTGCTAGTCTTGTGGTGGACCAGAAAAACAGACTAACTGGGCTCAGAGATGAACATACAGTGTTGGCCAAAAGTATTGGCACCCCTGCAATTCTGTCAGATAATACTCAGTTTCTTCCAGAAAATGATTGCAAGCACAAACTGTTTGGTATTAATATCTTCATTTATTTTGCTTGCAATGAAAAAACAAAAAAAAAGAATGGAAAAAAAAGTCAAATAATTGATCATTTTACACAAAACTTCAAAAATGGGCCGGACAAAAGTATTGGCCCCCTCAGCCTAATACTTGGTAGCACAACCTTTAGACAAAATAACTGCAAACAACTGCTTCTGGTAACCATCAATGAGTTTCTTACAATGCTCTGCTGGAATTTTAGACCATTCTTCTTTGGCAAACTGCTCCAGGTCCCTGAGATGTGAAGGGGGCCTTCTCCAAACTGCCATCAAGAGATCTCTCCACAGGTGTTCTATGGGATTCAGGGCTGGACTCATTGCTGCCACTTTAGAAGTCTCCAGTGCTTTCTCTCAAACCATTTTCTAGTGCTTTTTGAAGTGTGTTTTGGGTCATTGTCCTACTGGAAGACCCATGACCTCTGAGGCAGACCCAGATTTCTCACACTGGGCCCTACATTATGCTGCAAAATTTGTTAGCAGTCTTCAGACTTCATAATGCCATGCACACGGTCAAGCAGTCCAGTGCCAGAGGTAGCAAAGAAACCCCAAAACATCAGGGAACCTCCGCCATGTTTGACTGTAGGGACCGTGTTCTTTTCTTTGAAGGCCTCTTTTTTTTCCTGTAAACTCTATGTTGATGCGTTTTCCCAAAACGCTCTACTTTTGTCTCATCTGACCAGAGAACATTCTTCCAAAACATTTTTGGCTTTCTCAGGTAAGTTTTGGCAAACTCCAGCATGGCTTTTTTATGTCTCTGGGTAAGAAGTGAGGTCCTCCTGGGTCTCCTACCATACAGTCCCTTTTCATTCAGATGCCGACGGATAGTACGGGTTGACACTGTTGTACCCTCGGACTGCAGGGCAGCTTGAACTTGTTTGGATGTTAGTCGAGGTTCTTTATTCCACCATCCGCACAATCTTGCGTTGAAATCTCTCGTCAATTTTTCTTTTCCGTCCACATCTAGGGAGGTTAGCCACAGTGCCATGGGCTTTAAACTTCTTGATGACACTGCGCACGGTAGACACAGAAACATTCAGGTCTTTGGAGATGGACTTGTAGCCTTGAGCTTGCTCATGCTTCCTCACAATTTTGCTTCTCAAGTCCTTAAACAGTTCTTTGGTCTTCTTTCTTTTCTCCATGCTCAATGAGGTACACACAAGGTTGGGTCAACTTTAATCCATTTTCACTGGCTGCAAGTGTGATTTCGTTATTTCCACCACCTGTTAGGGGCCTCAGGTAAGTAACAGGTGCTGTTTATTACACAACTTAGAGAAGCATCACATGATTTTTCAAATAGTGCCAATACTTTTGTCCACCCCCTTTTTTATGTTTGCTGTGGAATTATATCCAATTTGGCTTTTTGACAATTCTTTTTGTGGTTTTTCATTGAAGACAAATTAAACGAAGATAATAATACCAAAGAATTTGTGATTGCAATAATTTTCTGGAATTATTGGAGTATTATCTGACAGAATTGCAGGGGTGCCAATACTTTTGGCCAACACTGTAATTTGGTTGGGTTGTACTTTTGTGTTCTTACAGGACTTTAACTCCCCTTTAGAAACAACAACAATGGTCAAGTATTACAGCCCATCGACATTACAGCTCATCGCCATTCTAATGCCCGATGTTGCGCTGCCATACCAAACACAGTCTATAGACAAAAGTTGTGTTGTTTCCGTGAAAATGGACTCTTTCTATTTTTGGACAGTCCCTTTCTCGTGTGTAGTGAGAACATAATAGGTATGTAGTACAACTGTAGTCCTATTAAATCTGTTGAGTAAATGGAGGACAAGAATTATGATTGACAATACAGCCTCATTCACACATGTTCAGACAGCGGTGATAGCCCTGTGATAGTAAATCAGTTAGAGATCGGTGTAGTCCTACTGTTTGGTAACTAATATTTCTGGAAAATTAATTTTCTTGAAAATATATTGGTTGGCCTTTTGGAAACAAGCAAAATCATGTTGGTTTGTATTTTCCATGTGAAAACAAAAAAAGAAAAAGCAGATCACAAACTGTAAAGAAAGTTACACTAAGGCTAAGGCTCCACGTTGCGGAAATGCAGCTTTTTTTGTTGTGGTTTTTGAGCAAAAGTCAGGAGTAGATTGAGCAAAAGGTAAAAGTATAAGAACTTCCTAGGTATTTGCCATTTCTTTTGTAACCATTATTGACTTTGGCTCAAAAAAAACGCAACAAAATCTGCAACAAAAAATCAGCATTTCTGCAACTTGGAGCCTCAGCCTAAAACATAATTGTAAGGTTACGTTTTAGTGAACCTTTTCTTTACAGTTTTTGATTCAAGTGAATAAGTCCCACATACCCCTATAGATTATTATTATTAGATCACCCTTCATATATACAAGAAGTATACAGACACAGCACCGATTGAATATATAGCCATGTCAATGTATCATTAAGAAAAGTACATATCAAAATACGACAAGTGCTAAGAGTTTTTCTACATAAAGAATCCAGAGTGCTGTAAACTAAAAATCTTCCTGTGGGAAAACAAAACCTAAATACTATAATTAAATTCATTATTTTCACTTTTGTTAGACCCAGTAGAAAGTAACCAATACTCCGAGGATTTAATGCAGCCTATAAACATATAAAAAGTAAGGACAAACCAAAACTGTAACAAAATACTGTTCAGCATTTGTATATCATTGTGTGGCCATTGTTCATCTCTAAGTGCAAATTCTACTTTTATGTTATCATTTTTATACGTTGGATACCATGATTCAGTAATCCTTGGTGGAGAATGCGAGGCATTTGTCGCTTATTATTGCCTGATTTTTGATCACGGCACCTTGTTTTTTATACATGTATTAGAGATGATTTTTCATCTCTTTTCACAAAGATTGTCAATAAATGAACTAAATCACGTAAGGGAGTAGCAGGACCGCCGCACAGATCCCTGATGCCAAACCGATTAGCATCCAAATAAACACACAGCAGCACATCATCTGCACAATGCAATTTTTTTTTTACTATTTTAATAGTGCTTCTCAAAGGGCTTGTTTTCAACTTTCTTCAGTGGCAAGTTGGTTCTCAGGGGGAAGAGTCGCTTCCTAATGCTCACAGCTTCTACCCAGTCTAAAGGAACCGTTTGCTGTCATATGCATCAACCCTCTGCCCTAATCCCATCTGCTGTCTATTTCATCCCGAGAGACTGAGAGTTAAGACAACACAGCTGAGATCCACTTAGAAAAGTACATATAGGGTGTAGAGAAGATTCAATCCTCTTAATCTATTAAAAAATAAAAAAAACACAAAAATGTGCGTTTTAAAGCAAAGTATGTTATAATATCCTGCTATTTTTAATTGTTATATGTATACAATTATTTTATATTATATTTATCTATTATAATGAAGAGGAACTGAATATAGTCTGGATAGGATTAAACTTTTATAAGAGTGTTTCATTTATTTGGTGACTGTAAAATCCTGGAATTATTATGTTTTTTTTTAACGTAAATCATGTATTGCACCTATTGAAAGGATACAAGTATAGTGTCTATATAAGTGTATAGTTTACAGTGTTTCAGTATCATTTTATATGTGCTACATCATACGCCTAAATTAAAGCAACTGAGCCCCAATGCCTAATCCATAACTAATCTCAACTATCAAACATCATTTTAAGAATTGGTCTTCTCGTACGGTAGAAAGGGACATTGTGGGATGCCTTTGGCTCTATGGTCTGCCTTATAGTCACTCCCATAAATAAAATAACAGTCACATGTTATTTCATTTAATGAAACCATTATGATTCCTCTGTATTGGCTCTCTGTATTATCTGGGGGAGCTCATTATTAGGAAAGAGAAAAAAAAATGCTATGTGGCCCCATATTGTGGAAATGCAGCTTTTTTTGTTAAGGATTTTGTTGTGTTATTTTGAGAAAAACCTAGAGTAGCTTGCAACAGAAAGTATAGGATGACAGGCCGGAGAGCTTTCACAAGGCTCCCAGCTGCCTGCGATCCCCGGAAAAATGGTGCCGCCCAGTCGCTTCCGGTAAAATGGCACCTCGGTCAACTTTGACTGAGGCGCCAGAGGAGTTATTGCTCACAATTGGTGTCCACATTAGCGCCGGTTGTCTACTGTATGAAACATTTACATATTACATAAGCATGGTACCCATCTGCGCGTGGGTTTCTGTTCAGGGAGTCTGCTTGAGGACCCTTGAACGGAAACCTAATCCGCATAAAAAAGCGGTTACCTTAGGAAACCTGCGAGCACCATAGACTATAAAGGGGTCTGTGTCGTTTCCACTCGGTTTCCCGCAAAATACAGATAGAAAAATGCTGCTTGCAGGACTTTTCCCTCCACATTTTTCATACGGAGAGGGGAATTGAATGACCCGAACGCAGATGTGAACCGGGCCTTAGAGACAGAGAGGGCACACATAATAGGCACTAATCCTGTCCAATATTGAGACAGTGTAAAGTTAGACAAGCCAATCTAAAGATGCACCAGAGGGGCTCATGCTATAGGAAAAATCTGGGTCATCTTTATATCATTTTGATAACTTTACACCACCCCTTGGTTGCGTTACTGTTTAAGGCCACACCTCTTTCTTTAGGCAATGTGCCCAAAATACACAGTAATTGTAGTGTAAGGCAAGTATGTTTGAGACAAAATTCTGGTACATTTAGCTTACTAAATCGCTCCGACTGTTTCTGTATTATAGGTAAAAGATGCAAATGATGAAGATGTGTAGTATATGTGTGGAATTGTTGAACATACTGTAAAAACACAGCTATACATATTGAACAGAAAATTTTTGGTCACAAAATTTAAAATGATGTTTTTCCTTTTATGTTCCTCAAACCAGTAATGGTTTTGCATTATAAGTTAAAGGGGTTGGGCAGTTTCAGACCAATATTGAGAGACCAATATTGTTGTCGTTGTATAATAAGGGCCCCTTCACATGGCGTAAGCGCGCCGCTCATTTAGACACGTATACATGTGTCCGAGCGCGGTGCTTCAAAACAGAGCCCATTGATTTCAAAGGGAAGCGCACGTATATCGGCATATACGCGCGCTTCCCATTGAAATCAATGGGTTCTGTTTTGAAGCGCTGCGCTCGGACAGGTGTATACATGTCTAAATGATTCGGCGCGCTTACGCCGTGTGAAGGGGCCCTAATAATTTTACCATGTTCCGGTATACTTTCTGTATCTATTCCTCACAATTTTCTAGATCTCTGCTTGCTGTCATTCATTCTGCTTACTTGCAGTGGATAAAGTCCATGGTCATGTGACATATGGTCCCTGGTCATGTGATGAACACACAGGGGCACAGCTCTTTAACAAGAAGTCTAATTAATCTTTTGTGACTATAATGGGTTGTGCACCTGTGTGTTTATCACATGACCATGGACTGTATATCACATGACCAAGGACAGTATATCACATGACCATGGGCTGTATATCACATGACCATGGACTGTGTATCACATGACCGTGGACTGATTTTTATCCATTTGAAGTAAGCAGAATGAATGACAGCAAGGAGAGATCTAGAAAACCGTGAGGAATTGATACAGAAAGTATATTGGGAAATTTAGCAACTTTCTGTTATGCAAATAATAACATTGGTCTTTCAATTTTGGTCTAAAAGTGGAAAACCCCTTTAAGTTTGTCATTTGACACAACTCATTGGAGGTAATATACTTACCAATCTATGCCAGTTTTCTGCTGTAGATGGATGTAAATGTGACCATCTCTGTCGCATGGCCCCTTCTTAAACCGACAATGCACCACATTGTTTTTTCTATTACCTTTTATGATAGTTTGGGCTGAGGTGGCAATGCCTTGTCCCAGCACATTTACTATCCCACAGTAGATAGCTTTTGCAAGTTATATCTGCAATCTACACCATTTCCTGACTAGCATAGATTTCTATATTGTATGGGAGTGAATCTGAATTCTTACAAGGCCGAAGCCCCTTAATAATTCAGGTGTATCTTATGCCAGCCGGGGATTTAATTAAGACTTGTGTACAGATTGCCAGTCTTAATAAATCCCGCCATTGTACTAATAAAAGAAACCACTTGTAGTTCTGCACAGAAACTTATTCTACTATTTTAGCTCACAAAGTAATGACAATACATACTAAATTAAAAAGAGTTCCAAGACTGTCACTTCTGCAACTGACCACATTATTCCTTATTCCTTCTTGACTATAGTATTATTATAGAGAGTCATGAAGGATCACTTTTAATTTGTATGCATTAAATTATAGTACTGGGACCACTGCGTATTTGTAGCACCCAAATAAAAGGGACCCTGTACCTAGGATAATTATGTACCTTATATAGGTTGCATTTTACATGTTTCATCCACAAAGCCTATGTTGGACCTCAGGTAGTTATTAAATGTAGACTTCTAATAATACAGCTACACAGCTTTCTAATATACTTAAATAGACCTTTTCACCTTCTCCACCAGTTCAAGTTCTTAGCATTTGTTAATAGGCTTCGCTCCACTGATTTCAGTGCAGTTGGAATTTTCTCTGTGGACCCCACCATTCCTGAGCAACAATCGCAAGTAGTTTTGGTGCCTGATGTGTTATTTAAGCTCTTTAATGTCAGAAAGGCAGTGTCAGGCAGAGGGTGTGATTCAGAGCGTAAATCAGAGACAATCAGTGTCAGAGCTCAGAATCAGACCCCTTGTCTGCTCTTGTATAACACCGCCCTCCTTACAGTACAGAGCCTGCATGACACCGCCCTCCTCACAGTACAGAGCCTGCATGACACCGCCCTCTTCACAGTACAGAGCCTGCATGACACCGCCCTCCTCACAGTACAGAGCCTGCATGACACCACCCTCCTCACAGTACAGAGCCTGCATGACACCACCCTCCTCACAGTATAGAGTCTGCATGACACCACCCTCCTCACAGTACAGAGCCTGCATGACACCACCCTCCTCACAGTATAGAGTCTGCATGACACCACCCTCCTCACAGTACAGAGCCTGCATGACACCACCCTCCTCACAGTATAGAGTCTGCATGACACCACCCTCCTCACAGTACAGAGCCTGCATGACACCACCCTCCTCACAGTATAGAGTCTGCATGACACCACCCTCCTCACAGTACAGAGCCTGCATGACACCGCCCTCCTCACAGTACAGAGCCTGCATGACACCACCCTCCTCACAGTACAGAGCCTGCATGACACCACCCTCCTCACAGTATAGAGTCTGCATGACACCACCCTCCTCACAGTACAGAGCCTGCATGACACCACCCTCCTCACAGTATAGAGTCTGCATGACACCACCCTCCTCACAGTACAGAGCCTGCATGACACCACCCTCCTCACAGTATAGAGTCTGCATGACACCACCCTCCTCACAGTACAGAGCCTGCATGACACCACCCTCCTCACAGTATAGAGTCTGCATGACACCACCCTCCTCACAGTACAGAGCCTGCATGACACCGCCCTCCTCACAGTACAGAGCCTGCATGACACCGCCCTCCTCACAGTACAGAGCCTGCATGACACCGCCCTCCTCACAGTACAGAGCCTGCATGACACCGCCCTCCTCACAGTACAGAGCCTGCATGACACCGCCCTCCTCACAGTACAGAGCCTGCATGACACCGCCCTCCTCACAGTACAAAGCCTAAAAAGCATGCAAAATGCTAAAACTAACAACACCAACTGCTCTGGAATGGTGGGGCCAAACCATAGTACCAAGTACAAGAACTACTGGTGCATCACCTATCATATGATGTTTTTTTTTTTGTTTTTTTTGGTAAATCAGTCTCACTTCAAATGTAGAAAACCACAACTTTTTATTTTGCCAAAACAAATGGCAGATGACCTTCATAGGTATTTCACTTATTCTGGCTGGCCTTCTTCTCAGTGCAGTATTACTAGTTACCTGGTATTATTGTATTAACACATGACTTCACGGGGTGGTTAGGTCATTTACTAGGTGTACCTGCTGGACTATAGAAAACTGTAAGCAACTGTAAGGAACATGGCTGCTTGGAATGACATGGTATATAGCATGATCCCTCTCAGTCCATAAAGGAATATATATTGGAGTATGTGATTTCCGTCTCTAGGGATTTTGAGATATATTTGTCACAGGATCCCTCTCAAAACCAGGAAGAACTTTCTGTTTACACCTCATTCTGGCACACTAGGGGAGCACTAAGAGATGCAATTATAGTATAGAATAATGTATACTCTAAGTAAATGCCAACAGTTGGGCGTTCCTATCTTAAAGGATACCTCCAATTATAAAACAGCTTTTCACATAGACCACTATTGCAGTGAACACCAACCGATGGACCCCATTGAATATAATGGTTTTCGTTGGGTGTCAGTTGTGTTAAACTCGGGCTTGCAGTTAAAGTCGGGCTTGCAGCACTTTTTCATCTGGTGATTTTCAGCAGTCACTGTAACAGAGTTGAATGATGTATACTCGTAGTTTTATGGGACAACATTTTGTATAATTTGCATTTTGTCCAGTGGGAGGTCTTATGAGTGATCGACAGCCTTTCTTGTGTAAGTGTACATACAGTATCAAGATACCAGTAAATAAGTAAGTAGGGCCTCCCACAGGACTCCTGAGCCCAAACTGATGCAGATTTTGATGCTGAATTTGAAGCCGGTTTTTGACAATGAATTTGAGGCTGAATTTGGAGAAGAGTGCCACTTTATATTGCCTTTATTGGGTAACACCAAATTTAGCCTGAAGAATAAGCAAGGTGCTTATTGTTTGTGCTAGCTGAAAAAAAAAATCTGTTACTGCCTCCCATTGAAATAAATAGGATGAGGATAGACCAACCAAACCCAAATGGACTGGTAAAATGATCAGCGTTAATCCAAAGAGGGTAAACTAGGATATCTCTTTATTGATAGGACAGGCACACAACGTGTTTTGGGGTTAAACCCTTTCTCAAGTGTATAAGTTAACTAATGTGCTATCAAGTAGTCTGGTTGGTCCATCTTCATTCTATTTACTGATGTCCAGGAGACGGAGATCTGGCTATTATCCTACTACTGGCTTATTACTACATTGGCGGTTGTGACCTTATCACAACCATAGAAGGTGAGTGAGCCATTTATCGCTTTGTCTCTCTCACCTGCCCATACGTTATCACACGAGGTCCAGCTTGGTGCTGTTCCCTTACGCTAGGTTCACACCTGCGTTTGGGTCTCCGTTCTGTGGTTTCCGTCTTCTGCATGCAAGAAGACGGAAAACCACAGACTGGGTCCGGCCGTGAGTGGCGGTGAGTGTTTTATGCTCTCCGCGGTGAAACGTTTTGTTTTTTTTATACCGGACACAGAGTTGGACATGCACTCTGTGTCCGGATTTTAAAAAAACAGTTTCGCAGCGGAGAGCATAAAACGCTCACCGCCACTCACGGCCGGACAACTTTCAAACCCATTCAAATGAATGGGCTTGAAACATTCCTGCAGGTTTCCATCTCTTGCCTCTGTTTTGTGCAGGAAACGGAAACCTGCAGAACGGAGACCGGGCGCAGATGTGAACGAGCTCTTATTCAGTGAAATAAACAGGAGAAAGATGACAGACAGAATTTGAGGCAAATTTTGAGGCAAATTCCACTTCAAATTTAGTGTCAAATTCTAACATATGAACACTTCTTAAGGGTGAGTGATAAGGTATCTTTATTGAATACCAAGTACAGTGTCATACATTATATAGGGGCAGTGCTTAGTATTGCAGCCCAGTCCCATTTACTTTAATATGACTGGCTGCTTCCGTGCCATGCGACCAATGAATGTGGTGGACGTCATCAGCACAGGGAAGATGCCACAGCACTTACAAGTACCAGGACCTCTACAAACAGCTGATCTGTGGGGGTCCAGGATGTTGGACTATCTCTGATCGGATATTGATGACCTAGCCTAGGTCATCGATATGTAAATCCCATATGTAAATATGAAACCCCCCGGCTCTATAACCTGTTTTATAGAGAACCTATGTCCTATGTGACAGGTTCATTTTTAAAAGTTTAATTTAACTCTTAAAATATCTGGATCCTTCTTTTAAGTTGGTGAAACCATTTACGTACAGTACATAAGAAATGTTTCAGGTAAATGACTCCCCATTTTATGTAATAAAAAGTGTTATTCTTTTGACATAAATGACTGTGACATATATTCTTGAACGGACCATTGTATTGTTGTAGCCCACAAAAAGTGCTTTTATATCGATCATTTTAAATTCTGATCCCTTAGTCTTGACTATATTGTTTATCCTAAATATGTCTGTAAAATCTCATTATATATATATATATATATATATATATATATATATATATATATATATATAAATCTATCTCTAAAATGGTCCCTTATGGAGAAACAACCTAAACCTCCTGTACATTTGCATAGCTGCTGATTCTACCCGGCTGGCATAATTGGTATCACATAGTCATAAGACTAAATATTCTCTAAAAAGAAAATGGTACAAACATTGCCTAAACAATCACAGCAGACGATAATGGGACGGTCATCCGCTCACCATGCAGAATATTAAAATGATTTGGATTATTGTGAACCATTTACAACCAATCACAATGAACTAGAAAAGACCCCTTGCCTTGAATCAGTTAGTGGCAGCTGGTGCTAATGAGCGCCTCGTCATGTTAGGGATTTTTGTAATTAATTGTGGCCTACATCACAGAAGAGAACAGAAGATTGATGGTGTTGGATCTTGCAGGTGGGGTTAAATATTAGGTTTTGCTTAAACTATTTATTATTGTTTAACTCATGCAATAATGATATTTTAAAGTAAAATTCAATGTACAATCGTTGAATTTTCTTCAATTACATTTTATTTCTTTATCTAAATGTAAATTGGTTCAATGGATCATTTTCCAATTATATGGGGATCCTGCGGATGAATGTAGCTCGTATAATTTATCCAATTATAAACAACTATAATTACTTCAGATGATTTGAAGACAAGCTGAAATTATCAACTGCAGCCACAATATCGGTCAAGGGTCACAGATCTTTATGTTCAAAGAAACACATGCGTTTTATTATACTGTGTGTACAGTATCAACAGACTGACGCCTCTGCCTTTATAGTAGGACTCTGATTGTAAAAGTGATTTTGTCTCACTTCTTGGATGCCGCATATAAAGACATGGAACTGGCAATGTGATTGATGAAAAAATAACTTGTAGTCTTGTACAATTTATCTATGTGCCATTGACAAATTGGGTCTTCCTACCTCTCATCCAACTCTTTTTTTGTGACTATCTATATTCTGTTTTTTTGAATCAATCTCTCCACTACAATATCCTTAACTAAAATTACTAATGATCCATTAACTACAAAAAACGTATCATGATATTAAATCATTAGTTCTTCTAGACCTGCCTTCATCACATTCACTCCTTGTTACAAATTCTCTCATCGCTTGATGTCTCATCTCTTGTCTTCTCCTGGATCTCCTGATAGCTCACACCCATTCCTTAGGCTGAGGGTAAGTTCACACAGAGTTTTTTGGTCAGGATTTTGAGGCTGTATTCGCCTCAAGATTCTGACCAAAAAGATGGTTCCCATTGAAATCAATGGGAGCCACTCAGGCACAAGCCAGCTCCCGGAAAAAGAAGCGAGGTGCTCATTCTTTAGGCCATTTTGCCTCAGGATTCGGCCTGAAGACACACCCTCCTCCGGACTAGGCCCATTCATTGGGCCTAATCTGGAACAGAGTGCGCGGCAGGATGCCGGTGTAGTGCACCGGCTTTCAGTTGCGGCTACCCAGCCTTTGGATCGAAACCTGAGGTGGCCACACCCTGTGTGAACTTACCCTGAAGCCCCATGTTGTAAAGATGCAGTGTCTTACTATGTTTGTCAATTATGCAGAAAGTCAGCAGAGTAGAACTATGCAGACTTTCAGTGAAAACACTTCAATGCATTTCCGCTGCATTTTTTCCAAAGTGCTTTTTAGCTGTGCTTCACTACACGGGGCCTTTAAGGGATTGTCCAGTTTCAGAAAATAAATTTTATTGTATCAGTTGTAAAATTTTTGTATCAGTTCCTCATGGTTTTCTGGAACTCTGCTTTCTGTCATTCTTTCAGTGGATAAATATCAGTCCATGGTCATGTGATGTATAGTCCATGGCCATGTGATATACAATCCATGGTCATGTGATGTACAGTCCATGGTCATGTGATAGACACACAGGTGCACAGCTCGTGACAAGGTCACTAATTACACAGTCCCAGGCAGCTGTGTGTCCACCACACGTCCATGAACTGTTCATCACGTGACCATGGACTGATTTATAAACTTCAAGTAAATTATGAATCGTAGCAAACAGAGATCTAGAAAACCATGAGGAATTGATACAGAAAGCATATTGGAAAATTGTACAACTTTTCATTGCACAAACAATAACATTTTTTTTGCTGAAACTGGACAACCCCTTTAAGTTTCTCACACACCACCACCTCCTCATCTCTTTACCTGTTGGAGTCTTTCAACACTCTTTTCTGGAGCCTTTGCTTTTCTATCAATGTATGTTTGGCTTGGGATGGTAAAGGAAATCCCATGACTTTCAGGACACTTATGACTAAATGTAACTTTCTGTCATCTTCTCTATCATCTTCTTTATTCTCTTCCACATTCATCATCTTTAACCCAACTTACTCAGCCCAGAACTATCAATGACAGTTATTGGCTCTATACTGACCCAGCATCACAAGTGCTCCCTATGAATAACTTTAATTCCTCCCGATCTTTTGAGAAGCAAATTCAAACCAAGACCACCTTATGATATCTCCATCCCAAAAACATTTCTTCAATCTGCACTTTTTTCAACATAGTTACTCTCATCATTTCCTGCCGAGACTTCTGCAACATCCATCTTTGTGGCATCCCATCTTACACTATTGCATCTCTCCAGTCTACCATTAACTCTGCTGCCCAGTAAATCTATTATACTTTGTCTCTTGTTCCTCCGTAGTATCTTCCTTGTGTAAATCATTGCTCTTGTCACCCATTGCTTAGTATTGTAATAATAGCAATGAAATAGAGAGCAGATCACACCCTGTTCACACTCTATATCACTTCCCTAATCTCCTGATATCTCCTGACATATAAGCTCTAGTACCAAGCAGATCTTCTATGGTTTCCTATCATATGGTCCTCACATCATCATCATCATCATCATCATGATTTTTCCTGCACATCCTCCATACTCTGGAACTTAATACTCAACACATCAGACTCACCCAAAGTTTTTAAAAGTAATCTGAAAACCCACCACTTAATAAAAGCCTGAAACCTACCATGACTGTGCTGGTAATAATAATGGTCATGAAGATGTTATCACCACATTTCCATCCCATCCATTCCATGTATTTGCACATCACTGCCACTATTCAAGCCAGATAGGATGTAACTATTGATGTATTGGATGATAAGAAGTTCACAAGTTCTCCATGACAACACTGCGTCTGACAGAAACCAGGGGAGGATATGCTGTCATCAGAGTCTTACAATAGAACAGCTTCAGGCTATCAGCCAGTAACTTCAAGTAATCTCAGTTCTCACAGTTGGATGTTAACAGAAAGGGCTTCCTTTTATATATGTTCTAATATCTCTCCTTTAAGTAACAGTAATATCCATTCCATTTATGTATTGGCTCACTTGTTTTATTACCCCACCTCTGGTTTGTAATACTATCTTTCAGCACCTCCAACTTACAGTATACAACAACTTATAACTAAACAATAACTTATAGTTAAATCATTTTGACAGTTTTACTGTTTCGAGTTACTTTATGAGCTTTATGTTAAAGGTATTGTCCACTTTCAGACCAGTATTGACAAACCAATGTTATTGTTTGTATAATGAAACATTGTACAACATTCCAATATATTTTCTCATGGTTTTGTAGATTCATTCTTCTTCCGGTGGATTAAACTCAGTCCATGGTCATGTGATGGACACACAGGGGCACAGCCCATTACAAGACTGACTGATTACCGAGCTGTCCACCTATATGTTCATCACATGATCATGGATTGTATGTCACATTACCATGGACTGTATATCACATGACCATGGATTGTACAGATAGTATGTTGGAAAGTTCTATTATTTTCCATTAAAAACAATTAGATTTGTCTGAAGCTGAATACAACACCCCCTTTAAGAGCTGAATTCAAAATATAAGTATTATATTAGACAGCTTCCATAAACCATAGTTTGGGCTAGTTCACACAGTTTTTTGGCAGCGGATTTTGACGTGGAATCCGCCTCAAAATCTGCTAGCTAGTAGCGGGAAAAAGAAGCGAGATGCCCTATATTGCCATGGATTCCATGGCTGACTGGGCCAATTCAATCGGGCCTAATCCGAAACAGAATGTCTCGACGGAATGCCGGCAGCTAGCCCTGTAGTATGTTCAGACGCAGAATCCATTTTCCACCGTGTGGACATACCCTTTATAAACCCCCACAAGATCACCTATTGGAGAACCACTGACACATACTCCTGTAGTCAAGGCCAATTTCATAGAATGTTCAATGAGGAGTCTAACATTTTAAGCACTGGTGTTTGCTTTTCTACCAAAACAGGATGGGGTTGGGAAATGTCCACCAGAGTTGTGTTGTAATAATACCAACTTGGCCAATATTACTCAAGATGACTGTAAAGTAAGACTTTGTTGACATTGTCCTTCTTAGATTTGATGCAACTGGCTACAAATAAACCTCAATTGATTCCGACAGATCATTCTCACTTAGAATAAAATGTATCCAATTGGGTTCCATTCAAAGTGATATGATTAAAAATATGTTATCCACAAGCAATCATTGTATGGTAATATTGTGAATATTTATTAAACCCTGCAGATGTGGAGAGTCCTGTTGATATCTCCGCATTAGCCCCATCCAAGCCATGCCTTACATAGGTACATAGAAGCCTAAAACATAAGATAACCTATATACAAAGATATAAAGTAGTCATACACATTAGATAGGTGTTCTGATGACTCTGTAGACTTCCCAAACCATACATTCCAATACAATTATTTGAGTAGAATGGGTTTGTGTGTTTGATCTTCTTTCTCCTGACACCGCTATTGGAGTATCACCTGTGAGCACTATAGGGAGCAAAGCATGCATGTTTATAGGGTGGCTGACAGAAGTAATAGGATCCTTAACAAGCCTTCTCTAATGTATATGAACCCCTTTATAAAAAACCTTTAGAGAAGCCCAGCATTGGTCTTCAGCCTCAGTTCACCATGTGCACATTGGGACTTTTCCAACTCTTTTCAGAACCTAGAACCATCAAATTCTGTGTATACATGTATCAGATGTATTCCATATTTTTAATACCAATGACAAATCTAATTGATTTAGGGAACTGTATTCATTTTAAGGTACATTTCAGAATTGATTTAATCATTAGGTTAAACATCCAAAAACTGAAGCAAAAGTCTAAAAGACAAGTAAACAATGCTTCAGGAAAGGGAAAGACTAATTCTGCTAGTTTAAAGATCAGTCACGCTCACTCAGGTTCCCATTGTCCGCCACCTAGACTTGTGTGTTAAAATGTCTTAAATACAGCAGTAATTTCAATGACATGTGCAAGATCATTTGCTGGGTTTAACTTTCACCTGATTTACTTGACAAAGCATCTTTCACAAAGCCCGAGGCTTCTCGATAATTACCATAACCGCATTCACAGGCCATTCACTGCTGATAATGCCAACACCTTGCATAGGAGAAAGTGGCTTGCAGTACCCACTCTTGAGCAGATTCAAGTGAGCTTAAGCACAAACTGCCATACTTTTTCCCTTTTTCGCTTCCTAAACCATGGGACGGTGAAATAGTTAATACAAATGGATTTATAATTTGCTTTGGGGGGCCAGTTTCTTCTCCTTATTTATTAGCCCAGCTGATGGGGCAGATTTGATGAGGCACTTCTGGAATAATTGAGTCATCACACAAAGAAGGCTGCTAGCATTCAGAGTGGTTTTATCAGCAGCAAGCAGGCCTGATTACTGACAATTACACTCTGATCCGGTGATGGAGGAGAAAGAGCCAACGAGTGGGAAATGTCCATGTTTCTATCCAGGAATAATTTCTACATTCATTTTACATGCTAAGTGTTTCCTATCTCTGCATAATAAACTGTAAACAGGAATAGATGGTACAATGTCCCTTAATATTTCCTGGTAATGAAGACACAAATGTACAGTGAGTGCTGATAAATATAGATGAAACATAAGCTATTCTCCTAGTCGGTATTGTTACCTTTAAAATAAATGTATTTTCGGAGTAAAACATAATCAAAGCTAATGCGCAAAAAATGACAGGAGATTGAAGCCGTCCTTGTAACTACACGGAAAGTTTGTAAAAGTCCTGTTTATCACGGCGACGTTATAGACGTGCGCGCTGAAGGTGATATCCCGAAAAGCAAATCATTTTTTTCCCCCTGCAATAAACAACTGGACAAGTACCGCTTTGATTAAACAAATAAATGAAAGCAACAATGGTGACCACTGTTGACATCTCTGTAAGACGAATACAGCTCAACGTGGAAATGAAAAGCAAGACAGCTGGCATTGAACGATTTCATTAGGATGAATTATTCTCCCCTTTCAGTCTTTCAAAGGAGAGGCTTTCTTTCTACAGTTAGTGCAACATTAAAATTGCACTAATTGTTATGAGTTCTATCACACAGCACGCACTGTTATGTGCGGGAGAAAGCACTGCGGCTTTATCGTCAATTTTTCCTTTTAATACTTTATTCCTATATTGAAATGCCCACAATGATTTTTGTTAGTGGTTGGCACAGTATAATGGAAAAATCTAATATCTCTTAATTTTGTTTTGAAACCTTTAATGTCCCCCCTTTCTTTTTTCTCAATGTTTTTGTTGAGTTTGTTTTATGCTGCTTTAAATGGCCCACAAGGCACTCTGTTCCCCTAATATGTCACTATTGTTTCTCTTTGACATTGAATAGACCATAGAAAACAATAGTAACATCTATTAGTATTTATAGCTAAGATAGAAATGACTGGTTGCACGCGTTTCTGAATGGAATTCCATTATCTGCTTATTTTAGACTAGTAGTATGGTCATTTTTTCTTTCTTTTTGTAGTGCCCTGGAAATGTAATATTTCTTCAATGTTTGCTTTGGCTTAGTCCTTGTATTATTCTCTTATACATTCATCTTTTTACCATCAGATTTCTATTTTATAGTCTTTGCATATTAATGCTTCTACGCCATTATTTCATTTTTTTTTTTTTGAACAGTTGAATGAGGTTTAGAAGTGGGATTGAAAGTTTTGTAAGACTTGATGATAGTTACCTAGGCATCCTAAGTTTGGGCCCCATGGACCAAAAATTTAGTTAGGGCCTCTGCCTCACCCCTTGGGCTCAGAGTCTACCTGGTCCCTTATTACAACCATACATCGAACAGATGTCCTGTATATGTTCCTCTCCACCTGTCTATGGTTACATGACAAAAATAGGTAAGTCAGATACATGGCTAACTCTTTATGTCTTCTTGGAGGGTTACAGAAAAGACTTATGGTATTGGTGGATTTTTCTGGGAAGTTGGAGTCTCACATGGGACCATTGTATACACTATCCATGGATTTCCATTCTGTGTGTAAAATGAATACCTGTGATGTTGCAAGCCTGGATTAGACTGCAGCCTATATGGTTACTTTTACCTGGTGGACAACCTGAATGCCGCTTGACAAGCAGTTTGACGTCATGTTCATTGGTCACATGGCCTCATCACAGCTGAGTAGTATTCAAGAGATTACTAAGCATTACCACAGCACAAATGTACAGCATTGTGCTTGGTAAGTACTGAATACGCTGCAGTGCTTGCCTGAATGCAGCAGCCTCTTCAAATAGCAGAACGTCTGGGGGCCCAAGTGTCAGACTCATATCCTATGGACCTATCCTAAGCTTAAGTCAACCATTAATCCTGGAAAATCCCTTTGAAGCATCACTTTAGCACTGTACAGAAGCATTATTTGACCACGATTTATTAGTCTTTGACTACTATATGGCAGTAATGATATTATGGTGTTTTGAGAACTGTATTGGTTTAGCTGAACACTGTGTAGTAGTATTTTTGAATTTTGTATTGCTTAGTTATTTACAAAGATTGTCCAGCTCATGTTTAATGATGACGTATGCTCAGGATAGGTCATCTCATCGATAAGACAGAGGTGGGTGTCTGACACCTGGGGCTCCCATCAAAGAGCCATTTAAAGGGGCTGCAATGCTTTTATAAAATGCCTCTTAATTGTTTATATTGCATGCCAACTATTTCATAGCAGCCATGCAATCTTATTAGAGCCTTGTCCTATAGAAGTTACTGTATGAAACTGCAATGACATTTTATGACCTCTATGAAACAGACTGTGCGGCGTAAACAGTGAAGAGATCACAGCACTTGTACAAGCACCGGCAGCCCCTTCAAACAACTTATCGATGTGGATCCCGGGCATCAAATCTCCACCAATCTCTTATTGTAGACCTATCTCGAGAAAAAGAGTTGGGCAACATCATTAACCACTGTTCGACATATATTTTAGTGCACTATGATGCACGTCTTTGAATAGTATTGCCTTTTGCTTTTATTCTTGCTTTTAGTTCGTTGCATTAGAATTCTCTATAGGTCATAGTTTTACAAGTAAACCCACTTTTGTTAATTCTGTAATATATGTTTTGTGTGCAATTCAGTTTTTCAAATATTTCTGTATTAAATCTGTTTGTAAATTATTAAATGGCTCTGCAATTACTCAGTCATGAGGGCCTGTAAGAGTGACAACATCCCTGTTTCCTTAAGGTAGCCCTATGCATTAGTCTGAAGTCTGTCATCACCTGTAAAGTCGTCAGCAGTGTCTTTGTCCCATAGTTGCTATCTTGTTGTGAACAATCTTGTCATAAAGACAAAATTCCCAGAATCATTTGTTCTTTGCTTACAAGGAACCTGTGGGAGATACTAGTGCTTGTCAGCGGATCTAATGATCTTCTCTACTGGTGGTCTGTCTGGGCCTTCCGGAGCCTGTTTTCCATGTGTGTGCTCATAACAACAACTAGGTCAGAATGACAATTCATTGAAACAACCATCCTGCTTCTCTCTGTCTTATGATGCACTCCTTGTCAACAGGCCAAAAGGTCTTTGAGAGCATCATAGGTGCATGTTTGATCTCTCATCAAGAGGTAAACTCTACAAAAGTAATCTCTGAGAGCCTTTTTACAAGGTAGTGGGGGAATCCCTTTTAGATCCATCATTTTATGAGACCAAACTTGAAACCATTACATATGTCTGAGGCATAACTGCCTGCCGATTAGCAGTAATCCAAGATTTCTATCTGGTTGTGTTATTAGTTTTTGACATTGAGTGTATATGTCCAGTAAGAACAACTGTAATGGCTAATATGATCTAAAATTGGTGCGCTGTGCCAGCCAATGTCATCCACCAGACAATTGAACATGCGATGTACAACCATCAGCCTCCTTCTGTCTAAGGCCCTCTAATGTTCATGGACACCTTTACAGACAGGAAGAGTCTCTAAGCCTAAAGGGGTACTCTGATTCACTTTGTGGTTCTTTCTTCAGTTCAATAACAAAAATTGCTTGTAGCAAACTTGACTAAAATACTGTGTTGACTTGACAGAGCATTTTTACCTGCAAAGAAAAAGTCTTTCAAAAAGAGCAACTATGTTGGCTGTCACTTTTCATTGGCTTCTCAGCAACATTGCAACTTGTAATTGCAAGTACATGCAGACAAAAACACAGCCCCTCCAGTTACAGGTTTACAGTCAAAACTGTTAATCTCCTTTTACAACAACTGGTAATGACATGATCAGTAACCACTGGGGTAAGTCACTGAACAATGTGAGTTATGTCGGCTTAAAGGGGCTCTATCAGCAAAATCAGTAGCATGCTGCTTCTACTACGGCTACTGCGCATGCGCCCAGGCCATTTTTTTTTTAGCAATGTCAGTTCGCGAGCGCCGGAGGAAGACGGGACCCGAGGACATCGCAGGAAGAGGAGGCGTGGATGAAGAAGACGGCGGACCCTGAATGCCCGCCCACCGTGCCTGATGGGTAAGTTGATCACATTCTTTTTTAGGGTATTATTTTAAAATGGAGGGGGGGGGGTAGTTTAATATAACTTTAGCAGTGCCTGAATAGCCTTTTTAAAGGCTATTCACGCATATGTGGGGCTCTATCAGCATGATTTTGCTGATGGAGCCCCTTTAAGACCAGAAATGTCCACAAATTGCAATGGCCAAATACTACCTTTTGTGATTAAAATTTAAGTAAGCTTTAATTCACACACAACAAAATACTGCAGATTTTGAGGAATGTACATGCAATAGAATATGTTGGAAAATAAAAAAGTTGTATCAATGCACTCACTGCACTGTATAAGAAGCCATACTCATGTAGATGAATGTCCCAGAGCTTGGTTTATTAGTTTTGCAGGGTGCAGTAGGGTGGGGGAGAGAAGTCTTTGTGCTTTTTTATATCATCTCCACTGTACTCCTGATTCTTGTACATAGAGTAGTTGGGTTGGTCATGTGATTGATAGTGATGTCATCAGCAGAGGAGGCTGAGTGCAGAGACTTCCAGCACCCAGCTTCAGATCTTATAGGGTTGCTGTGGGACCCTCATCTATATGGTTATGGTTGCTTATCCAGTGCGGTGAATGCAGTACTTCAATTTTTTATTTGTCCAAACAACCCACCTTCCAGAATACAGAATGTTCCATGTGTTTATAATATTTATGGAACATATTCTCAAACAATCTCAGTTACGCTGGGTTCACACCAACATTTGGGTCTTTGTTATCAGGTTTCCGTCTTCTGCATGCAGAAGACGGAAACCTGTCATGCCGAGTCCGGCAATGAGCACCGGTGAGCGTTTTATGCTCTTCGCGGTGAAACCGTTTTATTTAATCTGGTCACAGAGTCCTGCATGTCCGACTCTGTGTCCACTTAAAAAAAAAAAAAAAAAAAAAAACGGTTTTGCTGCGGAGAGCATAAAACGCTCACCGGCCCTCATGGCCGGACACTTTTCAAACCCATTCAAATGAATGGGTTTGAAAGATGCCTGCAATTTCTGTCTCCTGCCCTGTTTTGTGCAGGAAACGGAAACCTGCATAACGAGGTCCCGGGCACAGATGTGAACGAGCCCTTACAGCAGAACTGCAGGTGCTGTATTAGAAGAACCTCTTACTTTAGAACATGCAACATTTCAGCTTGTTTAAACTTTTTTTTAAAACGTTGAAAGTTGAAATATTGCATCTCTGCGATTTTGTAGCAGAGGTCCGACAGATCAAGATTAGTGCTGAGCATTGGATGAGCATATTCCAGGGTACTTCTTTGGTACCACATTATCTTTGTTTTTTTCTGCACAGTAAGGAACTGTGTACAGTTAACATGTCAGGACATAAAAGACATTTATAAGAATGGGGTACAAAATGGGTCAAAAAATATTTATCAAGACTTAACGTGACACTTCTGTGTTTCTTCTTTCATTATCTGTGTGTGTATACCTATATTTATATTCTCGGTAATATCTTATTTAGTTATGCTTTTCTGTCTCAGAATTCATGGACTTCTGCCCTTCAGTAACTCATGTTATCTCATGGTGATCCCCTGGGAATTGGATATCTCTCTGTTCTCTCCATCTTAGGCACTAGAACTTCATGATTTGTACCACACAGGTTCTCCTTAAGGATTGACAGAAACTCCTATTAGTGCTACCACTGATTAGACAACACCTGTCTAACAGAGTAAAGAATATTGTAGTTCAGTCTCCTGAATTTATACACTGGTATCTTAGCTTATTTATAAGAATATAGAAGAATAATGACACTAATGTTCTTCCAGCAGGCACAGATGTTACTGGCTCTAGCTGCCCATGCGGTGCTGTTTTGATAAAGCCAAGTAGATATCTAAAAATCAAGCTAGCGTCTGATCAGAAGCATTCAAGAAGTCAGAATTCAGGGTTTTGAGTGAAATAGACATAAAAGGCATACAGTGTATAAGTCATTCAGGTGAATGATGAAAAATGTACTTTTACTGGGCTGTTTTGCTAGCAGTGGGCCTGAGGGGATGGATCATGACACAAGGATTTTAAGAGCAACAGAGAGAATCTCTGTGTCACTCTCTGCTCCTTAAAGCCATGCACTTGGTGTTTTAACCATAGTCTTCCTTTCAGTGTACACAGTGTACATTCAGGTAAATAGTATAAAATAACAGTATTTTTTCTAAAATGGGCCAAAATGTAAATCTGCTCAATCCACTCCTGGCTTTGGCTCAAAAACTGCAACAAAATTTGCAACAGAAATAACTGCTTTTCCGCAATGTGGGGCCTTAGCTTAAAAGGTATGTGTCAAGCAAGTGACCTATTTTTTAATTTGTTTGTATGTTAAACATGGTCTCTTGCTATGTTTTAGAAAAAGTACTACATCCTGCAATTTTCAGTTTAGCTACTAAGCCTAACAATAATCTGACATTTGTCAGTTCTGTAGGGGTTTTCATTGTAGCACCTCCATCACAGACATCATTACTATAAAACAGAACACCTCTATAGTGAAGATAACTCCGATAGTTACCCATCATTGCCTCCAATATTGACAATAGATGATGTCACAAGTTATCTACTCCCCCTCCCAGCAGAGGGCATGCCTTTAAAACTCTCCCATAGACCTCGATAAGTCGACTTCAGATTATTGCTGTCTATGGCCATGACTATGCTGTAAAACATATCGCTAAAAGCAGAGAAGCTCTGACACATAAACTCATGTCAGAATCAGCGCTTCGAAACAGAATCCCATTGAGCTCAATGGGTTCCGTTTAACGCGCAGTAAACATTGAAATCAATGGTAGGCTTTTTAACCCATCGATTTAAATGTGTTACGCGCGTTAAACAGAACCCATTGAAGTCAATGGGATTCTGTTTTGAAGCGCTGATCCTGACACGCGTAACAGCATGTGCACGGGTCCTTATATATACTTACACTTGGTATTGCTATTGATATTGGTGTTTGAATATTTTATGGAAAGAACTGCCACTTGATCTCTTTGGTTGTTTTCCATGTTCACAACATCCATCCATTTATAGGAATTAGAGATGAGCAAGTAGTATTCGGCCGCTTACACGCATTCCTATGGGAGCGAGGTATTCAATCAAATACTACTCACTCATCTTTAATAGGCATCCATAGGTGAGATGCCTATAAACATGAAGCTTCTCCCTAACTCCATACAACGGCAATAGAGAGCAACAATGCATGGGACCTGTACAACATTTTCCGATATTCATTACCGCTCCCACATGGCAAATACATTAATCTAGTGTTATTTTTTTATTAAGATAAGTCAGGCTTAATTATTATTAATGTGCACTACATTTGCAGCAGGAGAGGTTGTGTTGCAGGTCAGGTGCTTTGTAATATGTTTCAGGGCTCTGTTTAATTTGCATGTTCATCATGATCCTGATTTTTATAGTGTACCGGTGTTCCATTAAATCTGACTTGGATACCCACATCAACAACCATGCCGACCTGCAAGAATGTTCCAGTCGTCTGCTTGTTTATGAATGTAGCTAAATAAAATAACAAATAATTCTCTCATAATTAGTTACTAAGGATTCTTTTGATGGCCCCGGTAATGGAAGAATGTGTTAAAGCACATAGAATTGGACAAAGCAAACTGGAGTAGAAATAAGTGGCATTGCTGAACATTTGGACACATTTCAAACAGCAGATTGATTTGAAAACATTTAGAAATTGTCTAGACCCATACATCGTTCCAAGAGCTATGTTGTGCCATGTGAAATTATAAAATGTCCAACTAAGTTCTAATCTTTATCTACAATTTTACTCCATTTAACCATTACAAGCACACACTGCATTTACAGACCGTACCTTCATCTTTAAGAAGACCTCAAGGAGCAGGTCTTAACTATCACTATAGTGAATTAGCTAAAGCTGACAGGTGACGGATTTATATGGTATGATCTTTTCTATGCTACGCTAAAGTCTTTGACGTCTCTAAGATTCCAAATAAAGGGATTCTGTCTCTGGACATAAGTCTTAATTTTTTGGCTCGGTTTATTCCCTTAAGGACCAACAGAAAACCCATGGTCACTGCTTGTAGTTTAAGGAAATGTAATTCCATCTTAAAATCTGAAAACAGTTCCTTATGCTACAACTCTTTGGCTCTGTTCTGTCCCTTGGTCTCATGGTCACTGCTTGCAGTTTATGTAAATGTAATTACATCTTGAAATCTGGAAACAATGCTTTACATTACTTTTTAATTGTAAATTAAATGACTTATCCTCCTGCATCATTTGACAATGGCTGGAATATGGAAATATTTCAAGTCTTTGGATACTTTTTGTATTGCATTGTTTCTATTATGGGATGGTAAACATATTTTCAGTTTTTTGGTTTTTTTTTTATTAAAGATGTCCCTCTATTTGTTTTCTGCAGCCTACATATCTTGTCATACATTGCAGGCTGCTCAGTGTGAATTCTGTCATCTGGCATCTCAGTTTGTAGCCCCTTCCTGATCTCCTAAACATTCATCAAGCTGATATCCAATTAGATTTAAGTTTTATATTTCATTGTAAAGAAGCTTGTATAGATGAGTGTTCAGGACAGCAGATATAAGATTACAAACTAGCCTGTCGCATGAACTCTCTGACATATTGCAAACTGAAGGGAACTGAGCAGCCTGCAATGTATGGGAATGCATGTAACTTCCTGCGGTCAGTCACTGTCTGTGTATAAAAGCCTAATTCTGTGCCCTGTCGGATCTATACTTTAGTTTCTATACCATGACCTGTTGTGTGCACACATGTTATCCTTCTGTCTAAATGTCTTAACATTGCTCTAATTTCTGTTTGTCCTCTAGTATGTCACGACCTCCTGTTTGGATTCATGTCCTTGTACTGTGTGTATGTCTGTGCAGTGCTCTCATTTCTGTTATATATTCCTCTGTGGGTGTTTGTCATTGTGCTGTGTGTATGATTTCATGTCTTTCTGTTATGTATTATGGTGTATTATGGACATATGTCCTTCTGCTATGTGTTTGGATGCATGCCTTTCTGTCTGTGTTTCTGATCTATGATCTACTCTTGTCTGTATACCTGTGTCTTGAATATTAGTTTGTAGTTTGAGTCTTGTACATGAACCTGTATTCCATCCCTGAATCTGAGCCATTTATCTCATCTTTGTCTATGTCCTATGAATGACATATTGCATCATAGTCCCTGTCCTGCCTTGTCAGCTGCTTCCAACACCGGGACCACTGCAGAAGGTAATAGACTGGTGATCTCTCTGCAATGAAGTCTGGAATTCCATACAGGGTGAATGGTAAATACCAGGGGGCTTGGACAACACCCTTAGGACTGACCCTAAGCCAAACTGGTTAGGTGATGCAATGGGTCTACAACCTGCTATCTGTTTCAATTGTCTTCATGACATAGTTAGACACTGACAAACCTGCTTTCACCTAGTGTATCCAGATTGTCCTTATGTTGCACAGTCAGCCACACATTTGAAAGGATTCAGTTTCATAAGGGATTGTATTGATGAGAAAACCCCTTTGATATTATATCCCCTATTATATGAATTACAAGTAATGATAACGTTTGATCTATTTATCAAGCAAGACAGATATCATTTGTGAGAAGGATTCATTGTCCTTGTAACTGCCCTGGGAAAACCATTCCACATCTGTGGAGATACGCAGTTATGTTTGTTTCCTCTCTTGAGATAGACCAGTTATGTAAAAAAATTAAGTTAATCCCTCCAGACATAGAATGATCACAGACGTCTGGAGTAGCCATAACAATGTAACACACCAAATACAATTTTCATGAATGTTACAATTCCACAATCAGTAGGATCTTGTCTTCAATATTTCAATGCTACCAAGGAGTTTACTGAAATACAGGACTGTCCTAAAATTCAGACAGTGAAGCTAAACAGTAGTCTGAGAATGAATACAATGTAGGTATACGACATATCAGTAGAATATGATTGTTAACCAATATCCTATCTTACTATTTAGAAAGCCATAGAAGCTGAAATCTATAACGTAATCTACTACAGAGGAAATATATGGAACCCAAAAGTACTCAAAGTGCACAAAAGTGGTCCAAATGCCAGTTTCATCTTCTGCATGGATCAGAATCCATCTTTTCTATGTATCAAATGTTGAAAGGAGAAATCGTATCACATTCTGATAAATGGACAGGACTAGAGCTTCAAGTTGAGACCAATAAGTTGATCATTTTCTTAGAAGTCTGTTTAGCTGCTATTCCGTCTTGTAGTCTCCATGTCATTTTTATTCTACAGTTTATATTTTCAGGAACATACATCCTCAGTTTATGTTAGAAACAATATTAGCTAATAATGTCTTCTCATATTATTTCTCTTTACATATCCCTATGTCATTCATGGCTTTGAGCTATCTTATCTCTATTTGCAAACAACGAATCTGGGACCATATTGACTGTCAAGGTTACAAATAGAAAATGCTAGTAATATTTAGGCGGTTCCATTCTGATTAAGAATCACCCAAAACTGGAGAGGTCCATAATAATACAAAATATATCATAGACAGTCCCTGGCTATTTGTTTTTAAAGTAAATTACATGGTACGTCATGTGCGAAAAGGCTGAGAAGAAAAACTAAGTGGTTTGTGAAGCTAATGCTAGAAACCTGATTTTTTTTGCCAACTTCCTAGAACATGTTTTTTTATCAGAATAAATGATTCCCATCTATTTTCTATTATATAATCTATAATCTCATGTTGGTTTATCATTATTCTAAACCCATTATGTAGCATTTAGAATGAAAAGGAATGGATTTCAGGCGTGCTTGTATTGTGAAATACTGATCATACATAATATACCATCCATGTAGGAGAAAGTGATTGGGTTGGCCAACAGAATTTCTTTCTAGAGGGTTAATCACACCTTAGACACTTATGGCATACTAGCTGGTACCCGCAACTTCGTCTGCGGTGATTGTAGAAGTGTGTAAATACAGGCGTGGGTAAGGTTTTAGTAGTGTGTATAAGGTATGGGATATAAAATGTAACTTTGTATCTTGTAATTCTGAGAATACGTGAGACTTTTGTGTTGAACGTAATTTGTAGTTCAGCTGCTATACGGTGTTCTGCGAAACTGTACATAGTGTCTTTGGGACAGAGGTATTTCAGGTTAATATACTTTGATATACGACATTGTATGATTTGTTATTTTGCGTCAGTACATGTAAGTTTTGGGCACAGGATACTCTTGAGAAAGCAACATAAAGTCTGGCCCTGTGCATGACAGTTTAGTAACTCCATGTGCCTCTTATTAATAGCAATTAACCCCATAATGTCCCTCACATTAATCCTTGTGTAAGAGTTACTGATAGAGATGAGCGAGTACTGTTCGGATCAGCCGATCCGAACAGCATGCTCGCATAGAAATGAATGGATGTAGCCGGCACGCGGGGGGTTAAGCGCGCCGGCTACGTCCAAGCGGAAGTACCAGGTGCATCCATTCATTTCTATGGAGCGTGCTGTTCGGATCGGCTGATCCGAACAGTACTCGCTCATCTCTAGTTACTGATATGTGAGAGACTTGGAGGTAATAATTAAGTATCTTCATTATTGAGGTCTTTTATTAGTACCTCCATATGTCTCACATATTAGTAACCTTTATATGGGGCACACAGGGGTTAATATGAGGGACATGGTGGGGTTTATTCCTATTAATGTGAGGCACACAGGGGTTAATATGAGGGACATGATGGGGTTTATTCCTATTAATGTGAGGCACACAGGGGTTAATATGAGCGACATGATGGGGTTTATTCCTATTAATGTCAGGCACACAGGGGTTAATATGAGGGACATGATGGGGTTTATTCCTATTAATGTCAGGCACATGGAGTTACTAACACTAAACTAATAACCCCAAATGCCTGACATTAATGAGAATAGGAACTAAAGGAAGGTAGCTGTGTGTTTCTTACTTTCAGTTTGCTAGCAGCTTCCTCTCCTCCTCGGGGAATGTTTGCAGGGTGCAGATGGCAGGAGCTATCACTATAGCAGGCAGGCAGAGACTTGAGTGATTAAGCTCCATCCCCTGGGTTTCCTGCACCCCTCTCAAAGAGGAGTGTCCTTATGCCTCAGCTCTAACAGAGACTTCATTTAACTCTTGCAGGTCCTGTGCTGCTGGCATGCCAGTGAAATATGGCAGGAGTGCCACTCTTGGCACGTGTGCCAGGGGTTGCTGACCTCTGCTGTAGAGGGTAATATGAATTTTGTGGCTTGCTATGGTCCAAAGTGTGTGAGATTGCAGAGATAGTGATGTGAGTTTGGGGTTTGTGGGGGTCCTGGGAAAAACGTATGTGCGTTATTGTGACGAAAAGTAGCCTATTGCGCAATTGAGTGTAGTGACTATGTTTGTGGAAGATTTCAGCCAAATCGGTGGAGCGGTTTTTGCGTGATTGACCGCCAAACATCCGAACATCCAAAGTCACAAACCCACAAACTCACAAACATTTCACATGTATAATATTAATAGGATAAGATACGTCCAAAATGTCTGAAAGATATGGGTCCCATCTCTGAGTACCTGTCTTCTGAAACAGAGGTTTTCTGACTCCCCATCATGACTGGTGCCATGGTCACTTTCAACTGAGAGGTAGTTACTTCTATATATTTTTAGATATCACTTGTGGATATGTCATAAATATCTAACATGAGTATAACTCTCTAAATACATAGTAGTCACTACTTAGACTTAAAGAGGACCTTTCACCTCCTGCGGCACATGCGGTTTTATATACTGCTAAAAAGCCGACAGTGCACTGAATTAAGTGCACTATCGGCTTTCCTATTCTGTACCCCCAGTGAAGAGCTATCGGTGCCAGTACAGTAGCTCTTTACTGTCAGAAGGGCGGTTCTGACAGTCAGTCAGGGACACCCTTCCTCACAGCAGCATCTATTGCACTGTACTGTGAGAGCGGTCCATAGACGAGTACTGGGGCGGTCATTCCTCACCACTCAACACCATCACTGGGCGGTAAGGGAAGCCCCCTCTCACAGTACAGCGCTATAGGCACTACTGTGAGGAAGGGCGTTCCTGACTGACTGACATTTCTCTTAATACAGAGACTTAAACCGGGACTTTGTTGAATGGTGCCAGCTGAACCACCTCAGAAGTAATGCTGGGAAGACCAAGGAAATGGTGGTTGACTTTAGTAAACGGAGACGTGCTCTGACCCCCGTGGGGATCAAAGGGCCGTGCATTGAGATAGTCAGGACCTATAAGTACCTGGGTGTGCTCCTCAATAATAAACTAGACTGGGCTGATCACCTGGATGCGCTGCACAGAAAGGGCCACAGCAGACTCTACCTGCTCAGGAGGCTGAGGGCCTTCGGAGTCCAGGGGCCACTTCTTAGGGCCTTTTTCAACTCTGTGGTTGCCTCAGCCATCTTTTTTGGTGTGGCCTGCTGGGGAAGCAGTATATCAACCAGTGACAGAAATAGACTTGACAGGCTGATAAGACGGGCCAGCTCTGTCCTGGGGAACCCCCTGGACCCAGTACAGGTGGTGGGTGACAGAAGGATACTGTCCGTGGTGACCTCCATGCTGGAGAATAAATCCCACCCCATGTACGAGACCTTGACGGCACTTGGCACCACTGTAAGTGACCGTCTGCTTCACCACAAATGTGAAAAGGAGTGCTATCGCAAGTCCTTCCTTCCAACTGTGATCAGGCTACATAATCTACATCAGACCAAACGAAGATCACTCCGCACAGAAAACTAGTGATTATGATTCATTTAAGCCAAATTCACACACCAGAGTTCAGGGTGGAAATACAGCATGTGCTGGTTTCGTTTCCCATGCTGACTACAGACATGTAAATGTGGCCTTAGGGTATATTTACACTACTGTTATTATACATAGTGCTGCATCAGTCATTCTATCACCGATTAAGTGAGTTGCTCTCATCCTATGATGAATGGGCGCAATGGAATATAATAATGGTAGTTTGATCCCATCCTTATAGTACAGGTATCAAAATCATGGATTTCAAAATGGACTTCGGAGAGTGGCACCAAAATAGCCGCATTAATATCACTACTAGAGACAGGAGCATGTTCCTTGTTCACACACGAGGAATGTTAGTCACGGTACAGGTGCAATGACAGCACAGTGATTCCAGCCTATCATTTAGTAGTTGTCAATATGCATTACGTCCACTAAAAATCTATTACATTGCTCAACCATTTTCCATTTACAATTTTAATAAGAGCATTCCCTGCACAGCATATTTGGATGGATCAAGCAATATTTATACTGTCTTACCAAATACTTAATGTATAGCCATTTCAGTGCAGGTCAATATTTGTATCAGAATTTAAAGTATAAGCCAAAACCAGAAGCGGTCGAAATCTTTTTTATGATACTTCTCTCACTACTGGATTTACTGATGCAAAATATGCCTTATGGTCCTTTGGCTGTTTGGTTTGGATCCCATTAAACTTTCTGATTAACAAATGGCAGTGGGACTAATATTAAAATCTGCATCAAAATCTGCAGGTATTGAATGATCATGGGTTGCTTGGATCATTTTTTGTTTTATCTTTTGCATGCTCTTAGAGGATATTTCAGTTGCCGTATGTTGTAGAAAACAGTGTGTACTAAAGTAACCACATGTATGGAGCTGCATACAACCTTTACATCATATACATACTTAAAGTGTTGGACTGACCCACCAGAGTAGTAGAGTTAATACAATAACTTACACTAAGTTCACACTAGTGTTCGAGATTCCATTGTGCACTTGGGGACCCGAAAAACGGGAAGCCAATCTGTTTAAAAAACGGAAACCCGTGTACCCCATAGACTATAATGGGTTCCACTGGGTTTCCAAATTTTTTAAGCGGAATGGGGGATAGAATCCCTGAAAGGAGACCAAGCACTAGTGTGAACCTATCCTCAATCTAGTGGGCCCAGAAAACCTCAGTCAGCATGCTTATAGTTGAAGAGCCAGTGACATACTGTATTTGCTAGCCTGACAAGCCATATTTATCTCTATTCTGCATGAGACCTACTTTTTGTACTGCTTTTTCATGCATAAATTTCAGTAACTGGCACCAAATGGAGAACATAGTAAGGCTAGGTTTATGTCTGTGCTGATATTTCCAATATAGGGACAAAAAAATTAAAATAATGCCATTGCTGGGTCTATCATATGATGGCCACCAACAGGACCCAATGAATCCCACTGACTTTAATAGGGTCAGTCATTTTATCAATTGTGCTATTTTTTCAGATTTTTTTTTTATGAAATGTGAACACAGCCTATGTCACATTTTTGATCCAAGATATCACAATATTTAAGCCTTATCTCAAATTATAAAACCATTTTTTCTAAAAGAATAGTACAGGTGACGCTACATAACTATAAGAGACTTTGTAATCTATTTGATTAAAGAAATATGTTTCCTTCTTCGCCTATTAGGCCTTATTCACATCTGCGTTCGGTTTTCCATTCTGAGAGTCCACTTGGTGACCCCCCCCTCACCGAATGGAAACCACATTAAAAAGCGGTTACTCAAGAAAACACGCACACCCCATAGACTATAATGGGTCCACGTGGTTTCCATTCAGTTTCCGCATGAAACATGCGGAGAGAAAAGTCCTGCTTGCAGAGTAGAGCTGTCTTCAAACCTAAAAAGTGTCAAAGTTACTCCTCAATGATAAGATGGTTTCAATATATTTTCTAAGTGCATTGAATGCGGAATGTTGTCTTTAGAATGACCAGAACTACCATGGAGCATTCATGTGGGATAGTGGTGGTAGGTGGTGAGTGTTACTGAAGGTACCAATGTAAAGAACTGGCACGAGGCCTCCTGCACATGGCTGTCTTATGGCTCCCAGCAGGATTGGATCCGTTTCTAGGTGATGAGGAAAGACTTTTCCAAAGCCTTCTGATCTCATAGGACATAATCTGACCCTGAGCTTGGCTTTTCATATGCAGTTCATACACTGACACTCGTACAGTTGTGAGGCTTGGTGTGCACTTACACAGACAGTATGTTTTGTATAATCTGACAGATAATTATGAGTCTTAAAAATAATCACAGTGTAAATGGACATTAACAAACCCACTGGGGCAGATCATACTGGTTGATGGATCTGTCATAGACCTAAAAGGGTTGTCCCAGGATGTGATGTGCTCTATAGTAGCAGCTCCTGTTCTGTAATACATGAGCTGTCCTTGTATTCAATTGCATCAGTGCACAATTGAAATAAGTCAACTCCATTGTTAAAACTAAGCAGGTTTATTCATTAAAAGGAAACTTAAAGCAACACTACAATCATTTTTGTCTTTCATTGCGCAACAATTCCCTAAAGATATATAATTCAACATGTACATTCTATCTGAACATTTTTGGGATCCTTCTCTTTAGTGGGGTCATGTGACCTCCTAGTGAATTTTGGGAATTAATAATTATTATTACCGATTATTAGATATACTCATAACACACAATCATAATGAAGAAGGTGACAGTGCAGCCTCCCTGACTGTATACTTGTGATATCTTATCTTACAAAGAAGAATATATAGAGAAGAATAAATACACTATTCTTCCAGCAGGCAGAGATGGTATTGGCTCTAGCTGCCAATGTGATTCTGTGCTGAGGCATCATGGGTGCCATACCAAGAGATGTCTGAATAAAAAGAATGCTGAAATGTACAAATATACCAATGTACCCAAGTTTAATATGACTTTTAGCGCATTAAATAAAATCACTTAAACTCACTATTTTTCGTTTGCTTTCAATGGCTTTTGTTGTGATTTATTACGGTGCATCGAGTTATCACATTTACAGTATGTTGAGGATGGTTACATCTGTAACCGCAATATACAATATATAATAGAAATACCATGTGTGGGGGGACACACGGTGGCTCAGTGGTTAGCACTGCAGCCTTGCAGCGCTGGGCCCTGGTGTTCAAATCCCGCCAAGGGCAAAAAACCATCTGCAAGGAGTTTGTATGTTCTCCCTGTGTTTGCATGGATTTCCATCCCATATTCAAAAAAAAAACAACATACTGATAGGGAAAAATGTACATTGTGAACTCTATGTGGGGCTCACAATCTACATAAAGAAAAAAAAAAAAAACCATGTGTGAAAGACTTAACTCCTTCCCGCCACAGGCATTTTTAGATTTTCGTTTTTGACTCCCCTCCTTCCAAAGTCCATAACTTTTTTATTTTTCCTCTCTGAGCCATATGAGGTCTTAATGTTTGCGGGACAAATTGTTCTTCATGATGCCACCATTAATTGTTCTGTATAATGTACTGGGAAGCTGGAAAAAAATTCAGAATGGGGTGGATCTGAAGAAAAAATGCATTCGTGTGACTTTCTTACAGGCTTCGTTTTTACAGCATTCACCGCATTTTTACTGTGCAGCCAAAATGTTCCCTGTATTTTATGATTTGGTACGATTCTGAGGATACCAAATTTATATGGTTTTATTTACATCGTAACCCCTTAACAAAAATCCAAAACTGTGCCATTTTTTTTTTTTTCTAAAAGACACCCGTAACTTTTTTAGACTTCCATGCATAGGGTGTCTTTTTGGCGGGTCCAGGTGTACTCTTAGTTATATCATTTTTGGGAATTACTATTGCTTTGATCACTTTTTATTCAAATTTTTGTCAGAGGCATATTTTTTTACTTTTTTCTTTTCTTTTTTTTTTTTTGTATTTATTAGACAACTAAAGTGTTCTTGGACCCCAGGGGGTCTGATCACTAATGCAATGCATTACAATGCCAATACATTGCAATGCATTGCAAAAATCTGGCAGTTCTATTGCAGGCTGCATAGAGTAGTCTACAATAGAAATTATAGAATGACAGGCCATGGAGCCTTCACAAGGCTCCCCACTGTCATGACAACAGATGCCAGCTCCGGAGCTTGCTAGAGGGGCACCAATCACAGGCATTAGTGCTGGGTGTCTGCTGTACAAAACAACAGATACCCGGCGGCTATGGCGGCCACCCGGCTCCCGAACAGCCATCATCTTTAAACATTACTACGGCAGATTTTGGGAAAGGGTAAAGGATGTAGTTCTCGAAAAAAGTGTTTTTATTGGATTGTTTCTTTAGGTAGTCTCAAATAAATGGTATAACTTGTAAAAATGATAGTGAATTTACCATGTAAGAGGGATGAAATCACTGTCATTAGTTGCAAGTTATGGGTTGCTCATTCTAAAGCTAGTCTCATGTTACTGTAATATGAATGTATTTCTGTCCTGGCCTCCCCACAAGCCTAGTGACCCCTAATCACATCCTATGACGCAGTTAGTTCAGGTCCTTAGACCCACAGTCAGGCCATGACATTCAGCTGTAATTCTGGTGCAGAAATGCATCCTTAGCCTTATTTTATTTCAGCTATTTTAATCACACTTCGCCTGTTCTCTCTTCAGCTGCAATTTGGCAAACGTCAGGTTCTTGGGTGAGCTTGCCACAACGTGAATTTATTTTCCTGATTTACATCAGAAGTGGTTGCTAATAATAATTTCTGGAGAAACACACAATACGCCAGCCTGCTTAATAGGTAAAAAATGAGCTCTGGTGAAAAGTGAATTAAATGACGCTGTAACAGGTGTTTGTGTTACTCTGACAACAATGCCACGTCTACAATGTAACTTCATCAGGCACCAAACAGGTGCCTAGTTAGTCTCCTTCCAATGCCCATTCTGTGCTCTTACCTCACACCCATCTTTTTTTTGGGTCTACCTGAAAGTGAATTATCAATGACAGTCCTTTTTTTAAGAATCACTGGTTTAACACTAATTTCTAATCAGATCCTACAGAAAGGAACAGCCCGCATGGCAGCTGTACTTTTCCCAGGGTTAATTACCTTTCACTGCTCTCTACTAATGAGTCAGCTGTTCCTGTCATTACACAACTACACTGTGTTCATCTGTAGCTCTCACTGTGGACAAACACACTCGCTATATCCATGTTTGCAGAGCGCCCGTGTTTGTAGTGCAAAGATTTTGCAGACCGACCACCCGTCTGTGTGATTTTTTTTTCTGGAAACTTTACACTGATAGATACATTTGTACAAATATTTAGAGTGTTAATCTGTGAGTCATTTTACAGGCCGGTAGACATGTCATTATTAGTATTAGATACATTTATATACGCCTTTAGTAGCTTGTAGATAATCTGTCACTTAATTTGTTAACAAGGTATGCCCAGCTATCACTCAGCTCCTGGTCCATTGTCATGCAATGACTGAGATCAAAAGATTCGGACCAACACCACTTCTCCAATGCACTAGGCATAGGATAGACTTCTTGTGAATACATAGTATAATTTGCTCCACTGCTATAGCCTGGCCCCCTAAGCATAATGAAGATGTACGTTTTCATGCAGCATAATGCTTGGATTACATCTGCAGTGCTGTGTCCAATGTACTGGTCCGTTGGAGGACCAGAACTACAGTCACACAGACTGCTAAAATAGCGGACACCAATGGTGCCTGACAGATCTCATTGACTATAATGGAATTCATTGGGTGTGCTTTCTTTTAAACTGAAACCACTGGACTTGCAATACTTTTTTGTATGTCAATTTTTCATGTACACTGACAGTCTTCAAAAAACAACTCCAACACAAATGTGAACATAGCCTAAGAAAAAGTATAATAGTTGAATGTGTCACCAATGTGGACAGAAGATATAGACAGGTAAGCCACAACTGTGCTAATCCTAACACATTGTGATCACAGTATGAACAAAGCTTCGGTGATAGCGCACTGTAAGTAACTTGATGCAAGATTTTGCCTCTTTATAGATGGATCCTAGGTACTAAGAATGGGCTCTTTTAGGATTTTCCAGGATATTGTTTATAGGTTTAATATATATGAAGCTCTGAAATAACAGCTAAAAACTACAACTAACACTAAGTTTACATTAGTCTCAGACCTGTGTTGTTCTGTTGCATTGGAGGACCAGAAGAACCAATAGGTGGACCGCTAAAATAGTAGTTACATATGGAGCCCTACAGATCCCATAGACTGTAATGGGTTTCATTGGGTGTCTGTTTTAAAGCTGAAAGTGGCGGATGAAAAAGCCTTGTGCCCAGGACTTTTTTGTCCGCTAATTTCAGGCAGACATTTCAATGGAGGTGTAAATGTGAACGTAGCCTTACACAAAACAAATTACTAAGAGCAATTTATCCCTAGGCCACAGGATTGGAGATAAATTGCAGACTAATTTGGATCCATTGCTTTGGTCCCCCACAATTACAAGAATAGGGGGGGGGGGGGAATACAAAAGGGACAACAGAGTGCTTGTTCATGATTGGTATGGGTGCCTGTAGTTGGAACCCCATTTTTTTCAAATTATCCCTATCTTATTGCTGGGGAAAAATTGCTCAACCAAACGTCTGTTTGGTCTATGGGTGTCATTCTTAGCAGCTCCAATGAATTGGCAAATATGGCTTCCCCATACACAACAGATTGTTGACTAATCCTGCACAATGTCAATATTTTAAACCTTTGTATTTATGCATAGGAAAGTATGTGTCAGTCTCGAGAGACATGGCAGACCTTGATCTCTAAATATTCTCTCTGGGTTTTATACCGAGATTTGTTTTTGCTGTATTTTCTTGCAGTACTAGGGCATTGCAGCAGAGAAGAAGTCAAGGACTGATGGGCACTGTGATGGGAACTGAACTGCTGCTGTCAATACTCTTTCAAAGGTTTTGTTTCAAAAATTTCCCATGATATACAAGTTAGTACATTCAGGTTGGAAACAATACGAATTTATGCTAGCACTTGTAATTTTGACTAGGAGCTTTTTATTGTTCTTTGCAGTAAAACTTTTGTTCATAATAAATTACACATAGCGTATGTTCTCATACCAGAATTTGCTGGAGATTTGGGGATGGATTCCGCCCCCAAATCCACAGTAGATTCTTCCTGGAATATGCCTCCTATTGCCACCAATCTACTTGATCTTGCCACAGATTCCAAAGCTTGAGACTCCCTTCTGACTAAGCTCTTTCATCTGGTCTTAATCAGGGGCATAAAGTCGCAATGGAATGGCAATGCCCTGCATTGGCATCACATTGCAACTAGACCGTGCTCAAACATATGGTGGAATATAAAAAGAGCAATGGAACCACACACTGATTAATATGGGGTTTGGGTGCTAGCAGACAAAGAGTCCTGCGACTCACGTACAATGTGGAGTAATGCTGCTGCACACCATATGCATGTGAAAACGTGAGATTTATTGGTACATATACGCCATGGATTGGGTAAACAGGTTTGTAAAGCATAAGGAACAACTAGATCATTTCAGTTAATGACGTTTCGGTCATATTAGACCTTCATCAGATGCGATCTAGAAATAATGAAGAATAACATAAGTACAATCAAACTTGTAGTGCTGAACATAGCAAAAAAATGGCGCAGTGACCAAAATACATTGAATAGGGGTGCAGATAAGGAGAAAGGAAAAAAGGCCAGAGAGAAAAAAAATACAGAAAAATAGTATACACCAGGCAAGAAAGGGGGGAGGAAAAGAGGAAAAAAGATCCAGAAGAAGCTGAGAAACCAAGATAAGATATCAAACCAAGATATCTTGGTTTCTCAGCTTCTTCTGGATCTTTTTTCCTCTTTTCCTCCCCCCTTTCTTGCCTGGTGTATACTATTTTTCTGTATTTTTTTTCTCTCTGGCCTTTTTTCCTTTCTCCTTATCTGCACCCCTATTCAATGTATTTTGGTCACTGCGCCATTTTTTTGCTATGTTCAGCACTACAAGTTTGATTGTACTTATGTTATTCTTCATTATTTCTAGATCGCATCTGATGAAGGTCTAATATGACCGAAACGTCATTAACTGAAATGATCTAGTTGTTCCTTATGCTTTACAAACCTGTTTACCCAATCCATGGCGTATATGTACCAAACATATGGTGGAAGAAGAGGAAAAATTCCTCTTTTTTTCTATCGACTGAGGGTCAATGAAAATGGTAGGCAAAAATTTGGTGCAAACAGCTTTTTGCATTCCTCTCTATTCTAGGACATACTCACATGGATCACATGTTGAGTCTTATATAGGTGCAGAATTACATGAGCATAGCCTCGGGGGTACTTTGGTGTAATGTATTTGAATAGACGGTACTGTGGTATAAAAGGTTTGTTGAGAAACTACTGATCTGATTTATCTGACCACAGACTTACTCTATCATATTGGAGCCACTGAGGTGATCGTTCATTCCTCCTGACACCCCTTTAGTTATGATTAGAGATGAGCGAACACTAAAATGTTCGAGGTTCGAAATTCGATTCGAACAGATGCTCACTGTTCGAGTGTTCGAATGGGTTTCGAACCCCATTATAGTCTATGGGGAACATAAACTCGTTAAGGGGGAAACCCAAATTCGTGTCTGGAGGGTCACCAAGTCCACTATGACACCCCAGGAAATGATACCAACACCCTGGAATGACACTGGGACAGCAGGGGAAGCATGTCTGGGGGCATAAAAGTCACTTTATTTCATGGAAATCCCTGTCAGTTTGCGATTTTCGCAAGCTAACTTTTCCCCATAGAAATGCATTGGCCAGTGCTGATTGGCCAGAGTACGGAACTCGACCAATCAGCGCTGGCTCTGCTGGAGGAGGCGGAGTCTAAGATAGCTCCACACCAGTCTCCATTCAGGTCCGACCTTAGACTCCGCCTCCTCCAGCAGAGCCAGCGCTGATTGGCCGAAGGCTGGCCAATGCATTCCTATGCGAATGCAGACTTAGCAGTGCTGAGTCAGTTTTGCTCAACTACACATCTGATGCACACTCGGCACTGCTACATCAGATGTAGCAATCTGATGTAGCAGAGCCGAGGGTGCACTAGAACCCCTGTGCAAACTCAGTTCACGCTAATAGAATGCATTGGCCAGCGCTGATTGGCCAATGCATTCTATTAGCCCGATGAAGTAGAGCTGAATGTGTGTGCTAAGCACACTCATTCAGCACTGCTTCATCACGCCAATACAATGCATTAGCCAGTGCTGATTGGCCAGAGTACGGAATTCGGCCAATCAGCGCTGGCCAATGCATCCCTATGGGAAAAAGTTTATCTCACAAAAATCACAATTACACACCCGATAGAGCCCCAAAAAGTTATTTTTAATAACATTCCCCCCTAAATAAAGGTTATCCCTAGCTATCCCTGCCTGTACAGCTATCCCTGTCTCATAGTCACAAAGTTCACATTCTCATATGACCCGGATTTGAAATCCACTATTCGTCTAAAATGGAGGTCACCTGATTTCGGCAGCCAATGACTTTTTCCAATTTTTTTCAATGCCCCCGGTGTCGTAGTTCCTGTCCCACCTCCCCTGCGCTGTTATTGGTGCAAAAAAGGCGCCAGGGAAGGTGGGAGGGGAATCGAATTTTGGCGCACTTTACCACGTGGTGTTCGATTCGATTCGAACATGGCGAACACCCTGATATCCGATCGAACATGTGTTCGATAGAACACTGTTCGCTCATCTCTAGTTATGATGTCCATATGTCCTTAAAGGTATATAGGAAAGGGCTGTCTTCAAGAGAGGACTCCTAATAATGGCACATATACATGGAAACATATGGCACTTTCCAAAATGAAAATTGGCATAATCATTTAGTTTTATCAAAAATGTCAACGTTCTGGGCCAAGACAAACAGCAGAGTGCCCCATGTACAGGCATAGTAATGGGTTTCTTGTAAGTACATGGACCCTTAGCTACTCAATCACACAGAACTCTCCTTATTTCTCTATTATGGTCAGTAGCTGTGAACTATGTAATTTGCCAAATAAATCCATGCAATTTAATAGGAAGTTACTTTTGGTGGGATGTGGATCCGCTTATATCCTGAGACCCTGTTCTAATACACAGGTTGCACATATAATATATTTGTCCCTGGAAAAATATATTGAGTTAAATGTCATATTTGTGCAAACATTTTCCCTACACTTTTCCCTACACATATCATATAACTTATTTACCAATTATTTCTTTCCCTTTAACCTGCTATTGTTTGATCCCCAAACCAATAACAGCGGTGTGCCCTAATGGTAAGTATGGCATTCGCAGCTCTAAGGAAGAGACTGGCACTATGCTTGACTGTCCACCAGTATCAACATTGTACTTTTTGGGGGATTTTCAAGCAAGGTTTAGAGTACTGAATGTAATACCCTGTTTCCCCCGAAAATAAGACATCCCCCCTTCACCTCCTGGACCACCTACAACCGGCAGTCATGCTGGTGCTCCGCTAAGGAAGCACCGGCATGGCTGCCGATTGTCCCCCGCTCCAGCCGCTGCATAAGACATCCCCCAAAAATAAGACAAGTCATATATTTCAGAAGAGAATTTAATATAAGACACTGTCTTATTTTCGGGGAAAAGGGGGTATAGAAAAGGGATATGGAAATGACCCTGTGGGACCACCCTGTAATGACCCTTATTTGTAGATTGCCCAAGACTGGGTAAATGGGTTAAAGGTATTGGCGGAAACCAGGGGAGACCACAAAAATTGGAATAGGGAATTCTAATTGGGACAACCTACTTCTGGCACAGAAGACACAAAAAATGTTCATCTTAAGAAAACCTGAGCAGCCAAACCACAAGAAAAACCTGATTACCATACAAACAATATCCTTTCATAAGGTTCATAATAATGGAGAAAATTCTGCTTTAAAGTATGTTCAATGCTGGATGGTATTGAATGCTTAGGTATCTCGATGACCCAGTGACCCAATAAAAATGGATAATTCATTCCACAATTATTAATAAATCTCCTCTATAACGTATACAGTCTATAAGGAATGATATAATTCTTATCAGCCTGACTTTTCCTTTAACTTCTAATATGACTTGTAACATCTACAGCTCATTATCCCATATATAATTTAACATGAGCAAAACTGTAGTGTGCTTCACTTTGAGGGTACATTGACCTTTACATCAGCATGAATGTGCTTTGTGGATTATAATGCAAATGTCACAGAATAATGTTCATGAAACTAAAGTTAAATCTAGTTTATTTTTCAGTACAGTTGGAGGTGCATCATGTGTAACTAGAAAGTCATGCAATATATATGTGATCGGCAGCTATGGTGAGCTAAATCTAGAGCTGGGGAATGGCAAATTATAAAGCTAACATTTGCGTAAAGACCCTATTGGATAGGCCAATAATCCAGAAACTATGAGTAAGGGGCTTGCGTTACTGCCCTGGAACATGTCAGCCAACGTTCATACTTTCTGTTGTGAATTGATCCTTGCAAGTGAAGGTATTTTATTCATGTTTTAAAAAAGAAGTTTCAAAGTAATTTTTTATGGATGCTGGAAGTTTTACTATCATTTTGAGGCATTTGTTTCCCAGCTGCTAATCTGGGTTCTTCCGTGCATCTGCATTGGCTCATATATTGAACAGTGGTATATCAGTGAGCGGTCTTTTTCTGTTTTTTCAATAATTCAGAAAGACTGTTCCTAGTAATGGCCGATCTCAATAATTGGCACATATAAATGTGTTCCCAATCAGTCAATAAGCGGGCACTATTAGATTGTACCTTTTATGCGGCATAAAGGATCCTGGATTGTTGGCAATGATTCCCGGCAAAGAATTGCTGACGAAAATAATGGAACTGAATGTGCCTGAGAAATCCTAACCTTTTGTACAGTAGCCATAATAATTTGCATCATACATATGGCACAATGTGCGCCCTATTTGCCCCATCACATCCCACCATAGTGACCATCCCAGAAAGAAGTTCACTATGCACAAAACAGAGCAAAATGTAAAAATTTGACAAAATTTGGCAGCCAGTTCCCTAGAAATATCCATGTTAAATTCACTAACTGCTCAAGACAAATGTCGCCTACATTACAATTCATCACTGCTTGCATGTTACCAGATTTATTTGGTTGCGTTCAGTTACAGCGTGAAACTTTTCCTCTGAATAGAAAATACTTCCTCTTTTTACTGCGCATAGAACTCGTGCCCAAATAGATAATTTCCCAATGATCATTCTGGAAACTCAGATAATGTCTCTCCAAAAAAAAAAAAAAAAAAAAGGAATATGGAGTATTTTCTTTTACAGCCACCACACTAACAGCACAAACTCATTTTACAGGTCTGACATTCACCAGGTGACCTCTCTTGTTTGTCCCTACATGTTTTCCAAAATATAAAAGTGAAATAGAGTCCCAAGGGTACTGTACTTGAAAGGTTATGAGAGTTAGAGAATTTCACCCATGCCTGCCAAATCAGCAGATGGCTTGTGATTATAATTATATGCATCAATAAAACGAATAATCTTTACAAAATTTGAATTTCTACTAAAGTAAGGGATTTGGTAAGCAGATGCAACCGAATATATTTTCTTTAACCCTTTCTGTTGGTTTCTGTAGCGAGTGTTTTTTTTTTTTTTTTTAAATTTGATTTTGCAGCATTATCTCCATAATAAAAAGCCATAACCGATATAATAAACCAACAGAACGACTGCAATTCATCATTAAAAGTTGTAAATGGAGCAACAAAAAAAAAAATCTTTAAAAATCTTCTTTTATAAAAACAGGATAATTAAAGGGATGGTGGTCATTGTTTTCGTATTAGCAAAGCATCGCTATGCTTCATAACATCACCAAATGTGATATCACTGGCTTGTAGTAAATAACTGGAAGCATTATCATTGAATATCATAGAACCAATCAAGACACTATTGTGGTTGCCCGCGTTCTAGAAAAAATACCAATGATGTAGCAGGAGTTTCATTTAGAGGACAAAAATACAGCCGTTATTGGCACATAAGTGATTAGAGAAGATATTACTAATACCTCTTCTGCAAATAAGCTGCACATTTATACTAGACAGTCGTAAACTGCACCTGATTTATCACAGTGCCCAATGCTATATGATAGATTTGGCATATCCTTAGACTGTCTACTTTAAGTTTACACCAGCTATTAGTTGGCTTATTTAAAAAAAAAAAAAAAATGCTTCAAATTTATTTAGTATCTTTGGACCCGATGGTATACCTTGGAAATAAAGGGTATACGTTTCATCATAAGACATATAACAGCTTAGTTCTATAGCTGGCATTTCTACTCCTAGAATGTATTATCAACCCCGTTCCGCGACTTGTATTTTTTGATTTTCAATTTTGGTTTTTGACTCCCTGTCTTCCAAGAGCCATAACTTTTTTTTTTTTTTTTTTTTCACAGAGTCATATGAGGGCTTAATGTTTGCGGGACAAATAGTATTTTGTAACGGTACCATTTGATAATCCATAGGAAGTACTGGGAAGCTGCATAACATTTCAGTATGGGGTGGAATTGAAGAAAAACTGCGCAACTGTGCAGTCAACAAGACATATCACCTGTATTCTATTCGATTCCAGGGATATCAAATTATATATTGGACAATGCCCAATACCTGCCACAGGCAAGTCTCAATAGGCATATAGTTAAGGCATATAGTTAAGCCTTCCTGCCTGTCATGACTACCAGCAGGCTCTCATAATCTTGCCACGTGAGAGCCACACCAACAGGGGAACCGGAAGAGTCAGTGGGGGACTACTGAGACTATAATGAAAGGGTTAATACCTTCATATTGGAGGGTAGTTCCACTGGGTTTCTGCTGCATAGGACAGTAGAGAACGGGTGGCTATGGCGGCTGCTCAGCTCCTGAGCAGACACCATATTTAAACACCCAACTTCCACCATTATAGTATCAGATGTGAAGGAGTTAAATGATTTTTCTGGGCAAAAATATTGATAATATCGAATTTCAATCACAGTAGCATGCATATCATAGAAGCTGTGCTTGATATTACATCTCAACACCACTGAATGGGAATTGAGCTGCTGCTGTACAATGTGGCCAGTGAACATGATGTCATTGGCGCAGGAGAGCACTGTGGCGTCTTCAAACAGTTGATCACAGGGGTCAGGTCTTTGAATCCAATGATCATATATTGATGACCTATCCTAAGGATAGGCTATCACTATGAGAGTCACAGAAAGCTCCTTAAAGCTGAGGCCCCATGTTGCTCCTATACTGCCCCCTTCTGCTCAATTTGCTTTGACTCTAAATACCACAGCAAAATCTGCAACGTTAGGCCTTAGCTTTAAAGGGAAAATTTGAAGAAAATACCACAGATACATAAAATCCAGAACTTAGTCATGAAGTCTGTTTCTGAAAACATTTGTGAAATAATGGCTTATTCTATTGAGCTGAGTAGATTCCTGTCTGGGACTAGAATAGGACCCACCATTGTAACCAGTTCATAAAATTTCTTCCCCTCTAGATATTTCAGGTAGAAAAAAGTTTAAAGTGTTTAGGAACCATAGAAACAATGGAGCCACATAAAGCTACAATGTGGAGTTGCAGAATACTGTGGCACATGTAAAAATGTAATAAAGTAGCCAATGCTCTGCTGATTCAGTAATTGGAGAATTCCAAACCTTCTGTAGCATTATCATCAGTGCAAAAAAAGTGAGGAGTTCCTGGGATCGTCATAACATGGGTTTCCATGGCTGAGCACCTGCATGCAACTCTAAGCGCAGTGTCAAGCATTACATGGTGTGGTGTAAAGTGCAACATTACTGCACTCTGGAGAAGTGGAAATGTGTTAGGTGGAGGGAAAAATCCTACTTCTCTATCTGGAAGTCCGATGGACAAGTCTTGCTTTGGTGTGTGCCAGTAGAATGTTAACATGCCTGACTAAATTATGCCAACTGTAAAGTTTAGGGAAGGAGGAATAATGCTATGGGGTTATTTTTCAGGGGTTGGTATAGGCCTACCAGCTCCAGAAAAATGTGGTTAATTGTATGTTTCCAACTGTGGATTTGAGTTAGAGGGAGGAACTTTGCTGATTAGAGGAAGGCCCTTTTCTGTCCCAGCATGACTATGCCCTGGTATAGACTATGACCTAGCAAACCACTGTCTATGAAGGCATGGTAGAGTGAGTTTGCTGTGGCTTGACTGGCCTGAACAGAACCCTGACCTCAACCCCACCAAAAACATTTGGGATGATCTGAAATTGAGATTGCAAGCCCGGCCCATTTCTGTTCACGCCTAGTTGTGTCCTAATAAACTGGTAGTGTCCAGAAAGTCAATGCTGGGATTGGCTCACACAGTTCTGAGCTCAATTCCATTGGACAACTTGGAATGAACTAGATCAGCAATTGTGACTCAAGCCCTCCCATCCCACATCAGTGTCTAATCTCACAAATCCTCTTCTGGATGAATGGGCAAAAATTTCCACAGACACATAAATTTTGTAGAAAATCTTAGAAGAGTGGAAGCTGTTTTAGCTGCAAAGAGGAGTCAACTCCATATTAATGCTCATGAATTTAGAATGGGATGTGATATAAATTGTTGTACAATAGGTGTAATATGTAGGAATCCTAAGACTTTGTCCATATAGTATATGTGTGAGACATTTATAAGAAGACTGCCAAAGGTTTCCAGAATGATTAGGGGCACTATAGAGCATCAATTTAGCCATAACCAACTGTATGTGTTCCTCAGCTGTGCCATTGTTTCTCTTAGGTCATAGGCATCAGTCAGCTGGCACAGGGTGGTAAAGTACCGTGATGTCATCATGTGACCTGTGCTGCTGACGCAATATTAGTGCCCACTGCTGTATAGTTATGTATATGGGATCACTGCTGTATAATTATGTGTATGGGGTCACTGCTGTATAGTTATGTGTATGGGGATACTGCTATATAGTTATGTGTATGGGGTCACTGCTGTATAGTTATGTGTATGGGGTCACTGCTGTATAGTTATGTGTATGGGGTCACTGTTGTATAGTTATGTGTATGGGGTCACTGCTGTACAGTTATGTGTATGGGGATACTACTGTATAGTTATGTGTATGGGGTCACTG